>NW_024870730.1:14510000-15065000 GCF_019054845.1 Dipodomys spectabilis
TAAATCATGATTCTCAGATCTTACCTCCTTGTGTAGCTAGAATTATAGGAATAAACCACTGGTGCTCAGGAAAAAAATGTTTTACATTTTTAGAATTTATTATTAAATGGGACTTTAGAAATAAAATCTTCTAGTAATAATAATCTAGTACTATATTCCCTCAATGGCTCACAATGTCAATCTTGATGCTGCAAAATTTTCTTTTTTTGTGCCAGCCCTTGGGCTTGATCTCAGGACCAGGGCACTCTTCCTGAGTTTTTTTTAGCTCAAGGCTGGCACTCTACTACTCGAGCCACAGCTCTACATCCAGCTATTTTGATAGTTAATTGGAAATGAGAGTCTCCCATGCTTTCCTGTCTGGGCTGGCTTGGAACTGCGAGGCTCAGATCTCAGCCTCCTGGGTATCTAGGATTACAGGCATGAGCCACTGGTGCCCAACTTAAACTTTTAGTGTTTTAATATTAAATAAGACATTAGAAATAAAGAAAGAAAGGAAGAAAGAAAGAAAGGAAAGAAAGAAAGAAAGAATGTGGCTTAGTGGTAGAGTGCTTGCCTAGCATGCATGAAGCTCTGGGTTCAATTCTTCAGTACTACATAAACAGAAAAAGCTGGAAGTGGTGCTGTGGCTCAAGTGGTAGATTGAGCAAAAGATGCTCAGGTAGGCCCTGAGTTCAAGCCCCAGGACTGGCAAAAAAAAAAAAAAAGAAAAGAAAAGAAGAAGAAAAAAGCAAGCAAGCAAGCAAGCGAGCCAACAAGCAAGCAAGCAAGGGAGCAAGTGAGCGAGTCTTCTAGTGATAATATTACAATATATTACACCTCAATGGCACCATAATGTCAATTTTTATCCCACAAAACTTTTTCTAAAGAGAAGTCAAAAGACAAATGGACATCATTTTGCTTGTCAGTTTTAATTTTCAATGAAGCAATGGTCTCTAGAAATTAACTTGCAGTTTTTCATAGCAGTTCGACAGAATATGGGAAACACGTATTCACACAAGCAGGGAATGCTTATGAGTTAGAAGTACAAGTAAGTACTTGTCCTTGAATCCCATATCCTGGAGGAGGGATATCTGCACAAATGCTGAGTCTAGGTTTCATCCACCGCTCGAGTGAGGTTGACCTTGACCCCGTAGGTGGTTTTGCTTTTCCCTCCGCGAAGACCCGCTATGTAAATCTGGGGCCTGGGCACGCCAGTGCTGTTCTCCCGCAAGGTCTGTGTACTTGCCTCCTTGGAAGGGTACACCTGTGAGTAATTGTCTCTTCTCATGTGACTAAGATTAGTTTGTACCGAGTGAGTCATTTTCTGACGCAAATTAGCCTAAGGAAAGAAAACGGAAGCAATGTTTCTCTAAAGAACAAATCATATAAAATATTAAGGGGGAGAAGAGGGATGGGGGGGAAGATGGGAGGTGAGGGATGGGAAGGGGAAACAAAGGAGGAGGCAACAATGCTTGATAAGAAATGTACTCATTACCTTGCTCATGTTATTGTAACCCCTCTGTATGGTATTTTCACAATAAAAATACTTATTAATAAAAAAATTATTAAGGAAGTGGTGCTGTGGCTCAAGAGGTAGAGCTCTAGCCTTGAGTTGAAGCGCTCAGGGATAGCACCCAGGCCCAGAGTTCAAGCCCCACAACTGACCCCCCCCAAAAAAGGTGAGACCCTCTCTGAAAAACAGACTAAAGGCAAAAAGGGCTGGGGAATATGCCCCCCCCAATTTTTTGTATCCCTTATTAAGTAGGGAAACACATAGAATGTTGAAGATGAATCCAAAGAAGGAAAACACCAGATTCAGAGTTTCAGTGAATTCATACCTTGAGATTCATACAAGCTTGGGTTTTTCCACTATACTAGATTGCCTTATTTTGTGCAATACTAGGTTTGAACTCAGGACTTTGCATTTACTAGGCAAGCACCTTACCACCTGAGCCATACCCCCAACCTATTTGGTCTAGTTAATTCCAGATAAGGTGTTGTGTTTGTTTGGTTAGGGCCAGCCTCAGAAAGAAATCATCCTACTTAGGCCTCTAGGGTAGCTTGGATCATAGGCCCAGCTTGTGGGGTGAGCTGGGGAGTCTCATCTGGGCTAGCTTCAAACTATGATCTTTCAGATGTTCATCTCCCAAGTAGCTGAGATTACAAGTGGGCAATACCCTATCAAGGCTTACTTTTGTTTGTATGTATCTATGTATGTATGATTAAATTTGTAGTACTGGGGACTGAACCCAGGACTTCACACATGCTAGGCAAATGTTCTGCCACTTGAGTCACAAATCCAGCCCTTTTATTTTATCTCCTGAATAGACTGGCCTCAAACTTGTCATCTTCCTGTCTCTGCCTTCCGAGTAGCTGGAATTACCAGCATCTACCACCACTGAACATTGTTTTTAAGACAACCATGTACGATTTCTATTGTCTTTATAAAAATAGACATTTCCCTACATTTTTAATATGAGACTGATGTTTTCAGTCTATAGTTACTCTTAATTTTTCTTACTCTGTGGATTAATTAACGTGAGATTACACAGATTACGTGGGCTCTTTAAACTTTTTTTATCATGGAAGAGCAAATGAAAAGGGCGACTCAGGGATGGTTCTAAGCGGTAGAAGCCTGTCTCTGACTTCACCAAGAAGCAGGACGCGTTTCAGCCTCTCGGTGTCCTTTGCTAGACTATTCATCCTTCAAGGAGGCGGCGGTGTGTAATGAATGTGCGATGAACTGGAGGTTGAGTGGACAGAAAATGCTGGGAGGCGCCAGGGGCCCCGCCCGCCCTCCCGCCGCCCTCCCGCCGCCCTCCCGCCGCCCTCCCGCCGCCCTGCCGCCGCCCCGGAGCTGCGATCCGAGGCTCTCCGCCGTGGTCCAGGACACTCTGCATCTCCAATCAACCAGCAAGGAGCTGGAAGCGGAGGTGTGTTCCACGCGACAGAGCAAGCGCCGTGAGCGGGAGCTCCCAGCCCTGACTCCAGGCCCCAGGACCGGCCCGGAAAAACGATACAACTGGGGGGTGTGGGCTCCACAGAAGACGGACGGGAGAGCGCGCGACGGTCCGCGGCGTGCACGGCCCCCGGCAACGCGGAACCAGCGGGGGCGAGGCCTCGGAAGGCGGAAGTGAGCGGGAGCCTATCAGAGGCTGGATATGCAAATGTGGCGAAGAGACCTCCGAAGCCGGCTCCCGCGGCTGGCCGGCCCGCGGCTGTGGTTGCTTTGGTTTGGTTTGACTTCCCGTTTTCCCACTTCCTGTAGCGGGGGCCCGGAGCTCCCTCTTCCTGTCTGGGTGGGGGGTCTGCATGCACTCCCACCCGTGGCTGCACGTGGGCTCAAGGCTGGCCCGCTGCTTGACCACACTCCACTTCCAGCCTCCTCTTTTCTTTCTATTGGAGGTAGAGAGTCTCACAGACTCTCCTGGCTTTGGATTGTGACCCTCAGACGTCGGCCTCCTGAGTAGCTAGGATTACAGACGAGGGCCCATTTGATTTCATTTTACTTAGGCTATGAATGTTTGCTGTCTAAAATAACAAGGTACTATAAAATGGGGCAAGTGAGTTGAACAGGGTTGGAGGGTTTTCAAAGGGCTTTAAGGGTGGGCACCAAATGTTAAAGTTTTTTTTTTTTAATTGTAAAGAAACTATACAGAGGGTCACAGTTACATGAGTGAGGTTATGAGTACACTTCCTCTTGAACATTGTTATCCCCTCCATTGTTTTCCCCTACCATCCCCTCCCTCCCTACCTTCCCCGAGGTTTTTTTTTTTTTTGATTGTGATTAAGTGATTACATAATTTCCGGAATTTCACAGTATTGTGGAATAATGATGCTCATTTAAAGTCACAAGTTCATTCTAACTTTCCTGGAGCAAATTGTCTATCACAGTCTGTAACATATAACGATGTTCACATGTTATATACCATGTATATGATCAGCAGCATGGGGATATTTAGTAGTGGTTCAACCAGATGAGTGGGAGTTCTTTGTTTCTTAAGTCCTGTTAGTTTTGTGGTATCACCTAACATTTTGGATTTAGCATCCACTTATCAGGGAGACCATGTACCGTTTGTCTCTTCGTTCTTGGCTTACCTCGCTCAACATGATTCCTTCTAGCTCCATCCATTTCCCTGCAAATGCCATTATTTTGTCCAAATGTTAAAGTTTTAAGAACTGAAAGGCAAGAGATCCTGGTGTCTATACAGAAGATGGGGCAGTCCGGGCAGGGTAGGACAAGCCTGTAATCCCAGCACTTGGGAGAAACTCAGGATGTGCTTGAACTCAGAACCTTGCATGCTTGCTTAGATTTTTCACTTAGATTAGCTCTAAGTTTTAAAACTGTTAGATTATTGTCATTGCTCTCCTTCCTGGTATAATAAATAGCCAGGCCCCAATAATCAGACTGGGCCCGTGGCCCAGACGGAGGGGGCAGGGCATCAAGAGAGGAGGCTCACCAGAGGGGGCGGGCATCCAGAGGCTGCTGTCACCACCCCATGGTCTTGCCATGCCTCCGAAGGGCGGGGCATGCTGCCAAAGGGGGCCATGGCTGCTCCTGGAGTGGGTGTGGCGTCAAGCCAGGTGGGAAAGCCTGCCTGAGTACAATAGAGTGGGCCTGAGGTGGGCAGAGGAGCCTGGAGAGGCCACTTGGGACCTTCATCTAGAGAGGCCTGTGGAGAGGCACCTCACAGAGCAGGGCAGGCCTGTGGAGAGCGGAGAGGCCTGCAGAGAAGGAGAAGGGGAAGAAAAGAAAAGCCTTCCCCTTTGGAGCTTTGGAGGTCTGAGGTTTGGAGGTTTGCAGACAGACTGATTGGTAGTTGCAGACTGACTAATAAAGGTTGGAGCTGCCTACTGGAGGCTTGGAGGTCGAGACTGCTCCTGGTTCTAGGTATCTAGAGTCCAGGACAAGGTAGTTGCAGGCCCCCTTTCTGGTGTAAATAGTGTAAATAAATTTGTTATCTTGAACCGTGCCTCGATAGATTGTCTCTTTTGAGGTCATAAGTCTGGCTTGTATCATTGAAGAATAATTCTGTAATAGGACTTGTCAAATTTTACCATCTTAGTTTACTCTTAGGTTCTATAACTCCCATTTTGTTTTTGTGACTCCATCTTAAAGGACTGCAAACCCATCCCTGAGACTAGCTCCTTACAGTTTGACATTTTAAAGATATATGTAACCATTGTTCTGTTTCTAGGTAACAAATATAGTAACAGATTATAGAAACGATTATAGTAATGATCATAGTAGCATCATTGTAACAGACATGTTGTCCCAGGTCATAACTGCTTACAGCATTGTTTTCGCTCATTCATCCTTGCTTACAGCATTGTTTTAGCTTCTGTAACCATTAGGGACTTTCCACCCCTAAGCAAATAAGGGGGGATGGGCTTTCTGCCATAAAAGAGGCCATGAGACCAGGCTTGGCACTGCCTTTCTGGGGGCACCTGACTGTCCAGTGTAGTCCAGGCAGGTAATAAAGACTTTCTATTGGTTGTATTTAGTTGTTTCCCGGTGGTCCTCACCCCAGCAGTTTCTTTCTGTTTTTGGTACTGGGTCTTGAACTTAGAGCCCGGGTACTATACCTTAGCTTTCTAATTCAAGGATGGCATTCTACCACTTGAGCCATAGCTCCACTTCCTTAAAATTAGTCTTAAAAAAATAAAATTAGTCTTACAAGGTTAAGATGCACATTATAAATTATGCTTATTTTTATGTTAGCAAAGAGCTGTGTGGAATTGTTTCTTAAGTAAGTACCAACAATGAACAACATATTAAAATTCCCCAATCAAGTGATAAATTTAGCAAGCCCTGCTACAAACCAGTTTTATGGCTTTTCTTCTTAGTTCCCACTCGTTCCACTCGTAGGACCGCACGATGTTGGGTGGCAATATGTGGGTGTCGGTCTGTGTGCTGCTTTCACACTTGGTGATTGGCTTTATGTAATGCTTGTCAACATCTCTCATCTAAAAACGAGAGTTTTGTAATTAGTTCTTGGAAAGTATAAAACACTAAGTTGACTTGAGCACTAGTGCCTCACACCTGTAACTGATTTTCAAGGAAGCCAGCCTGGCCAGGAACATCCATTAGACTCATGTCCAATTAACCACCAGAAGCCAAAAATGGAGCTGTAGCTCAAGTGGTTCAGAACTAGCCTTGAGCACAATAGCTCAGGGACAGTGCCCAGGCCTGGAGTTCAAGTCCCAGGATTGACACAAAAACAAAAAACCTAATAGGTTGGGCATTTAGTTACTCAGAAGGATGAGATCTGAAGATACTAATTTAAAGCCAGCATAGGCAGTCCAAAAGACTGTTTTTTAAATTTATTTATTTAAATTGTGAAAATACCGTACAGAGGGGTTACAATTACATGGGCAAGGCAATGAGTACATTTCTTACCAAGCTTTGTTGCCACCTTTGTTTTCCCTTCCCATCCCTTCCCATCTCCCACCCCCCCTAAAAGACTTATCTCCATCAAAAAGTTGGAAGCAGAGGTGTGACTCAAGTGGTAGAGTGCCAGCCTTGAGTGAAAAAGCTAAGGCCTTGAGTTCTGGCACAAATTCATGCCCAAATACTGGCACAAGCACATATAAAGAATAAAACACAATTCACAGATAATCAAAAGACTAGAAAAACAAGAATTCTTGACTATAGAATATACTTATAAATAAGCTCATAATAAGTTTATAATTAGTAAGCTCAGCATTCATTTTTCCTTACAGTCTGGCTTTTTGTATGATTCTTTGAATTGGAGGAGGAGTATTATGAAGGCAAGAATATGCCTCTCTCTCCCAGATCCTCAAATGTCCCTGCCCATTTTGCACAATCAGTTACATAACTTGTTGGAAGTAGTTAGAAAGTTAAAATGGCCACTATCATATATATATATATATATATACACACACACACACACAAATACATATATATATATATATATATATATATAAAATATATGTATAGATACCTCACATCAGTTTAAACCCTCATTAAAATATATCTTAAACTTATGCACAGACAGCATATTACCCAAGGTTTTCAGTTTTTGGTTGCTTTTTGTTTGCAGTGGGATATCCTGATTTTCTGCTGAGATGCCCAGCATGAAGGATTTAGGGGTTCCAGACTAAATAAGCCACACCTGAGCTACAGTTGACATTGCTGGAGCGGTTGACATGAGGTGGAGGAAGAAGAGGGCACTAACTGCTCTCCCCAAATCAAGCACAGGAAGTCATTTGAGGCACAGGGCATAGTTTCTTTTATATACTCCAGCTTGCTCAGATTTTTCGTCCAACGCTGACACTCTACCACTTGAGCCATCCCTCCACTTGTCTTTCTGCTGGTTAATTGGAGATAAGAGTCTTTCCAAACTAAAAGCCTCAAGTGGCTAGGATTACAAACATGAGCTATTGGTGCTGGCTTAAAAGTATCTTGTGATCTAGTCCATTTGATAAAAGCATACTGACAGATAATTAACAGTACTGTAAACACTCTACAACTTAGTTCCAATGCAACCTCATTCACTATTTTGTGATTATTCATGGCCAGAGTTAATTATTAAGTTAAAATAAAAACTGTAATGATGCTTTTTTTTCTACTCAAGTAGTATCATTTTGTTTTGAATGTCTTAAGATCTTCATGATCTTTAATTTCATAAATGTAATTGACTTTGACCATTTAAAATATGACATTTCAGCTTTCTTCCTTTTTTTTTTTTTGCCAGTCCTGAACTCAGGGCCTGGGCACTGTCCCTGAGCTTCTTCTGCTCAAGGCTAGCACTGTACCACTTGAGCCACAGTGCCACTTCTGCTTTTTCTGTTTATGTGGTACTGAGGAATTGAACCCAGGGATTCATGCATGCTAGGCAAGCACTCTACCACTAAGCCACATTCCCAACCCCATTTTTCAGATGTCTTTCTGTACCAATACTTCTCCAGTGATCGTCTGACATATTCCTTAATTTAGGAGCTAAGAGAATGGGAAAATGAGCCCCACAGACCAAATTCCTCCTCCAAAAGCTATATGGCTGACAAAAGATTATCATTATTGCCACTAAAACCTTAAGCTACCATTATTATTTATCTCCTGGACTACAGCAACTGCTATAACGAGGATGTATTCATTTATTTCAGAAGCTAAGATCTGAGATCATGGTTTGAAACCAGCATAGGCAGGAAATGTCAGTGAGACTCTAATAAACTGCTCAGAAAAAGCCAGAAGTGGTACTATCACTCAAGTGGTAGAGGCTAGCTTTGAGTACAAATAGGTGTAGGGACAAAGCCTAGGTCCTGAGTTCAAGCCCCAGGACCAGCTTTAAAAAAATCAATAGCATTGGGGCAGGGAAGGTGGCTCAGTGGTAGAGCGCTTGCCTGGCATACTTGAGGCCCTGGGTTCGATTCCTCAGCACCACATAAGCAAAAGAAAAAAAAGCCGGAAGTGGCACTGTGGCTAAAGTGGTAGAGCGCTAGCCTTGAGCTGAAGAGCTGAGGGACAGCGCCCAGGTCCAGAGTTCAGGCCCCACGACCGGACCCCCCCCCCAAAAAAAATCAATAGTATTTAAAACTAACAATGAATATAACATAGGGTCTTCTAGAAATAAAATTACCAAAAGATATTCAAGTCATTTCTAAGGAAAAAGAAACATATAAAACTGTATTGAAGTTCTGAATAGGGAGAATTAGTGTGAATATGTCAGTTCTTCTCTTATTTACCTACATATATGCAAGGTGTTTTCAACATTAATTCCTTCGAGAGTTTTTGTGCAACATGACAATATACTTCTCAACTTCATTAAACATCGGATCTAGTCAAGACTTTTTAGAGAAAGAAAAGAGGGGGAACCTCCTCTACCAATTATTAAGGCTTACTACAGACAGCATTCTGGAGGTTTCTTAAAAAGCCAAACATAGATCTTTCTCATGACTCAGCCATACCACTCACTCCTGGGCATCTACCCAGAACATCGCAAGTCAGGATATCATAAAGACACTTATACATCCATGTTTATTGCTGCACTATTCATCATAGCCAAGCTATGGAAACAGCCCATCTCATCTATAATAGATGAGTAGATCCAAAAAATATGATACCTATACACAATAGAATTTTACATAGAAAGAATATTGTGTCATTTACAGGGAATTGAATGGACAAATCATATTAAGTGAGGTAAGCCAAATTCAGACACACAAATGACGCATTTTCTCTCATATACAGAAGCTAGATCTAAAATACACCAGGTTATGATAAATTATACAAGACTCTAGGCATCCACACACAGTGAGACCAAAGGAGGATAATCTTAGGGGAGAAACACAAAGGCACAATACATATATGCCTCTGATCATCTAATAGTTACCCAGATGAACTCCAGGAAATGGAAATAAGAGGTATTTCTTTGTTATTGGTTTCTCTTTTTTATATTGTTGGTTATTTTCTGTCTTTGGGAGGGTAAGGAGGGCATAGAAATGGAGGGACAAAAGGTGAACAAATGCAGCAGTGGTACTCACTAGACACTATGTTGAAAATGAACTATACAACTCATGGATGGGGATGGGAGGGAAAAACTGGGAGAGAGTGAGGGAAGGGGTGACACTGTACAAAAATAAACTGTAACCCCTCTGCATATCACCTTTGTAATACCATTTTTAAAAAGTATATTTACAAAAGAAGACACTTATTTCAAAACTTCAATAAGTATCCATTTAGGCATTGTTTTAAAATTAAGTAATTAAACAAAACAGAGCTCCAGAATGAGGCTTTATTCATTTATAAGAAACAGTAGATTAGTAGGGAAACAAAAACCCTTTAGATCAATGGTCTAGGAAAACATTTCTACAAATAGAAAAAATTAGTATTGTATCTTTGTAACTAACCAACACAAACATCAAATTCAAATGGATTAAAGATGCCAATATGAAAAGTAAACCTATATTTTAAAAGATAATGTATTAGGGCATTTGTAATTTCAGGATCAAATAGGATTTTTTTTTTTTTTTGGTCAGTCATGGGGCCTGAACTCTGGGCCTGGGCGCTGTCCCTCAGCTCTTCAGCTCAAGGCTAGTAGGCTCTACCACTTGAGCCACAGCGCCACTTCCAGCTTTTTCTGCTTATGTGGTGCTGAGGAATGGAACCCAGGGCCTCGTGCATGTAAAGCAAGCACTCTACCACTGAGCCACCTTCCCAGCACCCAGTAGGATTTCTAAAGACATAAAATGTTTAAATAATACATAAAAGAATCATAAACTGTATATAAAAACTAAAGACTTTTTAATATATCAAAAGATATCAGGAAAGGGTTGTGGGCATGCATGGCTCAAGTGGTAAAGAACCTATCTTACACCTCAGTAGTGTGAAGAAAAACAAAACAAAACACAAAGGCAGGCAAGGAGAGTACATACTTATAATCCCAGCATCCTTGAAGCTGAGGAGGGAAGATCTCAAGTTTGAGGCTATATTGCCAGATCCCAGTTTCAAAAAAACAAAGAAGATAAGGTAAACTACAAACTGAGAAAAAGCATCTGTAAAACTTAGAAAATAATTCATCTCCAAAACATTTAAAAAACAAACAAACAGGGGCTGGGAAGGTGGCTCAGTGGTAGATCGCTTGCCTTGCATGCATGAGACCCTGGGTTCGATTCCCCAGCACCACATAAGCAAAAAGAAAAAACGCCGGAAGTGGCACTGTGGCTCAAGGGGTAGAGTGCTAGCCTTGAGCTGAAGAGCTGAGAGACAGCGCCCAGGCCCAGAGTTCAGGCCCCACGATCGGACTCCCCCCCCCCCCCAAAAAAAAAACAGTTCTCCAAAATGCTAAGAAGAAAATCAACTAATAAAAAATGAACACAACACAGGCATTTTACAGAAATATACTGTTTACAAATACACACATAAATGGCAAAGAAAGGGACAAGGACTGAGTAACACAAAATCCACAAATGTTATGGGAAGACAAAGGAAACCGGCAACATTGTTTTCTTGTAGACTTGGTACTTACTTACAATTCTAATTATTTTAGTATATTGATATATTTTATATCCCTTTTGGTATATATTATAATAGTTATAAGTTGGACACTGGTGGCTAATGCCTGTAATCCTAGCTACTTAGGAAGCTGAGATCTAAAGATCACAGTTCAAAGCCAGCATAGGCAAGAAAATCAGTGATACTCTTGTCTTCAGTTAATCACCAAAAATGCTAGAAGAGGAGCTGTGGCTAAAGTGGTGGAGCATTAGCCATGACAAAAATAAATCTCAAGGACAGTGCTCAGGCCCTGAGTTTAAGCCCTAGGCCAGACATACACACAGACACAGACACAGACACACACAGACACACACACACACACAGACACACACACACATACACACACACACAGAGTTATAGTCAAGTACTGGTGACTCATGCCTTTAATTCCTAGCTACTCAGCAGACTGAGATCTGAGGATTGTGTTTTAAAGTCAGCCTGAGCAGGAAAGTCAATGGACTCATCTCCAATTATTCAATAAAAAAAACTGGAAATAGAGCTTTGTTCAAATAATAGAGTGCTAGCCTTGAGCAAAATGCTCAGGGACAGTGCCCAGGCATGAGTTCAAGTCCCAGAACCACCACACACACACACACACACACACACACACACACACACACACACACACACACACAAAGTTATTGAGAAGGGTGTATTTCTACACCGTGTAAAAGAAGAAAAAGCTATTATTGGGTAGTTTTTTGTTTTTTGTTTTTTTTTTTTTGGTCGGTCATGGGGTTTGAACTCTGGGCTTTGACACTCAACTCTTCAGCTCAAGGCTAGCACTCTACCACCTTCCCAGCCATCTTCCCTCACCTAGTTTTTATTTTTAGCCTTTAATTTTACTTAATCAGAATTGCTACATAATTGTGTTGTGTGTTTGCGTGTGTGTATGCACACATGCACGTGCACATGCACAATAACTGGAGCTTGAACGCAGGGCCTGGGTGCTCCCCCTTAGTTTTTATTTGCTCACAGCTAGAACTCTACCACTTGGGTCACAGTTCCACTTTAAGATTTTGGCTGTCTAGTTATAGATAAAAGTCTCTCAATTTGCCATCATGGTCTCAGGACTCAGTCTTCTAAGTAGTTAAAATGATAGACACAACTCTCCAACACCTTGCTGATAAATAATTTTTGAAAAATGGAAAGACCTAGAAAAAGTATATTAAGTGAAGTATGTCAGACCCAGAGAAACATAGATTACATGGTCTCCCTCATCTCTGGTAGCTAGAATGGGCCTATAAATATACAAGTAAACACACTGGATGGTAAGCAAGGGGTCACACATGAATTAACTGCAATGTAATAGACTCTATGGAGAGTGCAAATAGTATAATGCTTTAAAAAGACTAAGTCAAAGCCCAACAAAATAAGTAACAGGAAATGGGTACTTAAAAGTGGAGAGGGTGCAGAGGGGAGAGGCGCAGAAGGATGAAAGGGAAAGGGAGAATGCAGGCAAGAATTCATTGTATGTACCACAGACTTGAGAAGTGTACCACACACTTTGATTTGGGTCAAAGGGGGTGAAGATGTTGAAGTGGTGAACCAGTTCAAGATGCATTGTACACATAAACTGCTTTGTTAAATTGCAAAAATTCAATACTAAGGAAAGGAGTGGGTGAGAATATTGATTGGGGTGACAATGATCAAGATGCACTGCACTCATAAACTGCTTTAGTGAATGGTTAACTCCTTCATACAACTACTTAAAGATAATAAAGCTTTTTTAAATAAAGAAAACAAAAACATCTCAGTCAGAGCTGGTGGCTCATACCTGTAATACTAACTACTCAAGGGACTGAGATCTGATGATTGTAGTTCAAAGCCATCCTGGGCAGGAAAGTCTGTGAGACTCTTCTCTCTAATCAATCAACAACAAGCAGAAAACCAGAAATGGACCTGTGGCTTAAGTGGTAGCACAGGCCACAAAGTCAAGGCCCAGGACTGGCAAAAACAGCAATAGCAACAGCAACCACAAAAAAACAAAACCCACTGTTTTCTGTTAAAGAATAAAATATCACTAAGTGGTGAAGTTTTATAACTGATGTAATAACAATAGGAAATATAGAAGTAAAGGGTACATTGTGAAGAAACTTTATTACATAATAACTTACAAATTCATCTACATATTAGTTTACTAGTTTAATACAATTCCAGTCGAAATCCCTCATGATTTGGGAACAACATAGTCAATTTGTTAAGAAACTTCCATAGCTCTAGGGCCCTAGATTCAACCAACTGAAGAACACAAATATTTTTGTAAAAAAAGTATATGCTGAACATGTAAAGGCTTTTTTCTTGTTGTCAGTCCTTAAATAATATAACAACCATTTCCATAGTATTTACATTGTATTAGGTAGTTTAAGTAATATAGAGATGATTTAAGTATGTGTGAGAATATGTGTAGATCATTTGAAAAGCTCTTCCATTTTATATAAAGGACTTACGTAGCCTCAGATTCTGGCATGCAAGGAATGTCCTGAAACACAACCTCTACAGACAACTAGGAACAACTGTATTACAAAGCAACCGCAATTACAACAGAGCAACATCACCACAGAGACACAAAGAGAGACCAATAGAACAGATTAGAGAACTGTTAAAACTGTTAGTATACTTGACATCCATCATATTCTGAGAAAAACATACACTATTCAGTAAATTATGTTAGGAAAACTGGCTTACTATATAAAAAGACATAAAATTAGAATGCCTTATAATATTGAGAGCTCCAGGCAAGTACAAGGCTCTGATAAGTTAAAAAATCCCAGTACCAAGAAAGAAAAAAGAAAAGAAAGAAGGAAGGGAAGAAGGAAGAGGATGTTGAATTTCACTATCAGAAAACTACATACTATAAAAAAATGACAAATATTGTCAAACATTACAAACCCAGGTGTGTGCCAGCAGAGTTATGGATAATCACTTTGAGAGTAACCTATCATTTAAGGCAAAGACTGTAAGCCTACGATTTTGCCCACACACAAAAGGACACTAAAAGACAACGTTCATGTCTTGTCACAGAAGAAGGAAGCCAGAAGGCTCTGCAGAATGGCTTGATTCAAAAGATAAAGTACATAGTATCAGATCACCTAAGCAGTAGCACAATCTCACAACAGTGCCAACTGCGCTGTCCAAGGTCCTGACCACCGCAGTTCCTTACTACACCATCCCTACACCCTAGGTCCCTTTCCCCCATGTTCTAAGAATGCCCTCTGTGCCTCTCTGTGTTGAGCAGGTCAGTACAATTACCACTTGACTCCCTGCAGGTTGGCTTAGTGGTACCAAAACCCATTGACTTCATAGTTTAAACACACACACACACACACACACACACACACACACACATGCACACACACACAGAAGTGTGGCTCAATTAGGAGAATGCCAGCCAATGAATGAAGGGGTCAGGTACCAAGTTCAAGACCCAGCATCAGACCAAAAACAAACAAACAAAAAAAACAGCAATAATCATTTTAAACTACATATTTCAAAATGATGTTTAGAGTTCAAAGGGAGGAACTCACCCAGATGCCCTACAATAGATGAGTAGATAAAAAGAAAATATGGTAGCTATACAAAATGGAATTTTACATAGTCATTAGAATAATATTACACTATTTGCAGGGAAATGTATTGACCTAGAAAAAATCATTAAGTGAGGTAAACTAAGCTCTTATGCAAAAGCTAGATCTAAAAGACACTGGAGCATGACAAATTATATAAGATTCTAGGCATTCACACACAGTGAGACTAAAGAAGCATACTGTTAGGGGAGAAACACACAGGTGCAATAGCTATGGCCTCTGACCATATAAAATAATATTTATCAAAAGAATTCCAGGAAATGGAAATAAGTGGTATTATTTGTTATTGTTTTCTGTTCCTTTTGTCTTATTTATTCATTTATCTGTCTTTGGGAGAGTAAAGGGGGCACACAAATGGAGGGACAAAGAGTGAACAAATGCAGCAGTGGTACTCACTAGACCTTATGTTGAAAATGACCTATACAACTTGTGGGTTGGGACTGGAGGGAAAAACTGGGAGAGAGCAAGGGAAGGGGTGACATTGTCCAAAAAGAAATGTACTTTCCGGGCGCTGGTGGCTCACGCCTATAATCCTAGCTACTCAGGAGGCTAAGATCTGAAGATTGCAGTTCAAAACCAGCTTGGGCAGGAAAGTCTGTGAGACTCTTATCTCCAATAAACCCCCAGGAAACTGGAAGTGGCACTGTGGCTCAAGTGGTAGAGCACTAGCTTTGAGCTGAAGAGCTGAGGTACAGTGCCCGGGCCCAGAGTTCAAGTCCCACGACCAACAAAAAAAAAAAAAAGAAAGAAAAGAAAAAAAAAAGAAATGTACTGACTTACGTAACTGTAACCCCTCTGTACATCACCTTTATAATAACAATTTTAAAAAATTAAAAAAGAGAAGAACTCAATGAAAAGAGAGACAGCATACCCAACTAAAAGTGAGGGCTGACTGTGAGAGACAGGAGGAGGAGGACAGAGCCTGTGGACCTGACTGAGGCAGGACATGGTCAGTGTTCTCACTAACTCCCATGCTAGGAATCATGCCTAGCACACAGTAGGTCCATTACTACACATTCGATAGGTGAACTAAGAACAGGGCATAGCTGTATATTAAACATACCTTTGGTCTGCTCTCTGGCCTTTCCATGTGCTCAGTTGCTTTCTAACTCCATGTTATCTGTGCTAAGTGAGCTTCTTTAATTTTAGATAAATACTATAGTTTCGATTATTTGGATCCAAAAATATTGTACTTTCAATTATTTAAATAAACAAAGCCCTTATCCTAAATGTTTTGTCTTTGGCTCATCACTTTGATTTCAAATGTTGTTTTCATTAAGCTTTGTAGATTCATTTATCATGGTTTCATCTTCAGATGTGAATCCCTCCCCAACAATTATAAAGCTCCTCCTCTGACCTTGTTTCTGTCTGTACTTGGGAAGCATTCTACAGAATATAATCTTTTTTTTCTGGTACTGGTACTAGACTTGAACTCAGGACCTGATCTCTGTCCCTTAGTTTTTCTCAGTTAAGGCTGGCACTCTACCATTTGAACCTCCACTCTGTGGTTAATTGGAGATAAGTCTCATGGATGTTCTGGCCAATGCTGGCTTCAAAACATTATGTCGTGAACTTAGTCCTGAGTAGCTAGGATTGCAGGTGTGAGCCACCAATGCCTGGTTTTAGAATATAACTTTTGAACAAACTACACTTTTAAATGTGATATACTCTTAAAAAGCATTGAGCTTGCTTACCTGTGAATATGGAATGAGGGTTTCAAACTGCTGGTGAAGTTCCAGTAGCTGGATTAACTCTGCATTCTTCTTGGCCTTTTCTTTAATTAAATTAATAAAGTTTTCAGGATTGTCTGCAAATAAGCATGCAGCCTCTTTGGTATTGAAAGTGTAATAGTTATCTTTGTATTTTAAAATTCCAATTGCTGGGTTTCCTGAAGGAACAACAATTGAATTAGGTATGAGACAGTATTATTACTAACTACTAACTACTACTACCACCACTAATTTTGGTGGTAGAGCATCCCACCCAGCCCAAGTATGTGATTCTGTTTATCACAACCCATAGAACCATTACTTTACACTCCTGGCTTAGGGTATTTGTTGTTTAAGGAGTGTGTATGTGTGTGTGTGTAGGTGCATGTGTGTTTGTGTGTGTGTGTGTCTAGATGGGCTCACACATAGAGCCTTGGTCATGCTAAGCAAGTGCTTTACCACTAAGCTATATCCCAGTGCACATACTCTGCTTTCAATACATCAATTATATTTTTATTTTGCTAACATATCAGTTTCTAGTTATATAGCTATATCTATTATTAAATGGTAGATTTGAAGTTTATATTAAATTAATTATATTTTTAGATTTTTATTATATTTTGGTAGTACTGGAATTTGAATTCAGGGTTTCACACTCGCTACGCAGGTGCCACCTGAGCCACACCTCCATCTTTTTCTTTTCCCACTCTGGTTATTTCTGAGAGAGCATCTTGCTTTTTTGTTGTTGTTGTTGGTCATGGGGCCTGAACTCTGGGCCCAGACACTGTCCCTCAGCTCTTCAGCTCAACGATAGCGTTCTACCAGTTGAGCCACAGCGCCACTTCTGGTTTTCTAGTGGTTTATTGGAGATAAGAGTCTCATGGACTTTTCCTGCCCAGGCTGGCTTTGAACTGCTATCCTCAGATCTCAGCCTCCTGAGCAGCTAGGATTACAGGCGTGAGCCACCAGCACCCTGTGTGAACATCTTGCTTTTGCTCTAACTGGCCTGGGCTACAGTCTTCTAACTGTACTTCCTGCTACAGCTTTGGATGGCAAGCCTGGGCAATCCAGCCTTTTCTATTGAGTTGGGGGTATCACAATCTTTTTTGCCCAGTCTGATCTCAAACTATAATCCTACTATATCTACCACCTAAGTAGCTAGAATTACAGTCATGAGCCACCATGCCTGGCTTAGATTTTTTAGTTTTATAAAAATATTCCCCATTCAGCTGGATGCTGGTGGCTCACGCCTGTAATCCTAGCACTCAGGAGACTGAGATCTCTGGATGGTGGTTCAAAGCCAGCCTGGGAAGGAAAGCCTGCGAGACTCTTATCTCCAATAAACCACTCACAAAACCAAAGTGGTGCTGTGGCTCAAGTGGTAGAGCACTAGCTTTGAGCTGAAGAGCTGAGGGACAGCCCCAGGCCCAGTATTCAAGCTCCACCACTGACAAAACAAAAAAAATAAAACAAAAAAAACCCTCCCCATTCTCCAAATAAAAGATGTTAAAGACCCTTTTTGAAAAGCCATTTATTCAGCCAGGCACCAGTGGCTCACGCCTGTAATCCTATCTACTCAGGAGGCTGAGATATGAGGATCACAGTTCAAAGCCAGCCCAGGCAGGAAAGTGTGTGAGACTCCTATCTCCAATTAACTACCAGAAAATTGGAAGTGGCACTGTGGCTCAAATGGTAGAGCACTCGGCTTGAGCTGAAGAGCTTAGGTATAATGCCCAGAGGCCCAGAGTTCAAGGCCCATGACTGACCAAGAAAAAAGAAAAAGAAAGCCACTTATTCATTTGGAAGATTTTTTTCCCAATCTACTTAAACTACTTACTAAGGGATTTATTTAAAAAAAAACTCTAGTAAAAACTACAAAAGTGGGACATCTTTTCCAAAATGCAACTTAGCATGTTATAAAATATTCCCCATTGTAAAAAGATTGAGTACGCTATTAAATGTCCACAGTTTATGCATATTATTTAAGAAACAATATTATTTAATGTGTTTATTCTTTCATTACTTAGCAAATAGTTTACTGACCCTGTTCTTGGCACTAACAATACAGAAAAACACAAAGTCTTTGCTGTCACCAAATCACAAATATGTTACAGGCCAAAGATTTTTCAGGGCTACAGAGAAAAGTATTAAATAAGGCAAACTAAACACATAGCAAAAGGAAGAACGGGAGACTGATGTTTTAAACTGGGTAACTAGGGAAGGTTGGATAAGGTGACAGCACAGAACATGAGCGACTTGGGGGAGAGCTTTCCCCCAAGGGAATCACAGGTGCACTGGCTCCTGAACAGCAAGGACAATGTGGCTGGAGCAGAGGGAGTCAGGACAAGAGTGGTAGGCAGTGAAGTGACTGAAGCCATCTGAAAAGCACAGTGACTGTGGGCAAGCCACAGTGCCACCTGAGGATGTAAGCTGAGCGGTCTGCCTGCCGAGCAGCAGCAGGAGGGAAGTCCTACAAAATCCCCATGGGGTTGTGCAGGTGCTGCCACCCAGAAAGCCATGTAGTAAAAAGGATACAGCAAACAGAAATAAAAGACACAGGATTAGCTTCTTCAGAGGAGAGTCTGAAGCCCTCATGAAGCCTGGCAAGTCTACTTTCTTTTTTTTTTTTTTTGGGGGGGTCCCGTCATGGGACCTGAACTCTGGGCTTGGGCGCTGTCCCTCAGCTCTTCAGCTCAAGGCTAGCGTTCTACCACTTGAGCCACAGCGCCACTTCCGGCTTTTTTCTTTTTGCTTATGTGGTGCTGAGGAATCGAACCCAGGGCCTCAGGCATGCAAGGCAAGTGCTCTACCACTGAGCCACCTTCCCAGCCCCGTCTTTCTACTTTCCTCTGTCTTTTCCTCTTAGAAACATGGTGGACAGGGCTGGGCACCAGTGGCTACCACCTGTGATTCTAGTTACTTAAGAGACTGAGCTCTGAGGATCGCAGTCAAGGCAGCAAAGTTGGTGAGGCTTTTATCTCCAATGTAACCAGTTGAGCATTTTTTTTTCTGGAGATGGAGTGCTTTGAGGACTTTGATGCCAGAACTGGGCAGGCGGCAAAGATTACAGGCATGAGCCACTGGCACATGTTTTATAATAGATTCATGTTTTGTAACACAGGCTGAGCATCCCTACTCTGAATTGTAAGGTAACCCAAATTGGGAATTTTCTGAGTGACTACATGACGATGTCATAAGTAGAAAAGTCTACACCAGACCTTGTGTGATGGGTCCTGGTCAAAATGCAGTGCATTAAAAATACGGTATGTCTTTGGGCTCTGTGTATCCAATGTACATGAAACGTAAATGAATTCTGTTAAGATTAGAGCCCCATCCCCAGCACATGTCTTATGCAAACATTCCAGAGCTTAACATACTCTAATATCTGAAACCTATCTTGTCCCAAGCATTACAGATAAGGGACACTGAAGTTGTCTACACATGCTATCACTTATCACTTGAAATCATGTGAAGGTAACCAAGTTGTACTGTGCACACTTCCAACATGGAGATACTACAGCTAGCATCTTTTGCACCTAACTATCCAACCCCAGGAAGCTATAAAGCATCAACCAGTGAGTTATAATAAATGCTTGGCACAGAGGAGGACCAGCATTATTTTCAGTAACATACCTGGAAGGAGAAGACCATCGGTTGTAGCAAATGTGTATCCACAAAATCCACGATACTGAATTAACAATTTATCAAAATTTGCTGTGGTTTCTGGAAAAAGCCATTCCAGTTTTCTGATGTCCACTGAAGATACTCTTTCCTCTAAAATGTGAGTAGGAAAACTTGCATTCATTGGAAAGATTAAACTTCCAAAACCAGTCACCAGTAGTTTATTACAAACATTAGCTTTCAGCTTTTTATTGTTTTGTATTTCTTGTGTTTGGCAGAACCTTGATACAAAAAACAGATTTTTAGCTGGGCACCAGGCTCCTACCTGTAGTCCTAGTTACTCAGGAGGCTTGGATCAGAGGATTACAGTTTGTCTTTTTTTTTTTTTTTTGGTCGGTAGTGGGGCTTGAACTCTGGGCCTGGGCACTGTCCCTCAGCTCTTCAGCTCAAGGCGAGCGCTCTACCACTTGAGCTACAGCGCCACTTCCGAGGATTACAGTTTGAAGCTAGTCCAGACAGGAAAGTCCTTGAGACTTATCTCTAATTACACACACACACACACACACACACACACACACACACACACTCACACACACACGCATGCACACATACTTGCACGCACACACGCACATGTGCCAGTAGTGGAGCTGTGCCTCAAGTGATAAAAGCTTTGAGCAAAAAAAGCTCAGGGACAGTGATCATACCGAGTTTAAACCTCAGTACCAGCACAAAAGGCCATGAGTCACAAAAGAAATCCTGGGCAGAAAAAGTAGTGCTAAAAGTATAACACTTCCAGACTTCAAGCTCTTACTACAAGCACTATAGTAATGAAAACAGGTTGGTAATAGTACAAAACAGGCCCCAAGACCAATGGAACAAAATAAATCCATAGACCTATACCCATCTAATATTTAAGAGGACATATATCTATCTACTATTTGATAAACCAAAAATATATTTGATAAACCAAAAAGCCTCCATAACATTATGCCATGTGTGGAAAATGAACCAGATCCCTATTTGTCACCTTGAATATCAATTCAAAATGGATCAAAGACTTGGATGTAAGACCAGTACAGCTTCTCAGGCACAGGCAAGAACTTTCTGAGTAAAGCTCCAGGGGCTCAGCAAATGGAAGAACTGATAAATGGGACTGCATCAAACTCAGAAGTTTCTGCATAGCAAAAGACAAGCTATTAAAAAGCTAAATAGATAGCATATAGAATGTGAGAAGATCTTTACCAGCCATATGCCAGACAGTAGCCTAGTATCTAGAATATACAAAAAGCTTAAGAAACGAAACCCTCAAACAATCAACAACCTGATTAATAAATGGGTAAATGAGCTAAAAAGGGCTTTTTCAGAAGAAGAAGTACAAAGGCTAACACACACAAGAAGAAATCCTCAACAACTTTGTCCATAAAGGAAATGTAAACCAAAACAACATTGAGAGTCCATCTCACCTCAGCTGGAACATCCATCATCAAGAATACAAACAAAAACAGATGCTTGAGCCGGCTGCCGGTGGCTTGAGCCTGTAATCCTAGCTATTCAGGAGCCTTAGATCTGAGGATGATGGTTGGAAACCAGCCTGTGGTTTCCAATTAATCTCCAATTAACCACAGAAAAAGCTGGAGTGGTGTTGTGGCCTTGAAAAAAAGGAGCTTGGGGATAATGCCCAGGCCAAGTTCAAGGTCTAAGACTGAAAAAAAATAAAGATTAAAAAAAAATAACAGATGCTGGCATAGATGTAGGAGGAAAAGTATTCTAATACATTGTTGGTGGGAAGCAGTACAGGGATTCCTAAAAACAACAACAGAACTAACTACCCTATGCTCTAGCAATAAACACTCTTAGGTGTTTATCCAGAATCAGGATACAGTAAAGCCCAGCACAACCATGTTCACTATGTTCACTATTCACCATAGCCAATGCATGAAATCAGCCCAGGTGCCCCTCAATGGGTGAATGGATCAAGAAAATATAGTCTATATACACAACAGAATTTTACTCATCTATTAAAAGAATGATACTGCATCGTTTGTAAAGAAATGAATGGACTCAGAAAACAAATCATGTTAAGTGAAGTTAGGCCCAAAGAGACAAAGGACAAATGTTTTCTCTCATATGTGAAAGCTAGCACTAATTTATAAGTATACCAGTAAATACTTCAGGACTCCATGCCAGTGTACATAGATGTATTAACTGAAACATGGTTATTTTCAAGCAAGAATTCAAATAGTATAATGTCTTAGGAAGGGTAGGGTTAGGAAGGATGGGAAGAAGGATGAAAGGGGTGATGACCAAGATGTAAGATAACACGGCATTGGGTAACTATTTAAAGTTAAAAATAACTTTAACTACGTACAGTTATACATAATTACTTAAAGATAGTAATCATTTAAAAAACATATTTCTGGTGAGACTGTTAATACAAAGAAATACAAATGAGGGCCAGGCATTTTGATTCATATCTGTAATCCAAGATACTTGGGAGGCAGCGATCAGGAAGATAAAGGTTCAAGACCAGCTTGGGCAGTAACTTTCCAAGGTCAACATAACTTGCTGGGGGAAACAAGGAAGTAGAGGCTGGGAATATGGCTTAGTGGTAGAGTACTTGCCTAGCATGTATGAAGCCCTGGGTTCAATTCCTCAGTACCACATAAACAGAAAAAGCTGGAAGTGGTGCTGTGGCTCAAGTGGTAGAATGTTAACCTTGTGCAAAAAAAAAAGCTCAAGGAGAGTGCTCAGTCCCTGAGTTCAGGCCCCAGGACTGGCAAAAAAGAAAAAAGAAAAAAAAAATAGAAAAAAAAAAACCCTGGGAAGTAGAACTTTGCTCCAGAATGGACACAAAGGAGAGGAGCAATGAGAAAAGCAATGTCTGAGGGCTAACCAACACACATGTGCCAGGGCATGTAGTTTTCCTGCTGGCCCAGACCTTCCTTTGGAAGAACTTCTTCAAGTTGGTAGAGTTCTTAACAAAATAGTAGATGGCAAAATGCTTATACGTTAGGACACTGAATCTCAAAAACAGTAGAGAATGTCCTAAACAGGAGTCAAAGAAATATCTTACTAACTTGACTTTTATTCAGGTAGCATATCATTTTGCTCATTATATTTTAAGACTCTCATATCTATTAGTTTACTTATTTGATATGAAATTGACCATGTTTTATATAAACAATATATTAAGAAAACATTATTCCCCCAAGATTCTTCAGTTTTACAGTTCCACTTACATTTCTGTGCCTGATTCTAAATACGAATAGTAGACCTACAAATAACTTTATGGCTACCACTAGATATTAATATATAACCTGGAAAAATACATCTAAGTTTTCCTGGATATGATCAAGGCCTCTAGCAAGAATAAGTTACACAGGTGTGAATTAAATTATCTCAAAAGAACACTGAAGTTGTGCAGAGCAGAGGCTCATGCCTATAATCCTAGCTACTTAGTAGGCTGAGACCTGGAGATCATGGTTCCAAGTAAGCCTAGGGTAGAGATAGGACTCAAGTGATAGAGTACCAGCCAAGCAAGCAAGATGAGAAAGAATACAGGCCCTGAGTTCAAACCTTGGTACTGACATGTGCGTGCATGTGTGCATACACACATACACACACACACACAATACAACTGGCTCTCTTGAAATTCACTAGAAAATAACCTGAGTGTTCTAATAAATACAAAACTCTGATGACAGTGAGATAGGACATTTAGATAACACATCTAAATCTCAGAAGTTGTGAGTGGATGACCCTGGTAATTAGGAGTAGGGTTGAGCTCAGTGCCTACGGATGCAATGACTTCCATGTGTGGTTTCATTTCACATTTGGTTGGACAATATGTCCTTTTTGTTGTTGTTGCGTCGTGGGGCTTGAACTCTGGGCCTGGGCACTGTCCCTGTGCTCTTCAGCACAAGGCAAGTGCTCTACCACTTGAGCCAAAGCACCACTTCTGATTTTCTAATGGTTTATTGGAGATAAGAGTCCCACAGACTTTCCTTCCTGGTCTGGCTTTGAACCCTGATCCTCAGATCTCAGCCTCCTGCATAGCTAGGATTACAGCCGTGAGCCACCGGCACCCAGCCTAAAATTTGCTTGTCTGAAGTACTGGGGACTTGAACTCAGGACCTTACCCTTATTAGACAAACACCATATCATTTGAGCCAGACCCCCAGCCCTTTTTACTTTACATTTTTAGGTAGGCTTTTGTTTTTTTTTTTTTCTACACATGCCATAGTAAGGAAGTAAAATAAGTATTAAAATCCTGAACTGACAAGACTTTTTGTTGTTGTTGGTTTTGGTCATGGGGCTTGAACTCTGGGCCTGGGTACTATCCCTGAGCTCTTTACCTCAAGGACAGCACTCTACCACTTGAGCCACAGTGCCACTTCTGGTTTTCTGGTGGTTTATTGGTGATAAAGTCTCAGGGACTTTCCTGCGTGGGTTGGCTTTGAACCACAATCCTCAGATCTCAGCCTCCTGAGTAGCTAGGATTACAGGCACCCAGCCAGTAGCACCCAGCACAAGATACTTTTGAGTGTTCAATTTATATACACTTCAATATATAAATATATAAGAAAGGGAATTATTGCCACATTTTTCTATTTTTACCCAAATAGGATTTGAAAAGGAAATTGATATATTATTTAATTTCATATTCTGGCAAAACTTTAATTTTAGGTAATAACTCAAGGTCCAGACTCTACTCTGGCATTTCTCATAAATTTTGAACTGTCTTTAAGATAGAAAAGACTGAAAGGATAAAAGTTTGTCAATAAAGGTAGTTTATCTATAAGAATCAGCATATCTCTTGAAGGCTTAACTGATTTTACAGGGACAAATGTATTGGTTTATAAATTCTTAACTTGATCTGAGGTAAATACTTAGCAATGGCATTCCAGAAAACTAGAGATTTATTTCTAAGAACTATAGCAAAGATTAATATCTTTTCCTACTATATACACATCAAGAATAAAACTTCTAGGGGTTGGGTGTGGTGTCTCATGCCTATTATGCCCTCTAGACAGAGACAGAAGGATCTCAATTGGAGGCCCATACTGGAATTTGTCGGACCCTGTTTGAAGCAAAAAAGGCTGGAGGTATAATTTAAGTGGCAGGATAGTTGCCTATCAAGCATAATGCCCTGAGTTCAAATCCCAACACCACCAAAACAATACTAATAATAATAGTAATAAAGCCTCTAATAACTCTACAATATATGCATATGATCATTGTTCAGCAAAATATGAAGAATAGCATTCAGAAAGGTCATTGCTGGTTAAAATTTACATACTTTGTACTTGCCACAATTTAAAAAAATGAACAGTAGTATTTTACAATCAAGAAAGACACTCGGTGCTTTCTCAGAAACCTGTAATATGAAAATGTTAAAGAAAAAGTGAGTTTATGCTAGAGAACTGCTACAGAGGAGGAGGAGTGAAGGGTGGCCTTCATTACCCATGTGTTCTTTGATTCTGTACACATCTGTCTTCACAGTCACATCTTTAAGAAGCTCTTTCATGACTTTGTGAGGAAAAAGCAGTTCATGAGTGCCCAGGAATGGCTCCAGGTGTGTGGTCAGGTTACTGAGGACACTAATCAAAACAGTCTCATCCTGAAAGCTTGTCCAAAGGCTGGCCAGTACTGTGAAGATGGGCTGAGGGAGAGAAAAATAACCCACAATGTAATGTGTGAAAAGATGGATAGGTCATTGCATTCCTTTTTGTGTGTATGTGCAGGTACTGGGGCTTAGACCAGGGTTTTATGTGCTCAAGGCTGGCACTCTACCACTTGAGCCACAGTACCACTTCCAGTTTTCTGGTGGTTAATTGGAAGTAAGAGTAGCAAGGACTTTCCTGTCTGGGCGGGCTTCGTGGATCCTCAGATCTCAGCCTCCTGAGTTGCTAGGATTACAGGTATGAGCCACGGGCACCCGGTTGATTTGCATTTCTTTTATGGACAGAGATGTTGAACATTTCTTCGTGTGTCTATTGGTCATTCTTACTTCTTCCTCTGAAAAGTCTCTCTTTAAGTCTTTAGCCTATTTATTAACTAGGTAGTTGATCTTTTGAGGGTTTTTATTTTTATTTTTTGTCGGTCGTGGGGCCTGAACTCTGAGCCTGGACACTGTCCTTGAGCTCTTCAGCTCAAGGCTAGCAGGCTCTATCACTTGAGCCATAGCGCCACTTCCAGCTTTTTTCTTTCTGCTTATGTGGTGCTGAGGAATCAAACCTAGGGCCTCATGCATGCGAGACAAGCACTCTACCACTGAGCTACCTTCCCAGCCCAGGGGTTTAATTTTTTGAGCTCTAAGTATATTTCAGATATGAGGCTCTTGTCTGATGCATAGCTGGTAAAGATCTTCTGCCATTCTGTGGGCTTTCTATTTATCTTGCTAGCTATGTCCTTCGCCGTACAGAAACTCTTCCATTTGATGTTTTCCTTTGTATCTAGTCTTTCTATGATGTGTTGTGATTCTGGATCTTTGCTTAGGAAGTTTTGACCCATGCCAAGGAGCCCTAGTGTTTCCTCTATCACTTCTTGTAATATTTTCATGGTATCTGGTCTTACATTGAGGTCTTTCATCCATTTAGAATTGATTCATGGGAGGGTGCATTTCAGTGGATGAATAGATGGAGAAAATGTAGTATATATACACAATGAAATTGTACATTTCCACCAGAAAGAATGATATTGTACCATTCATAAGGAAATGGACAGACTTAGAAAAAATTATATTAAGCAAAGTAAGTCACATCCCCAAAACTATAGGTTACATGGTGTCTATCATTTTTGGTAACTAGAAAGTGCCTATCAACCTACAAGTAAACACACTGGATGGTTAAAAAAATACACTGGGAAATAATAAATTATACAGGTCTCTAGACATTCACACAGTGAGACCACAGTGAGATATTACTAGCAGTGGATCACAGAGGCTCAATAGCTATTGGCATATGATTATATAAAATAATACTTTACAAAATGAACTCCAAGAAAAGGAAATGAGATATTTTGTTGTTGTTGCTGTTTGTGTCATCTTTTCTTTCGCTTGTTTGTCAGTTTGTCTTTGGAATGGTAAGGGGAGTACAGAAAAGGTAGAAAAAAAGTTGAACAAATGCAACAGTGGTACTCACTAGACACCATGTGGAAAATGAACTGTACAGCTTGTGGGTAGAAACAGGTGGGGAAAACTGGGAGAAAGTGAAGAAAGGGGTAATATGATTCAAAAAGAAATGTACTCATTACCTGACTTATGTAACAGTAACTCCTCTGTACATCACCTCTACAATAATAAAAATACATTAAAAACTAAGTATAGTTGTCCTTTGTAAAGAAACTCATCCTTTCTTAAGTGAAAGTTTTGGGAAATTGCACAACAGGCTCTAGATAGAAGTTCGATTTACAAGAAAATAAACTTGTATTTTATTTCAAAGAATTTGTTTTGCTTGGTGTTGAGAAAGACAATCCTTTTTTTTTTTTTTTTTTTTTTGGGTCCGCTCGTGGGGCCTGAACTCTGGGCCTGGGCACTGTCCCTCAGCTCTTCAGCTCAAGGCTAGCGCTCTACCACTTGAGCCACAGCACCACTTCTGGTTTTTTTCTTTTTGCTTATGTGGTGCTGGGGAATCGAACCCAGGGCCTCATGCATTGCAAGGCAAGCGCTCTACCACTGAGCCACCTTCCCAGCCCCAAGAAAGACAATCCTTATCTGATATCCATAATTCATTTTTCCTGAGCTCTTTTTCCACAGATTACGTTTACCTAAATCATATTGCTTTTTAGTTATGAAAGTACTGCACTTGAAAATCTGCAGTATTTAAAAAAAAAATCACGTATTTAATTTTGTGTTTTTACCTTCAATACTTGGTGCAGCAAAAGCTGCAAAGATGTACCACTTCGTCAGTGAAATGGAATTTTCTATATCAAAATTCTACTTTATTCTATATCTAAATTGTGTATCTAAATTCTACTTTAAAAAGTAAGTTTGCTTTTAAGGAGATCAAAAGGCAGAGTGCTCAAAAGGCAGAGCCAGAAGGATCATGAGTTAGAGGTAAGCCTGGGCTATGTAGTGAGTTCTGTTTGGATTCCATATGAACGCTGTTGCAAAAAGAAACCAAAGGCCAGGTGCTGATGGCTTATGTCTGTAATCCTAGCTATTCAGGATCAAGGTTCAAAGTCAGCCCATGCAGGTAAGTCAGTGAGACACATCTCCAATTAACCACCAAAAAGCTAGAAATGGAACTGTAGCTCAGGTAGTAAAGTGTTAGCTTGAGCAAAATTAGCTCAGGGACAGCACCTAGGATATAAGCCATCAGCAGGATTGTATATCAGTGGTAGAGCACTTGCGGAGCATGAGCTTGCCCTGCCTGCTCAGCACCATTTAAAAAAAAAAAGGTCAGAGTTGATTACAAATACTTACAAAGACTTGTGAGGTTGGGACAGCTGTTTTTGACTTTACAGTCATTTTTAATTGTTCCATCTGGGCTCCTAACTGCCTTATCATCTTTTCCACTTCTTGAGCACAACCAATTATATCTGACTGTGAAGAAAATAGTTGCATTAATGTTTTTATAATCTCAGTGGAAGAAGTCCATGTGTTTTAAGCCCTATCTGCTCCCCTCTCCCAGCCTGGGTAGCAGTGACACTGTGACTCTGGCCTCAGTGACAGCAGGGCCCACTCTCCATGGCTCCCTCAACACCCACAGCATGAGCAATACTGATGATGCTCCACTACTGTTTGTAGCCTCAAGGAATCCTTTGGAATATAGTGGGTAGAATTTTTCTCAAATGTATATTTGAGATATTAAACATAGCTATCCTCCTGAGATACAGACTTATGGTAATCCATTTTGCATAGTTGTGTGATTAGTATTTTCCAATTTACCTTGATAACTCTCACAAAATGTACCACTGAAAATGGTTTTGATACCAAGATTTAATAAATTATATAGAAACTTTAAAGTCACAGCATCAAAAAACAAAACAAAACCACACAAACACAGAAACATAGACACACAACACACACACAGACACACAGACACAGACACAGACACACACACACACACACACACACACACACACACCCAAACCGGGCGCTGATGGCTCACGCCTGTAATCCTAGCTACTCAGGAGGCTGAGATCTGAGGATCACGGTTCAAAGCCAGCCCAGGCAGGAGAGACTGTGAGACTCCTATCTCCAATAAACCACCAGAAAACCGGAAGTGGCGCTGTAGCTCAAGTGATAGAGCGCTCGCCTTGAGTTGAAGAGCCGAGGGACAGCGCCCAGGCCCAGAGTTCAAGCCCCACGACCGACAAAAAAAACACACACACACACCCGTAGCCGGGCACTGGTGGCTCACACCTATAATCCTATCTATTCCAGAGGCTGAGATCTGAAGGTTCAAAGCCTGCCCAGGCAGACAAATCTGAGAGACTCATCTACAATAAACCAGCAAAAAGCCAGACAGGTGTGCCTCAAGGGGTAGAGAACTAGCCTTGAACAACATAGATAAGCAAAATCTCTGCATTCAATACCCAGTGCCAACACACACACACACACACACACAGAAACCACAACAATAAATAAAACTCATTGTATTTCTGATAAAACTATGGTTCTGATACAACAATGTGAAAACTAGTTGCCAAATGCTAAATTTGAAATACTAACAAGTATTTGTTTTACCAGGTGCTAAACAACATTTAGTAAGTGCAGTACAGGTGAGAATAAAATGATGAAGGACAGAAAGGTAAGTTGACTCCAAGTACAGAGCCCAACCCTTACCCATCCTACTGCATGACCTCAGGTAGGGCCAGAAATGTGTTAGTATATTGTAAACTAGTAATATTTTTTTCTTTCTCTTTTTCCCCTTCAGACAGGGTCTTGCTATTTAGGCCAGGCTGCCCTAGACTCATAATTCTTCCGCCTCAGCCTGTGGAGTGCTGGAATTACAGGAGTGTGCCACTATACCCAAAGAGACAAAAATTCCAACATCCAGTTTAATTCTATTCTGTAATCTTTTCTGCACTTGTTTGTTTTTTTCAGTGCTGTGGATCAGATCCGAGACCTCACACATAAGTGCTCTACCACTGAACTGTATCCCCAGTTTTAAATAATTGTATCCCCAGTTTTAAATAACAAAAATGCATGAATTATGAAGGAATTGTTTCGAAATCATTAATTACTCAAACAGTCATTATTTCATAAGAAACAGCAAACAGTGTTAACATATTTCATCTAAGGAAAGTTTTGCTCATAAATAGAACTCTGCTTTATTTATCCATAATGCTATTTAAATGTTTCCCTTTTCATGTTTCATTGTTGCAAAAAGCATTGTCTGTCACATCTAACACATCTTCCCACTTCTCTTGTTTTGTTTTAGCAATCAAATATGACAATGTGGTGACGTCTTAAAAGATTTTAGATTGTTCAACAAGAAACACTGAAGTCTGCACTGTGTTCCCAAGGCAGAAGCCACATTTAACACAGGACACTTACATCATCTACAATGGACGCCAGTCTAGGGCCCCAGCCCCCCCAGCTAGGTTTGCAGGGTCTCATCATGAAGTGGGCATGTACATGGGACCTCTTGACTTTTCCTAATAATATCTAGAATAGTCACTCTACTTACATCTTACCAAAGAGAATGTATTCACAAGGGCAGTTCATTGTTGTAATGTCAGTTCTCCATGAATACTGTCACTTAAAAATTTTATCGTAGTCTGGTCAAATGCCTATGGGATATCTATGATACCAGCATGTTTTCTTGTCTCTTTTATTCTGTTTTATAAAAATGTATAAGTTCCTCAGACTGTCTTTCATGGATAATTTTCAACAAGTCTGGAAAAATGCATATAGCTAGAGAGGAGAAGAACAGGGAGTTGGGGTTTTGTGAGAGGAATCAGGCTACAGATCTGCTGTCCAGTGTGATACCTAGAGCTAATAATGCCACACTGTCCTCATTAAAATGGGTTATGAGGATAGACTTCATGTTAGATGTGTAAGAAAAAGAATATTATTGGCTGGGTGTCAGTGTAATCCCATTGACTCAGGAGGCTGAGATTTGAGGAAAAGCCAGTCCAGGCAGAAAGTTTGTGGAGCTGTGGGTCAACTGGTAGAGCACTAGCCTTGAGTACAAAAGCTTATGACAGCACTCAGACCCCGAGTTCAAGCCCCAGGACCAGCACACACACAGACACAGACACACAGACACACACACACACACACACACACACACACACACACACACAAATCAAACATATTCACCTGGAGTTTTACTTCTCAGGAAAAATCAAAGTGCTTTGTATTGCCTCATCTGTGAATAGACCTTGGAGACACTGGAAAGTGTGGGGTTCTAGAAAAATCTTGATGTATGGTTTTTTAAAATTTAGGGGGTACAACATTGGAGTTTTGAACTGTTGTCTTCATACTTGCTAGATAGGAGCATCTATCTCTAAGCCACAACTGCAGTACTATTTTCTCTGGAAGGAATTCTCTTCTCTCAGCAAGACAGAGGACAGAACTGATCTGATCCTTGCTCCCTTTTCTTTTTCGGTAAAATCCTGATCAGGACAAAGTAAAACAACTATTTACCCAAGCTACAATTGGGGTTTTAAATGTTTATATAAACTAAATTTAACTTTGGCAAGAGACAATCTTTAAAGTCAAACTCAATGCTTCAAATTTTTTTTTACCAATATCTCTTCAAATAATGTGACTTAAAAGTATATTCATAGACTTCAAGATAAGAAGTCTCAAAGGGATGATAAGAGAAAAACAAAGCGGATAAGAGAAAAACATGTTTGACAAGAAATGTTCTCATTACCTTACTCATGTATCTTGTAACCCCTCTGTACAGCTTCTTTACAATGAAATACTTTTTTAAAAAAAAGATAAGAAGTCTCAGCTAAATATAAATAGGTATTTTCTAGCTAATATTAGGTATACTAATACTCATTCTATAAAGACCAACCGTATCTAGTTATAACAAGTGAAAGGAAGCCTGTAAGCAGCAAAGAGAAAGTGAAGAGATTTCAATCCCATCCTGCTACAGTTAGGATAAAATCGCAGGGAAGAACACTAAGACAGATGCCTGCTTAATAATGTGAGCACAGGGGAAATAACACTCCTTCAGCTTGTTCCCTCACAAAACGGAGTGAGAACTGCTCTGCTAAGGCCTGACAATGATGGTGATCATGGTCATAGACAACGACATAGGCATCCACATCATCAATTTATTGGGTTCTTCCTGTGTGCCGGACATTGTTCTACCTTATCCACATAGTAGACACCATGTAATGGGCTGAAAATGGTATCTGTCCCCAACAGGTTTGTGTTGGGGTCTTGATGCTACTTTCACTTCTGGAAGTGGGCCTTTCTGGGAGAAGTAGGTCATGTCTGTGTCTTGTTATGGCTATTCACTTGCCTGCTCCCTTCCTTTTTTTCTTCCTTCTCCCCTCTCTCCTTCCCTGCTTTCCTTCCTCCCTCCCTCTTCCTTCCTTCCCTTCTTTTTCTCTCTTAATTTCTGCCTCTCTTTTCCTCTGTCTCTGCCTCTCTCCCTATGTCCTGTCCCCCATGAGGTGAAGAACCTTGCCTACCACATGCTCCCATTGCCATGATGCTCTGCCCAAGAAAATGGGTCAAGCAACAATGAACCAAGATAAATCTTTCCTCCTTTAAATTGTTTATATGAGGTATTTTGTCATGGTAACACAAATTAATACAGATCATCTTGCATATATGGAAGCCAAGGCACAGGGGAGTTGAGCAACTGCCTTTTTTTTTTTTTTTTTGGGTCTGGTCGTGGGGCCTGAACTCTGGGCCTGGGCACTGTCCCTCAGCTCTTCAGCTCAAGGCTAGCACTCTACCACTTGAGCCACAGCGCCACTTCCGGCTTTTTTCTTTTTGCTTATGTGGTGCTGAGGAATCGAACCCAGGGCCTCGAGCATGCAAGGCAAGTGCTCTACCACTGAGCCAACTTCCCAGCCCCCGAGCAACTGCCTTTAGGACAGAGTTAAGTGAAAAACAGGAGTAGAGCCCCTGCCATTCGATGAAAGCATGGGCTCCCTGTAGTGGTGAGAGGTGGAACTCCAACAAGAATTTAATACTGTCAGCTAACTGAATATGATCCATGACTGGAGGCTAGAGACTCACTCTCTAATGGATGGAATCCTCTGCTACATCCCTACAGTGTATGTAACAGCTTCCCTAGGTCCTTGCTTATAATATGTCCTCCAAATGCAGATAACAAACATGAGTAGGAGTTTCCATGCCTCAAGACAAAATGATTCTAAAATCCTTTTAGTATCTGATGGGTTATGAGGCTAAAGTCAATGTCAAGGGGCCATTTGCCAACAGGATGATCTGATTTGAGTAACTGATTTCCAGTCCTCTCTTCCAAAGGTAATCAGGTAAGAGGTCAGTGAACACACCCATGGTTTGTTGCAATGAAGGCATTGGGATGCTTATCTCTTTATTCTCTACAGTGAGGTAAAGAGAAAAGGCAGATCAAGTACATTGAAAAGTAGTAGCAACTCATTAAGATGTAAGTTAAGCCGGGCACAGTGGCTCATGCTTGTAACCTACCTACTTGATATGATGGCTATCAAGAAAAAAAAAAGTTGTGGAGGTGGGAGTGAAGGGATGGTAGGGGAAAAACAAAGGAGGAGGCAACAATGCTCGATAGAAAATGTACTCATTATCTTGCTCATGTAACTGTAACCCCTCTGTACAGTATTTTTTTTTTTTTTTGGGTCCAGTCGTGGGGCCTGAACTCTGGGCCTGGGCGCTGTCCCTCAGCTCTTCAGCTCAAGGCTAGCGCTCTACTACTTGAGCCACAGTGCCACTTCCAGCTTTTTTCTTTTTGCCTATGTGATGCTGAGGAATCGAACCCAGGGCCTCAGGCATACAAGGCGAGCGCTCTACCACTGAGCCACCTTCCCAGCCCCATCTGTACAGTATTTTTACAATAAAAAATGTACAAAAAAATCTGAAAAAGCTGGGTGTGGCATCACAAAATATTATTCCAGCTACAGAAGGAAGTCTGAATAGGAGAATTGCACCAGGGCAAAAGATAAGACTCTAGGGTCTGGGAAGGTGGCTTAGAGTGCTTGCCCTATATGCATGAGGCCCTGGGTTTGATTCCTCAGCACAACATAAGCAGAAAAACCTGGAAGTGACACTGTGGCTCAAGAGGTAGAGCACTAGTCTTGGGCTGAAGTTCTGAAGGATAGTGCCCAGGCCCAGAGTTCAGGCCCCATGACCAACAATAATAAAAAAACAACAACAAAAAAAAACAAAAAAAAAACACCTCTATCTCAGAAATAACCAGAGGATAAAAAAGGCTAACTGGGAGAGAGCAAGGGAAGAGGTGACATTGTCCAAAAAGTACCCATTACCTGACATATAACTGTAACCCCTCTGAATATCACCTCTACAATAACAAGAAAACATAAAATTAATTAAAACACTTCAGAAGAAAAAGAAAGCCAGAGGTATGGGTCATGGGGAAAACCTGCCTAGCAAGTGGGAGGCCCCCAGTTCAAACTCAAGTCCACTAAAAACAAAGAAAAGCAAGTTAAGTAAAAGAGGCCAGAAGACATCTCTGAAGAAATCAGTATTCGCTTTATACAAAGGACAGTTCTGGTGACCGAGTCTCACCATTATTGGAGAGCTGAGGCAATGTAAGGGTAAATGATGACAGCATATAGAGGTTTTGTCCATATGATTCCTAGCTCATAATTCCCTCAGGCAGACCATAGACATGAGAATTTCTCTTCCCATGATGAAGTTATGGAAACTACTCTCTCTGCCTTTCCATCTTAGAGTTGGCCATGAAGAATTCTCTGACCTGAAGTTGTCCAACATGGTCATAAGACCATCATTCTGACGTAACATGTACCACTGCTCCTAGTTAGTTTTAGAATTCTGTGTAGCTCTTCATCTCAAAGAAAGGGCACTGCTGCTTTTTAAAAGTTTTAATGTAGTTTTTTTTTTGGGTCCGGTCGTGGGGCCTGAACTCTGGGCCTGGACGCTGTCCCTCAGCTCTTCAGCTCAAGACGAGCGTTCTACCACTTGAGCCACAGCACCACTTCCGGCTTTTTTCTTTTTGCTTATGTGGTGCTGAGGAATCGAACCCAGGGCCTCATGCATGCAAGGCAAGCGCTCTACCACTGAGCCACCTTCCCAGCCCTTTTAATGTAGTTTGACTTGTTAATTAGACCTAAAAACATCAGCTATAACAATCAGATGCATGCACAGGTATCAAGATTTGAACTCAGGGTCTTGAACACTTGTTGGCTTCTTTCCTCAAGGCTGGTGCTCTACTACCTGAGCCACACCTCCTTTTCCAGCCTTTTTCTGGTTAGTTGGAGATAAGAGTTTCTCAGATTTGTCTACCTGGGCTGGCTTCAAACCTTGATTCTCAGATCTTAGCCTCCGCTAGGATTACAGGTATTTGAGCCACTGAGGCATGGCTGTAACAATCTTTTCTATCAAGTTTTTACAATAAGGGCAAATAATTATACAAAAGTCATCTGAGTGCCAACATTCTATGAAATAAAATTAGCGAGCTGGGAAGGTGGCTCAGTGGTAAAGCGCTTGCTTTGCATGCATGAGGCCCTGGGTTCGATTCCTCAGCACCACATAAGCAACAAGAAAAAAAGCCAGAAGTGGTACTGTGGCTCAAGTGGTAGAGCGCTAGCCTTGAGCTGAAGAGCTGAGGGACAGTGCCCAGGCCCAGAGTTCAGGCTCCACAATCGGACCCAAAAAAAAAAAATATTATCTGCTTCAAATGAAAACAAACACCACAATTATTCTCATATATACTCATACCATCAGTTAATGACAGCTTGTTCCAAAGAAAATCAACTATGAAATCAACTTCTACCCTCAAAATCAAAATCCAATTTCTCCATTCCTATTTTAATTCTTTTTATGGGGGGGAGGTCCAGTCGTGGGGCCTGAACTCTGGGCCTGGGTGCTGTCTCTCAGCTCTTCAGCTCAAGGCTAGCGCTCTACCACTTGAGCCACAGCACCACTTCCAGCATTTTTTTTCTTTTTGCTTATGTGGTGCTGGGGAATTGAACCCAGGGCCTCATGCATGCAAGGCAAGCGCTCTACCACTGAGCCGCCTTCCCAGCCCCTTCCTATTTTAGTTCTTAGTTCTATCAATACAACATAAACTAAGCAGCTTCTGACGTTGTCTCCTGAATTAGTTTTCTGCTTCAAAGATATTAGGTTATATAGAAAAGACCAGACCATATGAAATTAACTCACCAAAATAATCTGAAGGAAAATCTCATATTGTCGAACATTGTATAGTGCTTCCTTTAACAGAAGTGGCTGAAACTCTTTAATTAAGAGTGGGTTCTTTGTGATTTTCTCCAGGATAGCTGTGTATCTATATGCAAGGTCCTGGGCAATCTGAAGCTGGCAGTCAATGTGGTGAGTGGTGGCAGGGATTGCTTCACGGAGAATCTCTGGCACTGTTTATAAAGGATATAAGAAGACAGAAGTGATGAAATCAAGAAAGAATTAAGGAGAAAAAGCCCAGAAAGGGCTGCAGATGCAGCTAAGAGTGCTTGTCTAACACGTACAAAGCTCTGGTTTAATCCCAACCCACAAAAACAAAACAGGTCCAGGGGTGTGGTTCAGTGACAATGTACCTACCTAGCAAGCACTGGCCCTGAGTTCAAACCCTAGTATTGAAGAGTTGTGGTGGTAGAGTGCCAGCCTTGAGGGAAAAAGTCAAGAGCACAAGGCCCCGAGTTCAAACTCCAGTACTAGCACACACGTACATGTACATGCATATGTGCATGCGCACACACACATACACATATACACACAAAGAGAATGTAATATGCATAAAACCTATTACACGTTCCTAAATGTATAGGTTTGCAAATATCTGCTGTGGGACCTTTCGTACCATTTTCTTTCCAGGGTCACCTTTATTCCAGTTGCTGACTTTTCTTCTTTTGGTTGACTTGGAGTAAATGTCAATCTCCTCTGGGCTGGGGAGACCAGGCCCTGTGGTACCTTTCCCACTCTAGCTTCATGGTCTTGATAATTTCAAATCTTTCCTCAGCAAAATAAAAATGATGATGGATCCTAAGGAACCATCAAAAATACAAACCTCGCTAGGTACCAGTGGCTAAGCCTGTTACCCTAGCTACTCAGGGGAATGAGATCTGAGGATCGAGTTTCCTGCCTGGGCAGGAAAGCCTGTGAGACACATCACCAAATAATCAACCCAACTCCCTCCCCCACCCAAAAAAACCTGGACGTGGAGCTGTGGCTCAAGTGGTAGAGCACTAGCCTTAAGAAAAAAAAAAAAAGCTCGGGACAGGACCCAGGTCCCATGTTTAAAATCAGGACCACACACACACACACACACACACTGCCAACGTCCCCACTGGGAACACTAGGGCGTGTTGTGTATTGTTTTCTTCATGAAATGGGGAGTGTCCATCCAATGATACACTTACAGTTGTCAATGCCTTCTCCTCCTTTCCCACAGTCCCGGTTAAATAAGCGGATTCCAGTCACAATCAAGGTGAGCTCCACCAGTTGGCGTTCCTTGTCCTTCCGACTAAGAGTTAGAAATGTTCCTAGCTCAGCCTGAGGAAAAACGCTCTGGAGGGCAGCTGGAACAGACCATGACACAGGAAAAACAAATAATGACCTAGATCTATCACCACTTACAAGGTTCTTTCCTTTTTTTTTTATTTTTTTTTTGGGTCCGGTCATGGGCCTGAACTCTGGGCCTGGGCGCTGTCCCTCAGCTCTTCAGCTCAAGGCTAGCGCTCTACCACTTGAGCCACAGCGCCACTTCCGGCTTTTTTCTTTTTGCTTATGTGGTGCTGAGGAATGGAACCTAGGGCCTCAGGCATGCAAGGCAAGCACTCTACCACTGAGCCACCTTCCCAGCCCCGGTTCTTTCCTTTAGTGGAAAGACTTTTCTCTCTTATGTAATCTAAGCAATCCTTTACATTGATGATACCTGATTACAGAATACATAGCACAATTTATCCTATTAAAAGTGCCATTGTCTCCTGGTGATGTTTTTATAATTAATTATTAAGTGATTGTACAAAGAGGCCACAATTCTATACGTTAGCTTATGAGTGCAATGCATCTTGATCAATGTCATCCCTTCCATCCTTCTCCCTTATTCCCTCCCCCCATCCTTACCCTCAAGCTATGCAGTTCAATTTTTACATAATGTATAATGAATATAATGACTGCATCTGCTCACCCTTTTCTCTCCCTCATGTCCTTTTTTTTGTTGTTAGTGGTGGTGGGACTTGAACCCTGGGGCTGGGCGCTGTCCCTGGGCTCTTCAACTCAAGGCTAGCACTCTCATCACTTGAGCCACAGCATCACTTCTGGCTTTTTCTGCTTATGTGGTACTGAGGAAATGAACCCAGGGCCTCATGCATGCAAGGCAAGCACTCTACCACTGAGCCACCTTCCCAGCCCCTCTCGTGTCCCTTTTATGTGTGCCAGTACTGGGGCTTGAACTCAGGTCCTGGGTACTGTTCCGTGGTTTCTTCCTCAAGGCTAGCATTCTAGTGCACAACTGCACAGTCTCACAAACATTTCCAGTAATGACCCATCAGCAGTTTTGTGGCAATAAGTATTAAAATGAACTTTCTAGGTAGGCTCTCTACCACTGGAAACTGTATCCAGACCTGAAAATAAACTTTCTAATTAAGGGTTTGATTATTGCTTTTAAAACAAAATTAAAAAAAAATTAATGCTTTTAAAACAAAAAAAAGATAAAACATCATGAGCCAGGCACCCGTGGCTCACACCTATAATCTTAACTACTCAGGAGGCTGAGATTCAAAGATTATGATTTAAAGCCAGTCTGTGAGACTCTGATCTCCAATTAATTGTCATAAAGCTAGAAACAAGCCAGGTGCTGGTGGCTCATGCCTGTAATCCTAGCTCCTCAGGAGGCTGAGATCTGAGGATGATAGTTCAAAGCCAGCCTGAGCAGGAAAGTCTGTGAGACTCTGATCTCTAATAAACCACAGAAAACCAGAAGTGGCGCTGTGGCTCAAGTGGTAGAATGCTAGCCTTGAGCTGAAGAGCTCAAGGACAGCACCCAGGCCCAGAGTTCAAACCTTACAACCAACTAAATAAATAAATAAATTTTTTAAAAGCTAGAAGCAGAGGTATGGCTCAAGTAGTAGAGAGCTAGCTTTCAGTGGAGAAAGCCAAGCAGGAGTATAAGTCCCTGAGTTCAATACCCAGTACCAGCATGCACACACACACATACAAAATCCATTACCATCTATTCTTCATTTGAAAGGAGGAATGTGGGTGTTTTCTGCAGATTAGTCAATGCCATGTACAGATGATGGACTCCACTCCTTTCACCTGTCCCATAAAGCCTGTAGCCTCGTATCCACCATTTACCTCTCATACCTACAACTCACCTTTGGGATGTGTGGGCTCGAACAATGCAAATGAATCTGTAGGGTTTGTTTTTGTTTTTCTGGTGTGTGTGTGTGTGTGTGTGCGTGCGTGCTGGTCCTGGGGTTTGAAATGAGGGCCTGGGCACTATCCCTAAGCTTTTCTGCTCAAGGCTACTATTTATTCTACCACTTGAGCCACAGCTCTGCTTCCTGCTTTTTGATGGTTAATTGAAGAGTCTTACCAACTTTCCTGCTTGAGCTGGCTTCAAACTCCAGTCCTTAGGTCTCAGCCTCCTGAGTAGCTAGGCTTATAGGCATGAGCCACCACTGTCCGATTCTTTTTCAATCTTTCACACTCTTACATGTTTTATAAAATGCAATCATCCTATTATATTTGCTTTGGGGAAAGAATTTTGTTATTTTGTTTTTTTTTTACCTGTTGTCTCTCTGACAATCTTGATGTCTGTAGGAGACCCAAGCCCAGAGCGAAGTAACACATAACTGACAATCTTTCGGTAGAGATTTTCCAGTTCCTCTCTGGCACATGCTCTGTTATCTGTAATTTCTCTGCTAACTGAGCTCAATCGAGACTCTAGGACCCGGTGATGTTCTTCAAGAAATTCTCCTAAAATTGACAGATAACAATGTTTCGTACATTTATATTTAGAGTTTTAAAGTAGTTTGACTTGTTAATGAGACCTGAACACATCAGCCCTAACACTTGTGTGTGCACATTATAAACACATGCTATCTATCTGCACCTGAAAGCACCTGTGGTATATAAATTATGTTCATTTTTCTAGTCAGGTCTTAGATACATTTCCTGTGACTAATTTCACTGATGACATAGGACTAGACTGACAACTGCCTCCCTCTTCTCTCCCGTTCCCTGTGGAGTTGAGGCAGACCTGTGGCAGGAGGCCATCTTGAACAACATGAGGTGACACCCACACTGCAGGGCCAAAGCCGACTTTTCACCATTCAGAGCTGCAATCCTACCACCAAAGCAAAGGGGAACTCTCACATGTCTAAAGCTAGATGAATCTTCTCCAGGCCTTTGACTATTTTATCACTTTCTAATCTTGCTATTAGAAAGTAGGAAAAGCAAAAGAATTATTTTACGCAGAATAATAAATTGCTTACAGAAATCAAACTACTAGTGGCTCTATTACAGCAGAGAGGGCAGAGGCGATCTACACAGGAATTTTCTCTTTTGCTTCCAATACATCATAAATATGTGCATTACATTATATATTCATATTGCATATATGATACATACATGTATGGTATATACCGTGTGTGTGTGTGTGTGTGTGTGTGTGTGTGTGTGTATGTGTGTGTGTGTGTGTGTGTGTGTGTTGTTAGCATTACGCCTACTTTTGGGCATAACCAGACCTGAGCTCCTCCCTGCTATGGAGTTCCTGACATACAGCTGGCCCCTCCCTCTCTCTGCCCAGACCCATCTGAGCTCCCACCTACCTCACTTCCTACCCAAAGACCCTCCTGCTACCTGAACAGGACAGGTGCCATGTGCTCCCTCTTGGGGGAAATATGACTCCTCTAATAAACCTTGTAATAATCTTTCTCCTGTGCCTGCTTGCCTCCAGGTTGTCCACTGGGATGGACTTAAATTTTCAATAATCAATTCCATTTTGAGGCAGATATATGTTACATAAGTACTATAAAGAAAATAAACCAGGTTGGGTGCTGGTGGCTCATGCCTGTAATTCTAGCTACTTAGGAGGCTGAGATTTGAGGACCACGGTTCAAAGTCAGCCCAGGCAGGGAAAGTCCGTGAGACTCTTATCTCCAATAAACCACCAGAAAACCAGAAGTGGTGCTGTGGCTCACGTGGTAGAGCGCTAGCCTTGCGCTGAAGAGCTGAGGGACAGCATCCAGGCCCAGAGTTCAGGCCCCATGACCGGACCAAAAAATAAAAATAAAAATAAATAAAAACTTAAGTTGACTTTTAACTTTCACAAAGGTCATTGATCTTTTTCTCATTTCAAATTCCTAACAATTTTGTATTCTTCCAATACCATGGTTCGGGGAGGTGTCTGTCAAAGGCCTGCCTATGTGTTAAAAGCCAGGTCGCTGGCTCCTGGTGTGACTGGGAGATGGGAAAACATAAGGAAGAGGTGTCTGGGTCAGGAGGGATTGTGGGGACCCCAGCTTCTTCTGCTCTTTTGTTTCCCAGCTGTGAGGTGAGTGGTTTAGCTCTGCCACCTGTTCCTGCCATGATGTGCCACCACAGGCCAAGGCAGTAGAGCCAGCTGATTATGGTCTGAAACCTCTAATATTGTGACCCCAAATGAACTTTTTTGTTGTATAACTTGATGATCTCAAGTATTTACAATAATGGGAAATTATAATAACAGAAAATCAGGTAACACATCAAATTTGGAAAACATGTCAAAGGACTGAAAGAAAAAGCCAGGTGCCAGTGGCTCACACCTGTAATCCAATCTACTCAGGAGGCTGAGATCTGAGGATCACAGTTCAAAGCCAGCCCAGGCAAGAAAGTCTGTGGGATTCTTATATGCAATAAACCACCAGAAAACTAGAGTTGCATTGTGACTGAAGAGGTAGAGCACTCATCTTGAGTTGAGGGACAGCACCCAGACCCAGAGCTCAAGCCTCAGGACCATAAATTAATTAATTAATTAAAGCAATAAAAGGACTAGCAAGCACAAAGTCCTGTACTGCTTCCGAAAATTAGAGAAGACATAGGTGCACACATAAGCCACTTGGAAGACAGAGATAGGAAGATGGTTCTAGCCTAGCCTAGGAGAGGGAGGGACTCTAACAAAACAAGCCAAGCATGGCAGCTCACAGCCGTAATTCCAGCTATACAACACGCAGAGGGAGGGGGATTGCAGTCCAAGGTCTGCCTCATCAAATGTACAAGAACCTGCATGGAAACTCAGTCAAAAAATCTGGAGTATGTGCTTCAAGCAGTAGAGTACTTGCTTGGCAAATTCAAATTGCAATATTGTCTGTTTCTTTTTTTCTAGTTATTTTATTAAAGTTAAACTCATTATCAACCAAATGAAATCTTTCTTATCTGAAATACAATCTAATCAATATATTGATTGATATACAATATGATCAGTATATTGATACTTTTTGAACATACTTTTTAAACTCTGAGCATATTTAAGTGCATTACCTCGACTTGTGTAATTCATATCGAAGTAGACTTGCATCTTAATAGTATCCAGGGATGGATTCTTACTATCCAATAGCCGAGTCACACAGAGCTACAAGAGAACAGCCCACAAATAGTTCTGTTACACTCAAGTACTTAGTTATTTTCAGAAACACAGGGCTACATCAAAGCTTATTCACCAACAACCCCTTTCATTGTTCTTAATCTCCTTGACAAGTTCAGATTTTATAAGTTACTCCAACAACAACACATATTGAGTAGTAAGTACTCTCCTTTGATTTCACTTCTATCATCACACCCTGGTGGTTAATATCTAGCTGAAGAAGTCCGATCTACTTGTTAAGTCTGAGTAGTGTTTATATGGAAAAATGCTCCAGAAAACTCTAGTCTAGGGTTTGAACTCTGGCTTGTTGGTTGGTTGGCAGTCTCCATTTTAGCCAGGCCTCCAACCCTGCTTTTTCCTGGCTATTTTTGCTGACTAGTTTCATGGACTTTTCTACGGAGGCTGGCTGCAAACCACGATCCTCAGGCTTCCAAGTAACTAGGATTAGTTACTGGTGCTTCACTACCTTATTTCTTAAAATTTGTTTTCAGAAACATACACTTGCTTTATAAGATTATTTTGCTTTTATTTTAATTTTTCTTTAGCAATGGAAAGCATAAATTGCATTGAATTATTTAAATTTTAAAGTAGAACTATTTAACTTTATAGTACAAGTATCTGCCAGAAATTTATAATTTTCTCAATGTAAAAGAATAATAACAAGATTATTCCTAAAATACTGTGGGAACATACAAGCTCCTCCTTACTAACACAGAGCCCCAGTTTGGAGTAGGGCAAAGATTTACTGGAGAGGGGAAAACAATGTCCCAGGGTCACCTACAATATTATGGTCAATAAATACAAGCAGATAGAGGGATTTTGAGAAAACAATTATTTTTCTGGATAGAAAGTGATGAGACGTTTATCTCCAAATAATCAGGAAAAAGCCAAAAGTGGAGATGTGGCTCAACAAGTAGACTGCCAGCCTTGAGTGAAAAACCTAAGAAGACAATACCTAGGCCCTTAGTTCAAGCCCTAGTACACACACATACAAGGAGAAAGAGAGAGAGAGAGAGAGAGAGAGAGACATGACCCATTGGTGCACGCATTCTGCTCTCTGCCTTCCGCATCTTTCCACCTCTAGGTTGAACTACTTTGTGACCATGGATGAAAATCACATGGCAGCCCAGGAAAGCCAGAACATTAGGTTCTACATTTCTAGGTTTTGTTTTAGTAGACAAATCCCTCATTGTACCATTTTCAGGGCCTTTCTTATGCACCTACCACAAATACTGTGTTCAAAAGTGGAAAAAAAAAGTAATTTCAAATGAGCATTATTGGATACTGACCTTCACAAGTTTCTGCACGTCACTTTTTATGAGGGTTCTATCCGTGTTAAAGCCATTGCTGGGGTCCAGGACAACGGCTTTCACCTGATAGGAATAAGGGAGTCCACATTACCAAGAGATTTGCTCAGTACATTAACGTATTCTTTTACATTTCTACTTTTTACAACAATTAACTCATGATTACCTCAGGCTTCATCTTTTTAACCATTGTTCTTATGACTCAACTCTTCAAATCTTTCATTTGTAGTTGAAGAAAAGAAGCAACAAACATCAAAACTTGAATATGGGATAAAAAAAGTTAGATGGGAAAACAGATTGAAAGTAATGATTTGATTTTAAATTGAGGAAACTATGGCATATTTTATATTGCCATTGTCTGTTGTTAATCAATCCAAGAACAAAGAACTTACATGTTTTAACAATGAACATACATGTGACACAACTTTTTCACAGAAGAACTTGTTATTCTTAAAACCTACCAAGATCTTCTAAATCAGATGGGAGGGAAAAATAGGAAAATGTGAGGGAAAGGGTGATATTGTCCAAAAAGAAATGTATTCTTTACCTAACTTATGTAACTGTAACCCCTCTGTACATCACCTTTATAAGAAAAAAAAGTTTTTTAAAGATCTTCTATATCATTTATTATAAACTTAGAACTGACATGCTTTGTAGACATGGCGGAGAGCAAAGAAGGGTGTGGTCTGCCACCAAGGCTTAACTATGGGCCTTCCAGCTCTCAATTGGCTTTTTTACTAATGCGTAAGTACTCTATCACCTGAGTCATGCCTCCAGTCCAGCATTTTTGTAGATAAGAATCTGGAGACTTTTCTGTCCTGGCTGGCTTCAAACCTTGATTCTCCAGTTGCTACTTCCTGAGTTATTAGAATTATAAGCGTGATCCCCAATGCCCAGTATTAGGCTTTAAAAAAATATTCTCTGGGAAGTTAAGATTTGACAATGATAAAATGTCACAAGGAATAGAATTATAAGCATCAATGTCTTCAATTTAAAAAAAGCAACAAGAAGTGGCGCTGTGGCTCAACAGGTAGAGCACTCGCCTTGAGCTGAAGAGCTGAGGGACAGTGCCCAAGCCCAGAGTTCAAGCCCCAAGGCCAACAACAACAACAACAAAAAAGAGTTTCTTAAAAAAAGCAACAATTAGGATTTGGGGCTGGGAATGTGGCTTAGAGGTAGAGTGCTTGCCTAGCATGAAAAGCCCTGGGTTTGATTCTTCAGTACTACATAAACAGAAAAGGCCAGAAGTGGCTCTGTGGCTCAAGTGGTAGAATGCTAGCCTTGAGCAAAATCAACTCAGGGACAATGCCCAGACCTAAGTTCAAGCCTCAAGACTGGCAAAAAAAAAAAAAAAACCTAGGGATTTTCCAGGACTTAGATTTAAGTATGCATTTTGCCAAGTGTAAAACAATGAGTAAGAAATTCACCTGCATGGCAATAACTTGGAAGTGTGAGAAATGTGAAATTCAAAGTCTATCGAATTCCTATGGAATGTCCTAATGACCCAATGACAAACACAAGTCTGAAGAGAAGAATCCACACACATTGCAAGAACAGTTTAATAGTTTTTTAAGACTTTTTCCCCCCTGTAAAATGGCTTGCATTTCTACAGGGAAAATAGTGAAGAAATAAACTTTTCAGTTTGACATGGAATATAAAAGAATAAGCTTCCTAATATATCCATAAAATTTCACTGCTCAGCCGGGCGCCGGTGGCTCACGCCTGTAATCCTAGCTACTCAGGAGGCTGAGATCTGAGGATCGCGGTTCAAAGCCAGGCTGGGCAGGAAAGTCCGTGAAACTCTTTATCTCCAATAAACCACTAGAAAGCCGGAAGTGGCGCTGTAGCTCAAGTGGTAGAGCGCTCGCCTTGAGCTGAAGAGCTGAGGGACAGTGCTCAGGCCCAGAGTTCAAGCCCCACAACCAACAACAACAAAAAAAAATTTCACTGCTCATAACACTATATAACTTTGAGACAATTACATACAGAGAAGCAATCTGTCTTCTCAGTTCTAAAGACCTAACTTCCTTTTCATCCAGTTTATTTTTGTCTGCTTAGAAACAGGCAGGCATCTTGTATACACATTTTTCTAATTTGGGGAGGGGAAGGGAAATAACGAAATGCTGAAATAAGGATACAGGTTGACCCATTGTAACAATGAGATGTACAAGACACTATGTTGAAAACGACCTTTACAACTTGGGGGGGAGGGAGGAGTTGGGGAGGAAGGGATAGTAAGGGTAAAACAAAGGAGGAGGTAACAATGCTTGATAGGAAATTACCTTACTCATGCAACTGTAACCCCTCTGTACAGTATCTTTACAATAAAAATATATATTAAAAAAAGAAACAGGAAGAACTGGAATTTTTTTCTTTCCCATCTTTTTCCTTTAGGGATTCTTCATGAAGACAAAACCTTATTTTAAGTCTTACTAAAAAGAAAATATTAAAACTTTTTTGTTGTTACTATTTTGTTGCTTCAGTAATGGAAACAACATTTCTTAAAGTTCAAACTGACACACAAATGGAGGGACAAAGGGTGAACAAATGCAGCAGTGGAACACACTGGACACTGTTGAACTATTTAACTTGTGGGTGGGATGGAAGGGAAAAACTTGGAGAGAGTGAGAGAGAAGGGGTGACATTGTTCAGAAAGAAATATACTCATTACCTGACATGTAATTGTATCTCTTCTGTACATCTCCTTTATAATAACAATAAAAATGTTTTAAAAGATACTGAAATAGTCTCAGTAGCCTTTGGTTCATAAAGAAAAGATGACAGAGCTGTGTTTTAGGCTCAGTACACGGGAGGAACTTCAGTGCTTCACTCACAAGCTAAATTACAGGCACTGTGTTGGGGGGCCCAGAGGACAGGATCTTATGTAGCTTAGAAACCAAGGTCCTGACAGTTGATTATCAGAAACTGCACACTCTGGGTGTGGCAATATCGCGTGAAGATTGCAAGTTTTTACCCAATGGTGACCATACACCCCTCACAGCATCAGACTTTTAAAAGGTACTTTCACTAATTTGATTACTTTAATATGTTTTCAATCAAAAAACATCTAGGAAAACTATGCCCAACTTTAAGGGAAAATGGGCATCACATTTAAACTTTTTAAATAAAGCAATAATTTTTAAAAAGTCATTCTTACCATGAAAGCAACCAGAGTTTCAGAAACAATTTCTCCATGGGCTGCACATTCCTTCTCTATTTCCCGTATGATGTTCTTTATAACACTTTCAGCTTGCGTGGGAGGCATTCTGGCTACATAAAGCAATGAATGGTTTGTAATACACTCATTTATATATCATTTTCTCCTCTTCATATTTCTCCACTCATATTTGTAGTCATAATATTATCATAATTCTTTTTTTTGGGGGGGGGTCTGGTCGTGGGGCCTGAACTCTGGGCCTGGGCGCTGTCTCTCACTCTTCAGCTCAAGGCTAGCGCTCTACCACTTGAGCCACAGCGCCACTTCTGGCTTTTTTTTCTTTTTGTTTATGTGGTGCTGAGGAATCGAACCCAAGGCCTCATGCATGCAAGGCAAGCGCTCTACCACTGAGCCACCTTCCCAGCCCCATTATCATAATTCTTAATATCTAGGTCTCTCCTGTTTTTCCCCCTCTCCTAATGGACTTTGTTGATGACAAAAAGGAACTGAGCTATCAAAAGATTGACCAATTTCTTCTTTACTTAAATGATGGTACCCATCAAAGATGAATTTATATATTGGAGGGTTTTTTGTTTTGTTTTAAGGCTGAGAAATATTTGGAAGGGAGGAAAGAATTAGTAAGAAGCCAGCTCCTATCTGTGTAGGAGAGTACAGGTGGACAAGGAACAGTTTATTCCAGAACATTCTCTGAGTGAACTTTTATAACTGTAAGGTGTAAGCATTATGCCCACCTTCCGTCCTCAGCTCCACCCAGACCTGAGCTCCTCCCCGCCCTGGAGTTCCCGCCCTACAGCTGGCCCCTCCCTCTCTCCACCCAGACCCACCTGAGCTCCCCTCTACCTCACTTCGATCCCCAGACCCTCCTGACCTAGATGGTGCCATGTGCTCCCTCTTTGGGAAACTATGGCTCCTCTAACAAACCTTATAATAAGCTTTCTCCTGTTCCTGCCTGCCTGCCTGCCTCTGCGTGGTCCCCTGGGATGGATGTGTGGGATCCTTCATAAGGGAGTTCTTGGGTTTAAAACAACAACAACAACAACAACAACAAAAAACACCAAAAAACTCTAGGTCAGATCATCTGATTTCTCTTTTCTGCACATCCAAGTTGAGGTCTGGATTTTATTTCGGGAAACCACAAGGGCATTCAAAACGTATTAAGGGAATTGTACACCACAGCAGAAAAGGAACTCCTAATTAGTTACATTGATGATAAACGAGGCAAGAGTGGTTCTAATCAAGCTTCCTGATTTTCCCGAGTGTCACACGGATCGTTTGGCATATGTAATAAAGGTTACGGAATGTAAAGTTAAATCAGCGTTACTGGAGTCCTGTGAAATAGGTAAAGCGCCATTGGGCGTTTTGCCCAGTTACAAGCCAGATGGCCAAGATTCTGATGTGACCCAACCGCTGTCCAGCAGTGTGCACACTTGATCGCCCCTGTAGTAGGTAGATTCCTCATCTGAAAAGCAAGGATACTCTTACTGCATTTTCTTGACTAATAGTTAAATAGTTTTCAAAAGTAACATTCCAGTTACAAGTACTCTAAAAAATTGTAAGTGCAATTGCCTGTGGCCGTGTTTTTGTTTTTTTTTCTCCTTTGGGGAGGGATGTCGGAACGGTTTCCGGGCGCATGCGCTCTAGTGGCCGACATCGCGGTTGCTAAGGACGCTCCTTCGGTTGCCAGGAGAGCGAGTGGCGCCAGCGGGGTCGATAAGGTCTCACCTGAGGACTTGGGCGCCTCCGAAGGAAGTCACCGCCGTTTCCGCTCGGGGTCGACGGGCCCCTCCGCAGCCCCGGCTCTGCTCGCTGCCTGACGTTCGTGTGCTCTCGGGGTACGCCTGCAGCTCAAGTGCGCCGAGCCGAGTGAGCCGACCTTGACCAGAGTCAAAGCAGGAGTCCTGACTCCGGGCTGCCGGTCAAGCCCGCCCGGGCTCCCTGAGCGGCTGCTACGCGCTGTGCGTGCTGGACGCGTAACCATGGAGACAGGACGCTCGGAACCGGGGGCGGGGCCTTCGGGAGGAGGCGTGGCCAGCCGCCTGGGGCCAGTTAGAAACAGACAGAACAGAAGCCTGAAAGGGTCGTTTCCTAACCTCCGTGGTTAAAACAGCCAAAAACACAAGAGCAACTTGCTAGCTTTGGGAACAGATAAAAAGAGGGAAGAAGAGGAAGGGAAAAGATAGACATGGAGTTCTTATAACACTATCTAGTTTTAAAGAATAATAGTTGTATGTCTTGTTACCAAAAACAGTCTGCAGCAGGTTACTCCAAGATGCTAACAGAGGAAAGCAGGTCACTCCAAGAAGCTGAAAGAGAAAAGGGAGCACTTGAGAGGCTGGTGGCTCTATGCCTGTAATCCTACCTACTCAGGAGGCTGAGACCTGAGAATTGCGATTCAAAGCCAGGAAGTGGAGCTGTGACAAGAGCTCAGGAATACACCCAGGCCCTGAGCAGGCCCCGCGACCGACAAAACAACAACAACAACAAAACCCACCTGGAATGGTGGCAAAGAACTGTAATCCCAGCAATGGGGAGGCTCAGATAAAAGGATTGCAAATTCAGACCAGACAGGCATACATAGTGTGATCCAGTCTCAGAGAGATGCGGGGCGGGAGTTAAAAGAGAGGGTAAGTTTGGAGTTAGGATAATGAAGTTTCATCTCTTTAAAATGAAGACTTGGGAAGTGTCCAGTGGGGCTTGGGCTACAGAAAGCAGACAGGGAGCAGAGCGACCAGAGGCTGAGAGGCTCTTGGGAGAGCAGGTGTGAGGTGGGGATGAGGCCCCAGTCGGAATGACCTCTCTGTGATGTCCTCCTCTTCTGTACAGCACTAATGACATGCTCTCAAGGACAGACATTAATTTGGGACAGTCTAAGCCCTTCAGAAGAAAATATTTTCTCAGTTACCAAGGCTTCGGCTGGCTTTACAATGCACAGATTCGCAACTTTGTGAGGAGGAGCTTTTTTGATCTTTCACCTTTTGCTGAACTTTCTAAAAGAACCACATTGAATCAGCAGCAGCTGTTTCCTTGTAGTTGAATAAATAAATGCCGGGGATTCCACTGAGATGTTTGACTCCATTGTCCCTCAGCTTGGAAGAGCTGAGTTTTGAGTTGGAAGACAATAAGAAATAGCAAAAAAAAAAAAAAATCAGTTAATTTGCTACATATTCTTAATATTTTACTACTACAGTACAATATTAAGTACATGAAAATTTGACTAATTCAAATATCTGTTAAGCCTATAAAAGTCTTAAATATAGTTTAGTGGAGTCATGCATGATGGCATGTATCTAATTCCAGCACTCAGGAGACTGACAGAAGGATCATTATTAGTTCAAGGCCAGCTTAGGCTACCTAGCAAGACCCTTACACTCTCTATATAGTGTAGTTGGATGCTTTCCATTATAAAACTAAGGTTTTTGTGTATATGTGTGCCAGCTATGGGGCTTGAACTCAGCCTTGTCACTGCCCATAGGCTAGTGCTCTTACCACTTGAGCCACAGCTCCACTTCTGGCTTACTCTGGCAGTTAATTGGAGATAATGAAGTAGTAGGGAGGCTGAGCCTCCTTTGAAATGAAGATGCCTAGCACAGCCATCCTGGTGCCTCCTCAGGAAAAGGGGGGCTGGCTGTCCACCCAGCTGAAAGGCCTAGAGGTGAGAGGCTGTTCACTGAATGCAGAGCTTGAGTTAGGCGGGCTCTGCTTTCCAGAAATGCAGATGTTATCTTGGTTTCATGGTGGGGAGGGTGATACCCCCGAATACACCCCCACCTTAGGTTATGGGTATACCTGGATCCCTGGAAGCAGGGGCAGACACTTGGCTGACAGGTTATTGAACCTGTCAGTCCAGTGCCTGGGACTGGAAGTGTCCTGTGACCCTGCCTCCTGCCCAGACCTTATTTTAGCATATGTGCCCCATGCCACGCCACCTGTCTCTCTGTGATCCTGTCCTGTGTCCGGTTTTGTCTCTGGTAATCATGGTGTCCCAATTCATTGAGCTGAATTGGTTTGTTGGTATTGTTTTTGTTTTCTTTCCTCTCTGGCCTGCTTCCTAACCATGTTATGTGTACTTGAGGGCGGCAGGCCTTTGTAACAATTGGCTGCAGGCAGCCTGCTAACTGTGTAATAACGACTCCAAAATTCCATCTACCAAAATGTGGCTCCTCCGATAATTCACCTTACAACAATAAGAATTGTAAGGTAAATTAAATAGGTGCTTTAATTAGGTAGTTGAGGTATTCAGGCAAGAAGAGAAGTTTATTGTTTTACCAAACTGCTGCCCCCACCTTGCCAGATGGAGATCACAAGGCTGAAGGGAGGAGGGGCTGAGGTCTGGCCTGGGTTTAAGTAGGGAAGGGGTGGGGAGAAGGTGCAGACAGGTGAGGGAAAGTGTGGCCACATTGGATATGGATGTGACCTTAGGGCCTGGGACCCTCCCCCAGGATGTGACCTTGAAGGAAGGGGAGGTGACTGCCTCTAGGTGTGCCAGTTACCAAGGTGACACAGGTACTGGTCAGAGATTTAGCCAAGAGGAGGGAGGAATCTACCTCACCTTCCCAGGGCTAACCTTAACAAGAGTCTCATGGATTTTCCTGCATAAGCTGGCTTTGAACTGTGATTCTCATATCTCAGCCTCCTGAGTAGCTATGATTACAGGCATGAACCACTGGCACCTGGCTCTTTAAGAATTTTTTTAAGGGAAAAAACTACCATCAATAATTTGTCTAACAAAAGATTACTACTATTAACATAAGTAGCAGTCAGGCTCATCTTCCCGTACTTCTGTGTTGATTTATTGTGATGTTTAAATAATTCAATATACAAAAAACATTTAGGAAAGAGGTTTAAAATAAGGTTAGTACTCAAGAAATGCTAGCAGTTGTTATATTAAAAAAATGGAAACAACAAAACCTCATGAAAGAAGAAGATAATACAGCAAGTAAACAGTTTATTTGTTTCTTTGGTGAAAAGTATGTTTCTGTAAGACAGATTTTCAACCAGAGGTAAGGGAGAGTAGCTACAAAGGCTGTGTGGTTTCACTACACTCCAGCTTTTGCTTATTAGGGCTTTTTTTTTTCCTAGAAAGGGGGCTCTGATTGTGTGATTTAAGAAAAGTTAAAGGTTTCACATGTATGAAAGACTGAAGAGGTAAGAATAGGATATGCCCCACTGAGGAAAAACCTATTCAACAATCCTCAGGACTCTGTTCTCTATCTTTGCATTCAATCAGACTTCACAGTTCTCCTGCTGAGCCTGGGAAAGGGGTGTCACAGAGCCCACCACCGTGCTGATACCATGGGGAGAATATTTGACTTCTCCAATGAATAAACAAGAGTGCATACAGCTTTCAGACACTAGCATCCTCCAGTACCCAGCTTCCCTAACCCACCATGACCACAACGCCCCCTGGTGTCTGAGGAACAAGAGCAGCCAATTCATAGTGCTTTTACAGCAAAAAACATAAAACTGGCCTGTGGAAGCAAAAGCAGAATTGGTGGGTCAGGTAGCCTTTCTGTTCTCCTCATCTGATGAAACAAAAAGACTATATTGAACAAGGGCGATCCAAATAAACTGTTATCCTATTATTTTAAATCTGCAGTGAACCAGCTTTGTAGCATTGAGAAACTTTCTCAGCAATACTCCAGCCCAGAGGATCTAACACAGCTCAGATAGCCTGAAGAAATGGGATAGAGATATGGGCCAAGATGGCCAGGAGGGAACTCAATCTATCAGCTAATTTCTTTTGGGAGATCCACTTGATAGAAAGAGAGACCAACTAAATTACTTCCAAGTATGCTACTTCTTACACAAAGCAGAGATCTGTGGAGCTTAATATCGTAATATGGTGCAATGGTGGATGTCATTGCTGTCATTAAAGTTGAACTCTGATTTTGGAATTGCTAGAAATCCAAATTTGTACTGCCTATAGCATGTGCAAATGAGGCATCATTAATTCCAAATTTCTATGACAGAATTAGGAGTGATGTGTGCTGCCAAGGACCTGACTTTAATTCCCAGATGGAAAAACACAAGTTAACAAGGCAAACACAGCTGCTAAGAAGGGAGATTTTCCTTCCTGCTATATTAATGTCATCTTTCATACCAGGGTGAAGAATTGCTTCCAAATTGACCTCCAGAATATAAAGTATGAGACAACTACTTAAATGAGTTAAGATTTCCTGGAGGGACAAGGGGTAAACAAACGCAGCAGTGGTATTCACTAGACACTATGTTGAAAATGAACAATACAGCGTGTGGGTTGGGATGGGAGGGAATATCTGGGAGACAGCAGGGGAGAGAATTGTACTTTTTTTACTAGACTTATGTAACTATAACTTCTCTGTAAATCACCTTTATGAAAACAATGAAGCCGGGAGCTCATGGCTCACACCTGTAATCCTAGCTACTCAGGAGGCTAAGATCTGAGGACTGCGGTTCAAAGCAGCCCAGGCAAGGAAAGTCCATGAGACTCATCTCTAATTAACCACCAGAAAACTGGAAAGTGGTGCTGTGACTTGAATGGTAGAGCGCTCACCTGGAGCTGAAGAGCTGAAGGACAGCGTACAGGTCCAGAGTTCATGCCCATGACCTACAAAAAATAAAATAACAAATTTCTTTAAGATTTCCTGTGCAGACAAGGGTGCTTTCTCACATGTGTGTCAGGAGCCACCTGGTGTCTAAAAGGGATACTACAGCTACAAATTCTTCCACACCCCCAACTATACAGTTGCATACACTCAAATGCAAGATCTCCAAATTCTACAGAATTAAAAAAAAAAATCACTTTTAGGAAGGAGTAATGTACAGTATCCTGTCTCTATTGGAAGTCAGAAACTATCCATTAAGCACTTAGCTATCACACATCATGATGTATAACACTAGAATTAAAATTATGATCTGTAGTAATGAATACCCCTTCCAATTTCCTCCTTAGCATTTTGGGTAATAATATTCCTTCCTGAACTTGGCTTTGCCTGTCCCAATCCTACCTAGCCTGAAACCTCAGCGAAGCCTCTCCAGCTCTACCCCCAGTAGCTTGGACCACTCTCTGCTTGGACCTCTATCTGCTGCTCTGTCCCTGAGCCCCCACTCCCATGGGCAACCTGTGGGACACATACTGCCACACAAGTATATTCCAACAGCCAGAAGCTTCCATGTGCCAGCAGTTTTGCAAGAGCTTTACTCTAATCAACTCATTTAATTCTATATTATTAGCTCAGTGAGGTGGTTACTAGTACAATCCCCCTTTTACAAAATGGAAATTGAAGCCTAGAGAAGTTTGGAAAATGTCCAAGGTCGGCAAGACTCCTACCCAGAAGATCCAAGGTGAAAGCGCTTGCCATCCTCCCTTATCGTTCACACAAGGGATGAGGGCCACATCCTAAAATTCCTTTGTTGATGTGTCTATGGTTTCTACCTCCACATTGGGATCTTAGAATTGATGTTCATAGTGTTACCACACTTTACCAATTTCCCAGCAAACCAGAAGACTCAAGAATGAAGGTAGTTTCCCCCCCCCCCCATTAATTGGGCTGATTAAAAAGAAAATGAGCTGGGCACTAGTGGCTTACACCTGTAATCATAGCTACTTAGGAGGCTGAGATCTGAGTCTTGCAGTTTGAAGCTAGCCCAGATGGGAAGGTCATGAAACTCTTATCTTCAATTAACCACCAAAAATGCCAGACCTTGGGGCGGGGGTGTAGTTCAAGTTAGAGTGCCAGTCTTGAGTGGAAAAGCTAAAGTTTCTAACTTCTAAAGGTTCTAACTTCAAGTCCTAGCATTAGCATGAGAAAGATCCATCAGAAAGAATGGCATTGCCCATTCCCAAGGAATTAGAAAAACATGGAAAAATTATACTAACTAAACTAAGCTAGACCCAAAGAAACGTAGGCTGCATGGTTTCCCTCATTTGTAATAATTAGAATGTGCCTATAAATCTGCAAGTAAACCCAATGGATAGTAAAAGACAATTATACTTGGACACAATTAATTAAACACTCTAAACATTCACAGTAATAATGAGGGGGGATATTCTTAGGAGAGGATCACAAGGGCTCAATAGTTATGTGTATCTGACCATATAAAATGATGCTTATCAAAATGAACTCCAAGAAGAGGTTTTAAAAATTGTACTGTTTATGGTTCTTTTTAATCTTTTTTCTTTGGTTTATTCCCTTTGTCTCTGTTTTTGATTTCTGTATCCTTTGTCTTGTATACAAATTTATGATTTAGGGAGGGGAAGGAGAAATCACAGAAACTCCTAGGACAAATGGTGAACTAATGCAGCAGTGAGACTCACTAGATACTATGTTGGACATTAACTATACATCTTGGGGGAGAGAGGTATCAGAGAAAAAAATGGGGCGAGAATGAAGGAGGAGGTAACAAAAAGAAATGTACTCATTACTTGGCATATGGAACTGTAATGCCTCTGTGCATCACCTTTACAATAAAACTTAAAAAAAAAAACAACTTCGACAACATACAACGAGGAACTTGTGCTAAACATGTACGGTAAGCCTGACACTTGGTTATGCATTTTATGTGTCACTTAATCCTGATAATGAGTTATTTTAGCAAGCAATTATTGTGCATATTTTATAAATGAGAAAGTGGAAGCACAGAGATGGAGTAACTTGCCTAAGGTCACATGGGCTTAGCCTGTGTGTGACACATGTTGTCACCTCACACCTGCTGTGTGAGAACGCTGATGTGCAAGACAATTGAGGAATGGCAGAGCATATACCATGAGGAAGGTGGACTGTTTTCATAGAGCCACAACTTCTAATCCTGTAGGATTCATGTAAGCCAAAGACTGCACAGAAGGAAGGCTGCACGTTTCCAGATGTGAAGTTCTTACCTCCAGGGAGCTCACTAGGCACTGCTGCCATTCCCGAGCTGGCCTCATGGGGGCACTGCTCCCCTTTTAACACCTTATTTTTTATTTTTACTTTTTTATTTATTTTTATTTTTTTATTTTTTGGTCGGTGATGGGGCTTGAACTCTGGGCTTGGGCGCTGTCCCTCAGCTCTTCAGCTCAAGGCGAGCGCTCTACCACTTGAGCTACATGCCACTTATTTTTTATTTTTTTAAATTTATTTTATTATAAAGATACTGTACAGAGGGATTATAGTTCCATGAGTAAGGCAATGAGTACACTTCTTTTCGAGCATTGTTACCCCTTCTCTTATTCTTCTCTATCCCTTCTCTTTGCCATTTCCCTCACTCCTCCCCACCATCTGAAGTTGTAAAGTTCATTTCCAATATACTGTCCTGTGGGTATCATTGTTGGAATGGGTCATCCTGTGTCCTTGTTTCAGCATTTTGCTATTCCCCTTCCCCTCCCCAAATCAGACAAATGTATATACAAGATGCACCACAATAAGTCTAATTTCTGCATAATTACACAGAGGTCTAGGTGGTCACGGACCAACTCCTTTGGTAAGAGTGTCAGGATAAAAGGATTCACTTGCTAGGATGTGTGTCCAAGCATTCAAGAGAAGCCAACGAGGTAAAGTGACTGTATCCAGGAACACACTCTGACAGTCCTGGGCTCATCCTGCAAGCACAGAGGAGGAAGATGGGACGTGCATTATGGCTTCCAGGAACTCTAATTTGGGTGCCTAGATGTCTGGGAGATGGGACAGCTAGATTGCACATGGAGGCAAAATGGAGAGTGGCACGAGTTTGTGAGCACTTCACACTGCACTGATGCTACCACCAAACTTGTTTGCACCTGCTACCTGGAGCTTGAATGGGTGGAAGATACCTGCCCCATGACTACAGATGTCCAAGACTCATTAATTTACACTAAATCCCTGACCCATGTTTTTTTTTTTATAATAATAAATAACACAATTTCCTTCCTCCTTTCTTTCTCCTTCCTCTCTCCCTCTCTCCCTCCCTCTGTCCCTCCCTCCCTCCCTCCCTCCCTCCCTCCCTTCCTTCCTTCCTTCCCTCCTTCCTTCCTTCTCTTCCTTTCTTCCCTCCCTCCCTCCCTTCCTTCCTTCCTTCATTTTTTCTTTTTTTTGGTGCCAGCCCTGGAGCTTGAACTCAGAGCATAGGAGCTTTTGTGCTCAAGTCTAGGGCTCCACTACTTGAGCCACAGCTCCACTTCCAGCATTTTTGGTAGTTAACTGGAAATAAGGATCTCATGGACTTTCTTGTCCAGGGTGACTTTGAACCACAATCCTCAGATCTCAGCCTCCTATGTAGCTAGGATTACATGCATGAACCACAGAGGCCCAGCCTACAAGTATTTCTTAATCTGGAATAATGTTTACCTATAAGATTTTTTTCTGGAGCTTGCCTTTGGGATCAATTTGGACTTTGCTCTCTACTGAATCCTCACCTCATTCAGCCTCATATAGATTCTATGTCCTCTACCAGTTCCATCTAACACAGTATATCCAAACATCTAAAGCTCAGTAGGGTCAGTAGTTATCAAGGGAAAATAGATGAAATAACTTGTTCTACTTAAAAACATTCCCTTCTTGCTCAGTTAGCTATAATATACTGATCGTCTATTTCTGGATGGAAGTGAATTATAAAATCTTCCATAAACATAAACATCCATAAATGCTTTCTTTCTCTCTCATTCTTTTTTTTTTGTCAGTCATGGGGCTTGAACTCTAGGCCTGGGCGCTGTCCCTCAGCCCTTCAGCTCAAGGCTGGCACTCTACCATTTGAGCCACAGCCCCACTTCCAGTTTTCTGAGTGGTCTATTGGAGATAAGAGTCTCACAGACTTTCCTGCTCAGGCTGGTCTTGAACCACGGTCCTCAGATCTCAGCCTCCTGAATAGCTAGGATTACAGGTATGAGCCACCGGTGCCCAGCTTCCATAAACATTTTCTATACCTGTGATTGCTTCATATAGAGCAAGGGCCAGGAATCCAGAGCAGGTCAGATCTGGCCTGATCCTCTGTCTGTTTTTGGATGTCTGTCAGTCAGCTTTCCATTGCTGTGGCAAGAATATCTCAGAAATAGCCGGGCGCTGGTGGCTCACGCCTGTAATCCTAGCTACTTATGAACATTGCTGCACTGGGGACCAAGTCCTCAACACATGAGACTTTGGAGGATATTTCACCACCTAAACAACAACTTGTAAGCTAAGAATGATTTTTGTATTGTTAAGAAGTTGGGAAATATCAAAGAGCAATAATATTTTATGACATGAAATTCAAATTTCAATGTCCATAAAAATGTTTCATTAGAAATGTCACGCTCATTCATTTATGTAGCATCTAACGTTTGTTTGATCAACAAAGATACAGTTGAACAGTTGCAACAGAGATTGCTGATCTGTAAAGACTACAGTAGTTACTATTTGATTCTTTATAGTCTCTGGCATACTGTAACAGACTCCCTTGTATTGATAATACCTCTATCTTTGGAGTATTTTGTGTCCTATAACAAAATGCCTGAGACAGAGTAACTTACAAAGACATTTAGCTCGTGAATTTGAGGGCTGGAGGAGTCAAGCAGCATGGTGCCAGCATCTAGGCAAGGGTCTGTGGCTGTGAAGGAGAAGCAGAAAGGAAAACACTCACATGGAGAAGAGAACGTGTGAGTGTGTGTGTGTGTGTGTGTGTGTGTGTGTGTGTGTGTGTGTGTGTGTGTGTGTGTGTATTAATGGAATTTTTATTGGAGTCCTTAGTTCTGGCATCTCGAAAGAGATTTAAGCAAGATGTGAAACAAAAATCAATCGCAATGCTTATTAGGTGAAGTAGGATAATGCACTTGAGAGTTAGAATGGGTCATCCTAGAGGGGAGACTGACCCCCAGATTCTGGAAATCCTGCCCTTTATGTTAGTAAAAGGTAGGACTTTAAATCTTTCCCCTTTTTCTGCCTCAAAGGACATGTCCTCTCCAGTGAATCAAATCAAATCTCTTACCATGTAACAAAAATTATTCTGTACATTCAATGACCCAACACCACTTAAGAAAAGTGGGTGGGTGAGGAGTAGACTGGGTGGGAGAAAATCTGCAAGTAGAATAAAATTAAAATGACATGTTCATGGCTCATGGCCCAGAGGTAGTTTTTGACCACTCCAGCAGTTTGGGCTGGAGCCTGGGTGGTATGCTTTGACAGACTTTGCATTCTTTTCTATAAGGAGACAGGATGATATATATAGGGAGACAGGATGATATATATAGTCTTTGTGTAACTGGCTGTTTTGCCCTCAAGATCAATATATTGTGAGGCATGTACCCAACCTTTCCTTGCATTCTCTTGGCTTACTGCTACGTGTACCTGCTATCAAACCTGTAGAGTAGTCTTGTTCTCCTGAGAGCTAACCCACTCTTCAAGAACAGCCTGAATCCTCTCTAAGGGCAATGCCTCCATAATCTAAGCACTTTCCACTAGGCTCCATCTCTTGAAGGTCCCCCTTCAACACTGTTAGACAGCACATGCAAACCATAGTAATGGTCTTATTTTACAGACAAAGATGTAAGAAGCCCCCAAAGGCTATAAGTAACTGGAATGACATAGACCCTGAACTAAAAGCCTTGGCCACATTTCTTAAGCTCTCTAAGCTGTAGTTTCATTACTTACTGAAAAACAGTGTTGCCCTCCTATAACTGTGGTGGGGATCAAAGGGAAAGAGACTGTCCTACAGCTTATCACAGCACCCACCTGCTGTGAGGGCTTATTAAGCAAAGTGAGGACTAGCTAACAATATCATTTTTATGATTCAAAGTCAGATGTTCGACTTTAGCCAGTTCATGTTCCCTCAGGAAAAACAGGGTGTGCATTGACTCTATAATTTTACTGTTTATAAAAACTCAAAACAAAGGTGGGTGCTGGTGGCTCATGACTGTACTCCTCTCTGTAGGAGGCTGAGATCTGAGGATCCCAGTTTGAAACCAGGCCAGGCAAAAAGTCTTTGAGACTTATCTCCAATTAACCAGCAAAAATCCAGAAGTAGAGCCATGACTCAAGTGGTACAGTGCTAAACTTGAGTGAAAAAGCATTCAGGCCCTGGGTTCAAGTCCTCCCACCCCATTTTAAGAAGCTCAAAATCATCTCCACTTACTCTTCAGAATCTGATCCATGCAAGTCCTTGTGTTTGTACATAATGGCCACAGGGTGTCCTTCGAGAGAGGAATATCACCAACTGAGCCAGATCTCTTCACCATTTTAACTCTTCTGATGCATAAAATAAGGACAAGAGTATCCAACAACATCCTACATAATCGAAAGTTCAAAGATTACAGATATAAAAACATTTTAAATGTCTTTGCAGCAAAAGTCTGTGTCTAAAAAGCTTCATTGACTGTTGAGTGCCATCATGTGAACAGTGACCTAACCAAATATTTAGGTTTTCTTTGGTCTGAAGAGGAGCAAGCAGTTCCCAGCTCAACATGCTGGAGAGTAAGCCAATGATACAATATGAAAGAAGTTGTCAAGAGAAGGAAGTGGGAAAATGAGAAATCTTCTTAAAACTTCTTGTCATGCTGAGTGAATAGCTTGCCCACCCCTGCTTCTTTCTTATATGGGATCTCCAGCCTTCCTGCATCTTCTGCATCTTCTGTATCTTCTCATCTTCCTCTTTCCTGCCTTCCCTGTTTCCTTCTCCCACCTTCCAGCCCTTCTGCATCAGCCTCTTCTCTATTACTTCATCCCAAATAAATCCCAATGTTGTTTCTGTATTCTGTATTCTAAAATATTTCTGCTCCATGTCCACGTTTCCTTTCATGTGGATTGCTGAGAAATAAGAATTCACTTAGAAGGATTTCGTAGTCTGCATGGCTCTTTCACATGTGTTCCTTTGTTTATCATTGGGTCCTCTCAAATACCCATCAGAAAAGAACGTCCCAATTTACAAGGGATAATAATAGCACAGAGATTTCACTCTTTTTTTGTTTGTTTGTTTGGTTAATAGCCAGCTGTTCCTTAACTGGAAAAAGGAGCTTCTTGTGTTGTGGCTTTGGAGTTTCACTTGGTTTGTTTAGTTCTCTGTTTTGTGACCTTACTAAGGCTATCTTTCTCAGGTCTATTATTTGAAGACATTCATAATAATATTATCATCTACAAAATGAATTCCTAATTCTCTAGCATGACATTATTAATTTCCCAATTCGCTAGCATAGCATAGCATGGTTAACCCTTAACTTCCTTTCCAATTTTATGTCTTGAAATCTTCCCTTATGTAGACTACATTTTCCTAACTGCTTGCCCTCATAAATTTCTCTTGGCTTAGATTATTCTACTTTTTTTTCTCACCAAATCTTTCACTGAAACAATAGGGCATTCAACAGTGGCCGACTGAAGTTGTCTTCCATCTAAATTTCCCATGTTAGAGCTGAAAAAAAAAAAACACAACCCCAAACCCCCAAACCCTGAATTTGTAAGAGGCTTCCTATGTATCCCCACTCTATGTTTCCTTTTTACATACCAGATTTTACTTTTTAGCTTACACGACACGGTGTTCAGGGTGTCACTGTCAAAGTGTGTCTCTCTATAAAATCAGTTTTGGGGAAAGTAAACACCATCTGCCACAGGCATTAATCAAGCATCGGGATCATGTTGGAACTGGATAGGCGTGACTCAGAGCTGACATGACCTTTACGAGGGCTTTAGGCACCACTAAACTGTGGCATCTCCAGGAGGGCTTCACTTGGAAATTTCACTAATCCAGAAAGCACCAAATTATGTATTTCTCTGAATGGCTCAGAAAATGTGACAACAATGTTAGGAAGAAAAATGGCATTTGGATCTATACTTGAAACAGGATGGCTAAAATCACAGGCCCAAAAGTCATACCTTATGGGGTTGATATAGGTTCTGCCCCAACTAGCTGATTGGCTTTGAAAAAACGACCTGACTTCCAATTTTAAACTAGAATGTGTTTATAGTGTCCCATACATATACACGTGTGAAAACATGGTGAGTTTTTTGTTTGCTTGTTTTGTTGGTCATGGGGCTTGAACTCTGGGCCTGGGGGCTGTCCCTCAGCTCTTCAGCTCAAGGCTAGTGCTCTACCACTTCAGTCACAGCACCATTTTCGCTTTTCTAGTGGTTTATTGGAGATAAGAGTCTCACAGACTTTCCTGCCCGGGCTGGCTTTGAACCGAGATCCGTAGATCTTAACCTCCTGAGTAGCTAGACTTACAAGTGTGAGCCACCAGCACCCAGCACATGGTGGGATTTTTTAAACATCTGTCAAATTGGGTAACAACCAATTCTGTCCTGTCTGCTACATATCTGGAGAACAAGGTAGGTTGCAAAGCAGTATAGCCATAGTTCCTGCCCTTCAGCAATCAGTCATCTTGCAGCTGTCTTGTGATCTGTAGATCAGACTTTGCACTGGGCAGAGGCCACACTACAACTGTAACCAAGCTGTTGCTTTTACCATTAGGAAACCCTACATCGATAATGTCAAAAATACATCCAAAGCTTTCTCAAGAATAGTACTTTTCAGCAGGCAATGGTGAATCACACTTGTAATCCTACCTACTCAAGAGGCTAAGATCTGAGGATCATGGTTCAAAGCTAACCCAAGCAGGAAAGTCCTTGAGACTCTTATCTTCAATTAACCACCAAAATCTGGTAGTGGAGCTGTGGCTCAAGTGGGACAGACTCCTGGTCCTAAGCTCAAGCCTAGAACTGGCACACATATAGAATAGTACTTTTCAGTTACCTGAAACTTTGTTTTGTAGTTCTTAAGCAACCAACAATAAGTTGCTTATATTAATTAGAAGTTGATTAATCAGTTGTTGATATTACCTTGTAGTGGGTAGATATTTTTTGAGAAATTTTAATGGCTCGGGTATTCTTCCATTTTGATTTACTACACTGTGGTTGTTAAAGATTTATAGCATTGACTCAGGAGATGGACCCCACATCCCAGGGGGTTTGGTTACAAAACACAGGAGACTTTCGATTGTAGAGGAGGAAATCTGACTTCTACAGACACAATTTTCTTTCACACCCAGCAAATACAGGTGAGTCTTTCCTGAATTATTTTTATTCAGGTCTCAGATTTCAAATACTGTCTCACTGAATTGGAAGGGAAATTACTATTTTTGTCAAACAGTAATCTCTCTACTGGAATTTGTATGGCCCTCCTACATTTGGGGCAATCTAGGAAAGTGGTCCTTTACTTCTCACCTACCCAACAAATACTGATGCAGTTATGTGCTTGGTGTAGATATGGGTAAAGCCAGACAACTGGTGTGTTCATGAAACATTTCCTCCTAATCTGTTTGATTTAACTTCTGCTCACTTTTGAACAGGCTTTTGTTTTGGTTGTGCCAGGATTTGAACTCAGGGCCTTTTGTTTGCTAGGCAAGTGATCTACCACTTGAACCACATCCTTGAACGTGCTTTTGAATATTCTAGTGTTCCATCAAAATAGCAGTTTACAGGTCTATAGTACCCAGCAAAAAAAACTGAGGATCACTTCACGGTGTTGAATACATTTATTTCATCTTGGGATGAATGTTCTCTTTCATAGGGACATTTCAGCTACCAATTTCTAATCAAAAACTGGTTCATCCTCCTTAATAACAAGCTCGGCAGGTGTTTGCTTCCTTGATGGCAGAATAAAATCAGCATGTCCTGGTGAAAGCTTAGGGAAAGTGTAATTGATGTACTTTTGAAATGCTTCTCTGGTTTCCTCCAATTCCTCCTCCAGGAAATTCTTCCAGTTGGTCATGATTCCCAGTTGTTTGGCTACAGACAGCAGCTCATCCTGGGTGTTCACCAGCTTATTCTTCACAGTGCCAAGCATGACCTGATGTGTCTTCTCGACTTCCTGCAGTACCACCTGCACCTCTTCTTGCTTCTGCTTCTGAGCCATGCCATAGTACACATTCATTTCATATTCCTTGGCCTTTATCAGCCGGCCCATGTTCTCCTTTTGGTCCTTCATAGCTGTCACACCACTAGTCAGGAACTCCTCCATGGCCTTGCTGTAAAACATCATACAGATTCATAAATTAGTCAGTCATTTTGCCTTTAATAAAGGAGTAAATCATCACGTCATTGAGCCTATCCTAAGTAAACAAGCCAGTATGGATAAGTGTTTAGACAGCATTAGCTATTAACAGTCAATTAAAAAGCATTTCCAAAGGGTGAAAAAGTATTTACTAGCAGAGTGCTGGTGGCTCACACCTGTAATGCTAGCTACTCAGGAGGCTGAGATCTTAGGATTGAAGTTTGAAGCCATCCCAGGAAGAAAAATCCTTAAGACTTCTATCTCCAATAAACTACTCAGAAAAAGTCAGAAGTAGCAAGGTAGTTCAAGTGGTAGGGTGCTAGCCTTGAGCACAAAGAGCCTAGGCTGAGTTTAAGTCCCAGGACTTGGGAGTGGGAGGGAGGGAGGGAGGGAGGAAGGGAGGGAGGGGGAGAGGGAGAGGGGGAGGGAGAGGGAGAGAGAGAGAGAGAGAGAGAGAGAGAGAGAGAGAGAGAGAGAGAGAGAATTTCCTGAGGTAGTTCCCTGTTGTGGGCTCAGGAGAGGTCAGTAGCCCAATGTCTAATGGCAACTTTGGGTCTCTGAGACTGCCTAGCCAGAAAAATCCTGAGTGAATTATGCTTGAAAGTGAAGAGTCCAGGCATTGGTGGCTCACACCTGTAATCCTAGCTACTCAGGAGGCTGAGATCTGAGGATTGTTAGTTGAAGCCAGCCTGAGAAGGCAAGTTCACACAACTCTTATCTCCAATTAAGCACCAAAAAGCTAGAAATGGAGCTGTGGCTCAAGTGGTGGAGTGCATCCTTGAGTGAAAACACCCAAGCCTTGAGTTCAATTCCCAATACTTGCACAAAAAAGAAAAAAACACTAGATCCAGAGAAAGAATTTTCTGACAACCCAGTGGCTTACATTTAGCCAGAGGGAAGATAACTTGACCCTCACAGGTTAGATTTAACATTAATCTTGATTTTTTTTTAAACTGAGATTTCTCTGACAGCTTGCTGGAATTTTTTGATTGTAGGATCCTTTTTATTTTGGTCAGTTGTGAGGTTTGAAATCTGGCTGGGAGCTATCCCTGAACTTTTCAGCTCAAGGCTAGCACTCTACCACTTGAGCCATAGCCCCACTTCCGGTTTTCTGGTGGTTTATTGGAGATAAGAGTCTCACTGACTTTTCTGCCCAGGCTGGCTTTGAACTGTGATTCTCAGATCTCAGCATCCTTAGTAGGTAAGATTACAGGCGTGAGCCACTGGTGCCCAGCTGTAGGATCCTTTTACACTCAAAACTACTGAGGAACTCAAAGATCTTTAGTTTGTATGAATTAAATCCATTGACATTAACAGTACTCAACATTAAGAGTTTAAAAATATTAATATCAAATAGCAATGGATCCATAACATGTTAACGTAAATATTGTTATGAAATCTATTTTTCCATAACAAAATTTGGTGAGAAAAGTGGGTTTTTTTTTGCAATATCTTTATTGCCGAGTTAAAAACAAAATGGCAGGCTTTTATAGTATTTCTATTATATTCATATTAAAACTGGTAAACCATATTGCACATATTGAAGGTTGAAAAAGAAATATCTTACCCAGAAAGCAGCTTTGATTTCAGGGATACCCCTCTTACTGGGACACATGGACCCTAAAGGTCCTCAGACTACAGTTTGAGTCATTGTTGATGATCCAGATCTCTGGCCATAATGCCTATGGCTACATGTAATTGAGAGCAGCCAGCCCTACTGTCCTGTTTCAGTGTGTATACCAAACTGACAACTTTTGTGCATCTATCCACTCACTCCTGAGAGAGGTCTATTATTGTAGCCCACTAGGATGAGGCCACTAAGCCCAGAGGGGTTCAAACTAGCCCTACAACCCTGGCAGTCTGAGGTCAGGCAGCTTTCAGCTATTGTGAGAAACTTCAGTGGATTTCTTGAAGAGTTGAATAAAAATCTGTAAATTCACGTATTTATGGTTATTCATGAAAATCCACCTTTTCTGTCTCAGTCTTCACATGGCCTTTCAAGACTTAGCAGTTACCCTGTCATCTGAAGCCCATCCCAATGTACAAGTCTCATTATCTCTGATTCTTTTCACTGTGACTTCTCAACCTGACCCTTTTCTCCAATCTTGAAGCAAACATCACTGGTCCTCAGTCTCTCTAGTTTTCCTACCAATTAGGATATCCACCCTTAACAGCAAGGGCTAGTGTTTATTGAGCATTTACTGTGTCAAAATAAAGCATGGAAAACCCATTTCAACAGTTAATTTGACCTCTGTTCTTTTGCGTTATTTGGCAGTACTAGGGTTTGAACTCATGGATAGGCAATGCCTCCAGCTTTTCTGCTTTTATTTATTTTTCAAATAGGGTACTGAGCTTTTTGCCTGGGACTAGCCTCAAGTCATAATTATGCAATTCCACATAGCTGGGATTGCAGGCATGTATCATAAGGTCCAGCTTATTTGTTGAGAAGGGGCCTTGCTAAATTTTTGTTCTAAGTGCAATCCTCCTGAGTAGCTGGGATTACAGGTATGAGCTAGTGTGACTGTCTCTCTTTTGGAACTCTTTTAGCATTCTTTCTCATTATGTTTGGAAGGCTGTTGAAATGGTTAGAAGAGGGCTGGGAAGGTGGCTCAGTGGTAGAGAGCTTGTCTTGCATGCCTAAGGCCCTGGGTTCGATTCCTCAGCACCACATAAGCAAAAAGAAAAAAGCCAGAAGTGGCACTGTGGCTCAAGTGGTAGAGCGCTAGCCTTGAGCTGAAGAGCTGAGGGACAGTGCCCAGGCCCAGAGTTCAGGCACCACAACTGCACCCCCCCTCCCCCCCAAAAAAAAGAAATGGTTAGAAGATACATTGCTCATAGATTTAAAGAAAAATACCTGGGTGTTTCTTCAATCCTACTTATTAAGTATAATTTTTACTTTCCTTATGTATGTTGCTAACATCATGTTTTTAACCCCTTTTCTATATCCATCAATAAAAATACTAGCTCTAAAGACAGTAAAAACTAACAGATCTTTCTTAATAGCAAATCCTAAACTATGGTGAAATTCACTCCAAACTCATTTGTACATAAAATGGAGCCAAAGAGAACAGAGCAGATCATTTGCCTGGACAGCCCATAATAGGCTATTCATTCATTTCCATTTGAACATCAGGACTGTTAGATATATTTCAGATATATAGCTCATTGTGTTCACAGGATTTGAACACAATGTATTTTCCTAATGTATTCAGGATTCTGGGAAGCCATGGCTCCAGGGCTGGCTGGAGGACCAGGGGGCTCCTCAAGCAGGCCCTGCAGGAATCACAGAAGTGTAGGCCACACCAGGATTCCAGTCTCCTCTCGTATCTTACTAGTACTCTTGCACTTCACTGGCCCTGTTTATTACGTGTCTCTGCTCTTTCTGTTCTTTTTCCTTTCTCACAAATGGGACTTCCATCTTCTAGCACTCAACCCAAGACCAATTTCCTCAAAAACTAAACAAAACCACACCACTAGACCCCATCATGGCTTTGCTTAACATTTCCAGGACTCTGAATTCTTCTAGTGCCCAAGTGTTATTTGTGGCAGGGTGTACACAATCTTGCTCTAGAGGGGCAACCATGCTTTGGTTATGTCACATAATGTTGAGAAAGGGCTTTGATTACTTTCTTTTTTCTTTTTCTTGTTTTGGGATTTTGTAACCAGGCTGGCTTGCATTATAAGCCTCCTCTTCCTCCCTAAGCCTCCTGAGTATTGGGATGACAGGTGTATACTACCATGCAAGATCATGATTTCGTTGTGGCAGAGCTCAGTGCTTCCACACAGAATACACTTGACATTTTCTGGTGAAGTAGCCCAGTGCTCTAGATAACTCATATAACTTCCTATAGAGCAGCACAGGATAATAGAAGGTTGCAAGCATTGGCATCATAAAGGCCAGGATCCAAATTAGACCCGGTCACCTCCTTTCCAGAGGACCTTTGTCAGTTTGCTGCATTTCTCTCTAAGACTCTTGAGTCTTAATCTGAAGATAGGCAGGATGTTAGAATGGCCAGGAAGGGATTTGAGAATTTGATGAGGAGTATACAAAAGGTTTTGTGTGTGCTGTGTATCAAATAAAGGGTAGTTGTCATTAGGAATTACTGCCATGACCACAAAAATTCCTGAGCAACTGCTTCATTCATGTCTTGCCTTGGGCTACAAAACAATTAAACCTTTTCCAAGTGGGGATGTTTAAGTTTTTTAACTAGAGTTTTTTAAACTCTAATGTTTTCTGGATAATCTCTTTAGATTCTAATCAACTTAATCCATGCATTTCAGAAATTTCTTATAAGGAACTGTTCTGAATTCCTGTCTTAGATGAAAGTTGATAGCTAAACAAAGGCTCTCCAGTAGAATTTTAACTGGAGGTTTCCCTGCATATATTAAAATGTCTGCAAATGTTAAAAAAAAATCCTTGGAGTCTACCAATGTCTGGAAATGAAATCTGGTATGTGGTAGAGTTAAGCTGATCACAACAAAGGTGGACCTTGTTCAGTAAATACAAGGAAGGCTGGTCATGTGCCAAGTGCTTGAGAAACATCACTGGACAAAACAGACATTCTAATCAGGCCTCTTCAAACAAAAACATGGCATTTCCCTAAGCTTAGGTAATTGCCTCCATCAAAGATGCACACTGAAAAGCTTTCATTTAAGCATCCCAGAGGAAAGGGCCGGAGGGGTGGCAATAGAAGAAGCCCACAGGTATGAGTGAGGAGTGGACTCAGAGACTGAAGGGGAGAGGGAGGGAGAGAGGGGGGAGGAGGAGTAAGTGGAGAAAAGGGGGGGAGGAGAGAGGGAGGATTTATCTTCTTCTGATCTGGACTGCTGATGGAAATGATTTAACCTAAAGCACCCACCTCCCCTCTCATAGCCATAGCTTCAAACTGTCCTTGCTGCTGACCCCTCTGCATCATCTCCTCTTTCTTTACTCCTGAAGAAATGTACCAGCAGTCTTGTAAGAGAACTTGAGACCAAGTCCACATATGATGCTGATACCTTGATGAACACAGATACTGCTGAGACCTTGAAACTCCTCAGTCAAAATAACATTGCTCACCTACCCTGCCTCCCATCCCACCCCACTTTCACGGGGTGAGATGCTCCTCCATGACTGTACTCTCTGCCTAATATTTAAAGAGACTCTGTTGGAAGGGGGATGTGTCATGTTCCCTTCCACTAGGCTGAAGGAGACACTCCTGAATAAATCCTGTTAGTCTGTTGAGTTCACTTTCTGCCCTTTCTTTAGTCTGATACCTTCATGACTTACAACTGTGATTCCACAGGGCTCTGCCTCCTCCAGACACGCTCCCTCACCTTCCTTTCCTATCTCCACAGTGATTTTTCTCTTGGCCAAAGGGGAGATGCCTTGAAATTGCACCACCATGGTCCTCATCTCCTTCACAGAGGATACTATTGGCCCAGTTCTGAGAAATATTTTTACTTGTTAATTATCTACAATTGAATATGTTTGTTAAGTCAGGGAGCACAGACAAAGGAACGAGCCAGAATCAGAAGGCCAAACAAGGAGGTCTCTTAACATCTGGAAAGCGTGGTATTTCTCTTGCTTCAGACAAAGTCTGGGCTCCTGTTGGCTGTCTATACATACATAATGACTAATGACTTATGTCAAGGAATTTGTGATTGTGTACTTTTTGGGTCTGTGAATACATGAAAGGGTATGGAAAGTGTGACCCTATTATGAAAAATGACTGACTGTGGGAGGCAGTTGGCAGGGAAAAGCAGGAGTCAGGACATGCGAGTTTTGCTCTACACTCTTCCATAAAGTCAGTCTTTTGGGCAACATAGATTAGTTTGTAGTGAGAATAATATCAAGATGTAACACAAGTTACCACTGTAGGATATGAGCAAGGCTGGGGAACGGGAATGTTGAGTTTTATGTGTCTATGGAAAAATGTTTCTTAATTCTTCTTATTCTCAGTTACAGAATGAAAAACACCATGTTTAGGAGAAGAATGAAGGAGATATAACTGATGAAGACCATCTAAAGCTTCAGAAATAATGACAAATTTAATCCCTTCTGTTGGGTTCTTGTACATAATACTTTCCTTAGAAACACACACAATACATGTTAGATAGATTTCATAACAAAAATGTAAAAAAACCTGCTAGATAGTGCATTCCTATAATCCAAGTTCCAAGAGACAGAAACAGGAGGATCACAAGTTGATACTAGCCTGAGAAAAGTTATTTAGACCCTTTCTCAAAAACCAAAATATCATTGAAAGTAGGAATGGGAGGGAGAAAGATAGGAGAGAATGGCATTATGAAGTGGTATTATAAAGATGTATTACTAATAACCTGACATACAACTACACAATAAAATTGGAATAACAGCCGGGCTCTGGTGGCTCATCCCTGTAATCTTAGCTCAGGAGGCTGAGGGCTGAGAATCATGGTTTGAAGCCAGCCCAGGCTAGAAATTCCATGAAACTCTTATCTCCAATTAACCAACAAAAATGTAGAGGAAGCTGTGGCTCAAGTGGTAGAGCACTAGCCAAAACCCCAAAAGAATGATCTTTAGTTCTGAAAATAGAAAAGATAGATAGATAGATAGATAGATAGATAGATAGATAGATAGATAGATTGATAGATTGATAGATAGACATACATACATACATACATATAGGTAGACAGACAGATAGATAGAAAACATACACAGAAAAAACTAGGTCACGTCCTCCTATACACCTTAACTTCACCCTTGCCACAGGAGGATTCTGATAGAGTCAGACACTAATTTGCACATGAATTCTGTAGAATACCATCTCTGATTCATTATTGCTTCCTTGGCGATGAGCCTTTCTTCCTCCCTGGCTTTCTTCACAGCCTCCAGCTTCTCCTTGTGGCACTCCATCATGATCCTCTGAATTCTGTGGACCATACGTTGTTCTGCAGCCTCGTGTTCTCGCTGCATTTCTACATCCATGTTTTTAAACATCTGCACCTTGGTTTTAGCTTCTAAATCCTTTAGCAAAGGAAAAATGTAGTTAGATATGTCTGCTTTGATGTTATAAAAGGAATATTGAAGCTTAACTGTAAATCAACATGGAATGTGTACCTGTTAACCTGATGAGTTAAACACTAAGCATCCGGTAAAAGAACTCCATTTATATGCTATTAAATAAAATCAAAAGGATCATCTTATGTAGCATAAATAGATATGCCATAAAGAGTTTATTGAAATGAAGAAAGGAAAATAGATGGGTTAAAGGGTTTTAATTTTAGTGCTGAGGACTGAATCCAGGCCCTCACACATGCTAGGTAAGTACTTTACATTCCCAGAACCAGGTCTTTTTCTTTCTTTCTTTTTTTCCTTCTTTCTTTCTTTCCTTCTTTCTCTGTTTTTTCTGGTGCTGATATTGGGACTTGAACTCATGGCCTCACATTCTTGCTTTTCTTTTTTTAATCAAAGCTGGAGTTCTACTACTTAGGCCACACCTTCATATTGCCTTTTGCTTATTTGGAGATAAGGATCTTCAATTTATCTGCCCAGGCTGGCTTTGAAACATGATCCTCTGAGCTCAGCCTTCTGAGTATCTAGGATTACAAGTGTGAGCCACCAGTGCCTGGACTCAGTGGGTCTTTCATTTTTTGTTGTGTTATAATCACACATTGTCAGAAATATACATAAGAGAATTCTACTTCAGTAAACTTCAGATCTAATTATTTTGCCTCCTGAGTGCCTGCAGGGTTGGTGGAAGCCTGATGCTCAGACAGAAAACAGGAGCACATCACTGCAGTTTCAAACACCTGCCTTCTAGTCCTCTCCATTGTTCAAGCATTGTACCTCCTTAGTGGGGGGGGGGGGGGGGAGGGACAGGAACTCCAGTGTTGTGTAGTAGAAGCACCAAAAGAAGAAAGGAAGCAGACCAAGACTTGCAGAGAAGAGCCTCACAAACATTCCCAAAGGAAAACCATATTATCATTTTGGAAATGCCTACTTAACTCTACTGTATGCCAAAACAGACGTTATGAACATTGGAGGGCTTGAACTCTTGGTTCCTGGAAGACTCATTTGGAGTGGAAGAGACCAATAACCTAATTGTGGAATGAATGTTGTGATATATGCAAGAAAGAAACATATGCAGGAAAGAAAATGTGTCCAGGAGTATCAATAGTTTGTTGTAAAGGTAAGTTTTTCTCTGTTTTTAGGAAAGACATCATGGGAATGTAATAAAAACAAGTCATTTCACCTGGCAAGTCAGTCAAAGTAGTAGGGATGGAAATGTGGTTAAAAACTATCAGTTCCGGGCTGGGAAGGTGGCTCAGTGGTAAAGCGCTTGCCTTGCATGCCTGGGCCCTGGGTTTGATTCCTCAGCACCACATAAGCAAAAAGAAAAAGGCTGGAAGTGGCGCTGTGGCTCAACTGGTAGAGCACTAGCCTTGAGCTAAAGAGCTGAGGGACAGCGCCCAGGACCAGAGCTCAGGCCCCTTGACCAGACCCCCCCAAAAAAACAAAAACGAAAACAAAACTATCAGTTCCAAGTTAAGTGCTGGTGCCTAACGCCTGTAATTCTAGCTACTTAGGAAGATGGGATCTGAGGATCATGGTTCAAAGCTAGCCCAGGCAGGAAAGTCCAGAAGACTCATCTCCACTTAACCGCCAGAACACCAGAAATGGCAATGTGGCTCTAACTGGTAGAGTGCTTGCCTTGAGCGAAAAGCTTATGGATAGAGCCCAACCCCTGTATTCAAGCTCCATGACTGACAAAAATAAAAACAAAAATGAAAACAAAACCCATACATAAAACTATCACTTCCTTCCTCCATCTCTGGCTAAGATACTGGATCTTTCAAGAGATTCATTCATCTACTTAATTTCATTCTAAAACCCCAGATGCAATCTTATAAGATAATTATATAAACATCCACATACATACATATACACACATATATTAGTCCTTCCTTTTTTCCTTCCTTTCTTCCTTCCCCCTCTCCTTTCTTCCTTCCCTCCTTCCCTCTCTCCCTCCCTCCATTTCTTCCTTGTTCCAAAATCCCTTCTTTAAATGACTCTTACCCAGAGCAGAAAGGAACAAAAACAGTAAGAATTCTCCTGGCTAAAGATTCCCTAATCCCCACTAGCCTCTTGATGAGCATCTGCTTTATTCTCATAACTCTTATGTTGTTTTCATGGTCCACTGACAACCCTCCCCGTCTGGTTCTCAGGAAAACTTCACTCTGACCTTATCTGAAAATGCAGGACTGACACCTCTACCATAAAACCCCAAACAGGACTGTTTGCACTGTAAATCCCAAACAGGACAGTTCAGACAATAAGTCCCCAGCAGGATAGGACAAAGAAATTAAAAAGAAGAGTCTTACCCTAGAACACATAACCACCTAAAATTTCCCACATTCCCCAGTCTGTGTTTCTCCCATCCTGCTCAGCGTTACATGGAGTCTCTCAGCAGCCATCCTTAAAGCCTGTACTGGTCCGTGGAGGTTCCTCCCTTCTTTTCTCCTTTTGTCTACTTGATCTTTCCTAACACTCATGAGTCCGTTTCCTAACACCTCCTATCTGTGGAGACCTAGGAGCCAATTCCATTTTCTGGGCCTCAGAGAGAATCCTTATCTGAAGCTGCAAGCCAAGAGAACTCTAGCTTCAAGAGGAACTGAACTTGACTTTTTGGCTTTAGAAAATTATTTACACATTTTAAATATTTATTACAAGGGCAAAAGGTATGGCTCAATGATAGAAAACTTACGTAGCATATGTGAGGCCCTGAGTTAATACCCTGTACAACCAAAAATAAATAACCCATAGGCTTCATATTAGTCTCTGATTATTCCAATGGTAAATACTTTCAAAAATGAAATAGACAACAGAAAAAAGTCTAGTAAAATCTCTAAGAGAGGCTTCATTTGGCATATTTTGAGGATCTAAGGAAAACATTCTTGGTGTCAAAATGCTAGTTGGGTTTGCTACACTGCAGAAGGCTTTTATTTTTTATTTTTTTTGTCGGTCCTGGGGCTTGAACTCTGGGCCTGGGCACTGTCCTTCAGCTCTTCAGCTCAAGGCAACTGCTCTATCACTTGAGCCCCAAGGCCACTTCCAGTTTTCTGGTAGTTAATTGGAGATAGGAGTCTCACAGACTTTCTTGCCCCAGCTGGCTTTGAACCTTGATCCTCAGATCTCAGCCTCCTGAGTAGCTAGGATTACTGGTGTGAGCCACTGGCACCCAAGTTAAGGCTTTTATTCCTTAATTACTAAACTGTTTTGATAATAAGACACTTCAAAGATCAATTAACTAAATACTTTGTGTGTGTGTGCTTGAACTCAGGGCCTGGGCGCTGCCCCTGCATTTTTTTTTTTTGGGTCCGGTCGTGGGGCCTGAACTCTGGGCCTGGGCGCTATCCTTCAGCTCTACAGCTCAAGGCTAGTGCTCTACCACTTGAGCCACAGCGCCACTTCCGGCTTTTTTTCTTTTTGCTTATGTGGTGCTGGGGAATCGAACCCAGGACCTCAGGCATGCAAGGCAAGTGCTCTACCACTGAGCCACCTTCCCAGCCCTGTTTTGTTTTCTGAAAGCTAGTGCACTGCCACTTGGGTTACAGCTCCACTTCTGGCTTTTTTGCTGGTTTAATTGGGAATAAAAGTCTCCTGGACTTTCCTGCTCAGGGTGGCTTTGAACTGCAATCCTATGATCTCAGCCTCCTGGGTAGCTAGAATTAGAGACAAGAGCCAACAGCACCAACTAAACTCTGTCTAACACTTGCTTCACACAAAAAGAATAATGTAGTATCTTCATATTTCTTGACAATCGAGACTCGGCAGACAAGCATCGATGCCCCACAGAGCATAGCATCTCTTCTGTGCAGCTTCAGCACTTTCTCTTAGCCTCTGCAAAACATCCACCTTGCCTTAGCAAGGAGGCTTGGCTCACTCCTGTAATCCTATCTATTTAGGAGCTGAAATCTGAGGATTACAGTTCCGTGACAGCTTGGACAGGAAAGCTTATGAGACTCTTATCTCCAATTAACCATCCAAAAGCCAGAAGTGGAGCTATTGATCATGTGGTAGAACACTAGTCTTGAGTGAACAAGCTAAGACCCTGAGTTCCAGACCAATACTGGCACAAAACAAACTCCTAAACTTTGTACATTATTGATTTTGCCCTAATTCCCTTTGACAACTTAGGTACTTACTTTCCTTTACTATGTAAAGAAAGTTACTATGTAATTTAAGATAACAAGCTTCTCTTAAAACAACAATAGTAAAACCTGTAAATCTTTTTGATGTTTCTCTTCCAAAACCTGAATTTCGAATTTGTGTCTAGCATCTGCATCTTCCAGTGCTTTCTCTACTGCTTGTTTCTGGAGTTCATTGGCCTTTGAAAGAAAGAGTCCATTTATTCAGATATCATGATAAGCACAGGACAACTTATTTGATATGTTGGTATTCATGTTTATTACCATAAGGGCAGCAATTAACATAGGGTCCATTCATGCTTATTCCATTCCCCTCACATTTCCCACAGCAGCTTGGCTCCCTTAGCCAGAAATGCCAAGCACATCTCACTCCTTGGCTAACTCCTGCATCAGGAGTTGTTGCCAACATGGCATCATTATTCAGTTGTTTTTTCTCTTTGGCATCTTAGTAATGTGTGCTCATCATAAACAATCTGGAAAACAGAGTAAGTGAACTGATATACAAAGCTAGAAGAAGCTGAGTACCACCTGGTGGTTCAAAAAGAAGTTCTGTCATTTATTTGTACAGAATACTTAGAATAGTGGATATGCTTACATTTAAACTGTAGGCTATTCAGAAAAGTGTCCTCATGTTAGGAAGAATAAGTACTTGATGGCTCATAATCAATTTGAACTTTATTACTAATAAAGATAGATGACTCAAGCTTGGTGCTGGTGGCTCATGCCTGTAATCCTAACTACTCAGGATGCTGAGATCTGAGAATCATGGTTCAAAGCCAGCATGGGCAGGAAAGTCCATGAGACTCTTATCTCCAACTAACCATGAGAAAATCAGAAGTGGTGCTATGGCTCAAAGGGGCAGAATGCTAGCCTTGAGCAAAAGAGCTTAGGGACAGCACCCAGGCCCAGAGTTCTAGCTCCACAACCACCAACAAAAAAAGACTCAAATTCTCCATTAGGCTATTTTGTATGTTGAAAACACATATTTACCAAGCTTTTGCCAGCATTAATATTGGACAATTACCATACTCTTTTCTGTAATCTATTTTATGAAGAAATAAACAATACTCATTACTGTGGTTTGTCCTGCTCTGAAGGTGATTTCTCTTTCTTTCCCTGTCTGTCTATCCATCCATCCACATCTCTCTGGGGTTTGAACTCAGGATCCTACCTTACCACTTAAGCTACACTCTCAGCCTCTCAGTTGCTTTGATTATTTTTCTGGATTGTTCCATTTTTTTTTCACTCGACCATGATCTTCCTGCTTACAGTCTTAACTGTATAGCTGTGATTACAGGTGTCCTTGACATACTGGCTTATTGAGATGAGGCATTGCTTGCTTGCTTGGTTATGTTTTCTTTTTTTGGTGGCACTAGGGTTTGAACTCAGCTTTACACATAAGTATACAGGTGCTCTATTGCTTGAGCCACACCTCTAGCACTTTTTGCTCTGGGTTTTTGTTTTTTTAGATAAGACCTCCTTTTTTGCCCAGGCTGGCAAGGGCTGTAGTTTCTAATTATGCTTCCTGTGAAACAGAGGTAAGTGCACACCACCATACCCGTTATTGGTTGAGATAAAGCCTTACAATCTTTTTACTTGGCTAGCCTCAAACTATCATCCAATCTCTACTCCTGAGTGGCTTGTATTGAAGATGTGAGAGCCATTGAGCTTGGCCCAATTTAACTCTCTTTAGGTAGTCACATGTCAATCTATAATGGGAAGAAGTTAGGGCTACAGGATTAAGGTTCCTACTGTAGCCCCAATCTTCAAACTGGCCCTATGGCTCTCAGCAGTCATAGGCACAAGGTATCATGGATTTGTTTTTGTTTGTTTCAATACATTGCCCTGGCTGTGGTCTTGAATTGATGAGCTCAATTGGTCTTCTGCTCCAGATTCTCAAATAGTTGGACTGCAGCTGGTCACCACACTAGCAGTATTTTGGAGACAGAGGATGCAAAGAGAATTAGAGCAAGATGAAGCTTTTGTTAAAAGCAGGCATCTAGTACAGATATATTACACATTGCACAAGTAGACGGCCCTTAATTTATGTTAAATAGGTCATGATAAACCATCTACAACAGATGCCCTTTCCCTATTTATGTTGTAACTGAGAATAAGGAAGGCAGAAATCAACTATGGAAAGAGCATAGTCTAAAAAGAGGCTCCTGATGAGGCTCACTTCATACTGTATACTTACTGTATGTCAAGCATCCAGTTTCATTGAGCCTTATTATTACCCTTTCATACTTGAAGAAGCCAAGACTACAAAGGCTTTAAGAACTTGCCTCAGATCCCACTACTAGCCCAGATTCAGTCAGTTCTATCAGACTCTGTAGCCTGTGCTATTTCCTACTATGCTTTGTTTATTGTTTTACACAAATCCAGAGTGAAGAAACTGTAAAAATGTGTTCTCCAGGTTGTTGTTGTTTTTTAACTTCCTTTACCTGATCCCATACTTTAGCTTCTGCTTTTGCAATTCTTTCTTTGAGTTTTTCCTCTCGAAACTGGTCTTCGTGCTTCAGAATATTTGCCCCAATATCTGTGTTTGAATAAAAATGATCACAAATCTAATTATTTTAAACCAACTAGGAGACAGATCGTTTTTTCTTTGAATTTCACATGCTAAGCAACACACCCTACTACTGAGTAATAAACTCAGCCAGTAAAGTTTTCTTTAAAGATATCCATCAGAAGGGAAAAATTCCCTCTAACTGAACATTAGGGAATAAATTAGGCAGCACTATTAGGCTTTTACTCTACCCAGTCCAGACAGCAGGCAATTTGGGTAGTTATGTGAAATAAATGCCCTGCAGAAAATGGACATTTTGTGAACCTAAGAGAGAAGGGCAAGACCTCAGAAGATATTAGTACATCATTCATTTCCTCTCTCCTTACTCTTTGTCAGTGCTGGTGCCTTCTGCTTCAAGAGTGAATTCCAAATGTCTTCTTTAACATAGCATGAATGTACTTCCTCTAATGTGTGGATCTTCACAGGTTTTACCAGTTGTGGAGTGAGCTGAGGGCTAGTTTATTGCTTCCCTGCCAATGTTCTAACTTGATTTCTAAATACTAAAAAAAAAACCCCATAATATCTTCTCTAGTCAGATAAGGTAGTAAAAATTTATATAGTTAGAAGACCATACCATATTATCTGATAGGCAGGGGCAGAGCTGGACCTGGTACCAAGAACTGAGTGGTGATAGTTTTGTACATTTTCATCTGAGTAACTGTAAGAGGTGGCTTATAAATTGTGAGAAACAAATCCTTTGTGTATTGAAATCACAGTGATTTTTCACACTAAAATCTTATACTCTTCATTCATTTCTCACATCTTTACTCAGTTAAATTACTTTCCACGTAATTATGTTTTCACTTATTTTTTGTTATATGTATATATGTATGTAAACACTCTCATGCTATGTTTCTACTTTTGTCATTAGCTACTATTTAGAAACTATATTATTTCACTTACTTGTTAGAGTATTATTTAGAAAATGGAAAGTCTCAAATACAGGCCAAGAGTGAAAGAACATTTACTATGATGTTCTTGGTGTTATAATAGACACAAATATTTCATTAAAGCCTCATAACAACCAGAATGGCACATATTGTTGTTATTAATATAAGGAAATAGAGTGAGAGGCTAGATATCTTATCCAACTGTAAGTGGAGGAGCCTAATTCTGTACATGCCAGATGTCCTGTAGGGACAAGCAACTTGGAACAAGCTTATAAACATCTATATGACAATTTTAAAAAAGAGGTTTATGTTTATAAAATGCTATTAAATGTTAGGACAAAGGAAAAGAATTCAATCACTTACCCAGTATATCTTTGTGAGTGTAAAAGCGGGTCTTAAATGGCTTGTATTCATAGATCTGCTTGAAGGTGTCCCCAAAAGGGGCTGGTGGAACTATTTTATTACAAACAGCACAACAAACAAAATTTGTATAATCTGGATTCTTTATCATTGTTAGGTTTCAGCTTCTATTTAATAGTTAAAATAATCTTAGGCTAAGAAACAGTTTTAAGAGAAGCTATCAGTTTAGAGAGCTGAAAGAGGATTAAGATCCTAAGAAAATGCTACAGGCTGAGAAGAATGACATTGTCATGATCAGGTAGTAGTTATGTGCCTAATGTTCAAGAATGGTGCTGAAAACTTCTGCCATAAGGCATGGGCACTGGATTTGGGCAGATTTAACTGTTTCCCTCAGGTCCTGCTAAGTTGCTCATTTCTTAGCAACTGTTGCTAGGAAAAACAAGCTTTGCTCATAAAAGCAACTTGAAATAATGGAAAAAACAGCATGATGCAGCCACTCAATTTTCTGATAGTATTAGTTTGCTGTAACAAATTCGCAGTCTCAATGCCTTAAAGATAATACAAAGTTGTCCTCTGGAATTTATGGAGTTAACGTCCTGTAGGGCTAAAATCAAGATGGCAGGAGGGCTGGTTCCTTCTGCCAGCCTTAGTGGAACATCTGTTCCCTCACTGCATCTTCTCAAGGCCTTCTATGCTCCTTGAGCCCACACTCTAATGGCCATTCCTTCTGCTTCTGTGGTGTCATTGTCTCTCCCTCTCATCTTCTGCTTCCCTCTAAGGACTTTTTGTGATTCTACCAGTTTCATCTAGAAAAAGCAATCTCAACATCTTCTAAAGCCTCTGTTTTCGTAAGAGTTAATCAGAGGTTAGGTTCCAGAAACTAGGACCTGGACATCTTTGCAAGGGAGAATATTTTTCAGCTGATCACACTTTATTTCAACAGGGTGGGTTTTCCTTTTTCTTTTTGGTGCCAGTATTGGCATTTGAACTCAGGGATTAGATGCTGTCCCTGAGCATTTTTTCTCAAGGATGGAACTTTACCACTTGAGCCATGCCTCTTCTGGCTTTTTGCTAGTTAACTGAAGAGTCTCATAGACTTTCCTGCTGGGGCTGGCTTTGAACTGTGATCCTCAGATCTCAACCTCCTGAGTCACTAGGATTAAAGGTGTCAGCCAGTGGTGCCCAGCTCAAACAGTTATTTAAAAATAATGCATTCTCCCAAGGCAAACAATTAAGGAAGTACCTTAATTTTTTCCAGGTTATTTAGTTGCTGGGGATTGAATACTGGGTTTTACAGGTTCCTTATAATATGGTATTTTGGTATGGCAGTAAAATTAGGAAATATGGTATTTTATAGGAAATGCCACTTTTATTAGGTCAATATTCAAAATTACTCCACATGGCTTTTAAAATCACAGTAAACCAAATTACACCTATGATTTTTAGAAAAACATCCTTAGAAATTCTGGCTATTAACACTCAGGCAAAAGATTATTACTAAAATTTAAAACTGTTTAGTAGTGTCATACACAGCGTCTGCCAGGCAGGCCTAATAATAAAATAATGCCTTCAATGAAATTAATCTCAACAACAGAATGCTTAAATGAGCTAAATGTGTCACAAAATTCCTTCATGCATCATATTTCCACTGACTTAGATGGCTTGGTAACTGATTCAAGAACTTACACAAATCTATCATATGATACCAGGCTTGACGTCAAGAAAATGGTATTGGGATTGGGAGAAAGGTAAGAAAGAGAATTTTTACTAAAAACACTGAAAATCACTGCATTCAGAGATAATTATCTGGGCAAAGAATGCAGTCTATCTGTGTCAATATGACTCTTAAAAATTCTTGCCCAAAAGCTATTGTAAGCCCTTGATTTTCCTGGGACTGCCCTTGTTTTTAAACTGAGTCTTCCATCATGACACTCCCTCAGAGCCTGGCAAACTGAAAGGATTGACAACTCCATGGAAGATCAGGCTATAAAACCCATCAGTAATTTCACTGTGTGCATTAAGGACTCTTTGAAAGCCAACTGAACAGCTTGTGGATTTTGGCAAACAGCTCTTCTAAGGCAAGAGATCACTTCCCTGGGAAAAGGTCACTTACCCTGTAGTCAACAAAGGTTTTCTTATCAAGGCTTGCTTTAAGACCTAATCTGTCAATTTTGTCCACTTTCAAATTTCCACAAAAAGATCCTTTTTAACTAGTTGAACTTCACTGTATATATCTTCCCTGACCAGCTGTTTTTTAAACACAAAACTTAGTTTTGCTTCACCAATAGGTAGTTTTTACAGTCCAGTCTTTTAGATAATTGTTTCAAAATTGTTTCAGTATTTAAAATCTGAACATCTTATGTTTGATGATAATGTGACTGCTCAATTATGTTACGAATACTTACCATATAAGGAGGTAGATAGTAAGGCCAAAAACATCCTAGACTTTGGAGCAAGATCTAGGTTTCTGCCCTAATTCATAATTTCTCTTCACAGTCCACTGTCTTAACCAGAAGCAGACAGGATCAGACCAGGCAAAGTTGCATGTTCAAAATCTTAATGACCATTTCAGGTATTTTACTTTGCTTGTTGCCACGCCACATACACTTGGTTGAAACTTCTGTAATGAAAGGTTCTGGACAGGAGTGGAGCCTGGCATAGACTCAAACCCCAGGCATCCCCCAGGAGTTGGTGGAGAACCGGATTCCCTAGAGAAGACAATCTGGTCAGACTTAACCCGTTATTCTCTGAAAAAGAGAAGTTCCAGTGTGACTGCTGCTCACCACAGTGACCCAGGGCCCAGTGGCAGGATGCCTGCCCTGTGCCCTGACAAGTCCCACCTGGGAGAGCGTCTGTCCTGCCTCCAGGCCAGTTCAGGCCTGCCATTGTACACAACAACCCTTGTTTCCTCCTCTAACAAGCAGCTCAATATCCAACCACCATGGGAACCCAGTCCGAGAGGCACAGGCACAATGGAGGGGAAGCTGCCGAAGCAAGCGTTTGGAAAGGAGCAGAGATCACAGCAGGCAAAGCAGCCATGAGGATGTGTCTGCAAGGAGTCCTTAGCTGGGTTCAGCAAAGAGAGGCCAGCGCAGGTAGGTGGAACACTTCCATAAAGCTGCCTGTGGTGGATAGATGGCTTCTGATTTGACATCGGCAACAGAATAAGGGGCTGCAAATTCAATGAATAGTCTCTGGCCAGAGAAACAAGGTCAAATGCTTAAGTTTCTGCACTTCCAGTGGTTCCTGGTATCTCCAGCTGAGTGGACATCTTTCTGTGGCCAGTGGGTGCCACGCCACCTTCTGCGGAGTCTGCGTGAGAGATCGCATTAGACAAAGGAAGCATGCCCCCAGGAAGGGGGTGTTGGTTCAAGGCTTCCCATACACTTGGCTGCACCTTTATAGCCTCTACCTTTATTCTTACTATATTCTTCTTGGCTGTATATTCATTGCCTTTATTCTCATTTTGGCTATTTTTCTATTGATCCGCGAACAGAGCATGTTGTATCTTTCCAGTCCAATAAAGATGGCTTCTCTAAGTAATAAAGACTAAGACCAAAGATTAAATGTGGGAATGCCCCAATCAATTTATCATCTGATGTGACGTTGCCTCCAGAAACTCCTACAACTTCACAAGCAGTTTTGCAGCTCACGCATAGTATATAAAGAGATTTAAAATTTCCAGATATGTCCAACAGACAAAAATCAATGAATTAAGCTAAGTTAGAAAGAGTTATCCCAGTAGTTCAGAAAGTTCTAAAAAAGAAGGGACCTCTGATTATAAAAGAAAAAGAAAGATTCTCCCAACAGTTATGATTAAGTTTAGTCCAACTTACGTTATAGGGAATAGATGGTGGTTTCACACAAACTATAAAGTTAGTAACATCATATTTCCTGAACCAACCAAAGAACCATTTCCTTATACAGGAGCTTATAAAGATGAAAATAGTTGGATAAAAATAAAAATAAAAAGAGTACAATATAAGTACAGCCCTGTTTTAGGTTTGTTAATTATTAAACATAAAAAGGCTGAATAGATGATGTATTCTATTAAACAATATGCTAGACTTGTTTTGCACCACTTAGCTTAAACGGTGGGATAGTCATCAATTTTCATGTAATTTATCAATGCTTTGCCTTTAAAAAAATTGATTATGTGCTTAAATAAACAAAGAATCTATGTCACAATCACACACTGTATAAAAATGTTAATTCTCCTCAATAAAGATACACTCAGATGCAACTCTTTTGAGTCTGTGTCTGTTTGTCACTTCGCCGACTCCTTGCCCACCTATCCCGAGATCCCTGTCCAGTCGGTCCCAGTGCTCCGGCCGAGCTGGTCCGTCGCAGCTTGTTACATCCTCACTTGATAAGAGAATGGATGAAAGAATCATTGTACGGCAGACAATCTTTGAAACTCTAGACACACAATGCTGTAATATAACCTGTTAACCACCATGTAGAAAGTTAACTAAGTACTTGTTCCTAAAATGCAATGTTATTCTTCTGACACCCTACTTTTCACAGCTGGTACCTGACCATATCTTTTGCTGTCTTGATTCCTTCACATGGTGGTTACGTGGCTTCAGGCTGCAAGCCATTTGGTTCTAGATGCCTTTCTGTGCCGTGATAACCTCCTGACAGGTCACTTGACCCGTATCTCCCCTGACACTGAATAGCAACTGATTTTGTTGAAGAGCAAAATAATTTTAAAAAGATGGAACTCTGATATCAAGTACAGAAGCTGAAAACAGAAGAATCTTAGATCTGCAACAACTAAAATCCATAGGAAAAGCAAAAACAAAAAGGTATTTAAGTTAGAAGGCACTTAAATGTTATGAAGTGTACCACATGGATAAGGAATATTTAGGACTTAGTAATAAAAATTTAATTTACATGTAGATAAACTCAAATTGCAACTCTTTAATATCTACAAATAATAACTATATCTTTATACACACACACACACACACACACACACACACACACGAGATAGTAAGGAACCTCTTATTTTATACTTATTGCCTAATGCATAATTCTAGTTGGCGTGTGTGTATTTCCAGTACTGGGGTTTGAACTCAGGGCTTCACACATACTCAACTTGCTTCAGAGACTGGAATTCTACCACTGAACTATGCCTGCAGTGTAGCTTTTCTCTGGTTATTTTGGAGATGGGATATCATGGATTTTTCTGCTCAGATCAACTTCTAACTACAGTTCTTAGGATCTCAGCTTCTAGTAGTTAAACCAGTTATTTAAAAACTGGAATTAATGCTGGTGCCAGTGGCTCACACTTGTAATCCTAGCTAATTGGAGGCTGAGATCTTGAGAATCATGGTTGGAAGGCAGCCTGAACCTTCAAGTCTACAAGAAAAGTTCCAAAACAATCAGCAAGAAGCTGTGCTGTAGGAGTAGTTCAGTGGTGGAATGCCAGCCTAGAAAGTAGCAAACCATGAGTTCAAAACCTACTATCAGGGCTGGGAAGGTGGCTCAGTGGTAGAGCGCTTGCCTTGCATGCATGAGGCCCTGGGTTCAATTCCTCAGCACCACATAAGCAAAAAGAAAAAAGCTGGAAGTGGCACTGTGGCTCAAGTGGTAGAGCACTAGCCTTGAACTGAAGAGCTGAGGGACAGCACCCAGGCCCAGAGTTCAGGCCCCACTAAGGGACCCCCCCAAAAAACAAATCTAGTATCACAAAAACAATAAAAACAAAAATGAAGCCAGGACATATTTAATAAAATTAATCCAGTCAAATACACACATAGCCCAGGGCTGGAAATGTGGCTTAGTGGTAAGTGCTTGTCTAGCATGCATCGTGCCCTGGGTTTGGTTCCTCAGTAACACTTAAACAGAAAAGGCTAGAAGTGGTGCTGTGGCTCAAGTGATAGAGCAAAAGAAGCTGGTGATAAAGTCTGAGCCTTGAGCAAAAAGCAGCTCAGGGACAGTGCCAGGCCCTGAGTTATAGCCCTAGAACTGGGAAAAACAACAAAAACCACATAGCCCAGGATGGATGGTGGTGACACACACCTGTAATCCTAGCTATTCAAGAGGCTGAGAGCTGAGGATCATGATTTGAAGCTAGCCTGGACACAAAAGTCCCCATGAGACTGTTACCTCCTATTTACTACTCAAAAGCCCAAAGTGGTGCTATGGTTCAAAGTGGTAGAGCACTAGCCTTGAGCAAAAATAGCTCAGGGACAGTGCCTAGGCCCTGAATTCCAATCCCCTCACCAAAAAACCAAACCAAACAAAAACAAAAACAAAGCATAGCCCAGTGTAACATACTTCCTTTAAGAAAGAAAAACTTACATTACTTTATACCATCTTCCCATTTAATCATTATTTTAGTAGCTGAGGGAAGGTATCTTTTCAATTAAAATTTGGAACCAAAAATAGATGAAATAGAAATCAAAATACATGAACCTTCTATCCCTATAAAAATGATTTCAGAGCCAAATCAGTTTTTATTTTTTATACTTTACTGTTGACTCTAGGCTTTAAAATTATGATTTCTTTCTTTACATATGCAGGTTCTATGTTAGGCAGCAAATGAACATTTCCTTTGTAAACAACAAAACTAAATTTTCCCAACAGTTACAAAGATACAGGTTTTACCCTCCCCCCCAGTATAACACCTGCTTTCACTGTATTTGATGTCGGTATAATTTGTGGAGGGGAAGGGAAAAAACATGTCGTTTAAATAAGGATACAGGTGGACCTGTTGCAACAATGAGAAGTACAAGTTGTCACGTCAAAAACGAACTTTACAACTTGAGGGAGGGGAGGATTGGGTGAGAGGAGAGGGAGGATGGGAAGGGATGGGAAGGGTAAACAAAGGAGGAGGCTACAATGCTTGATAAGAAATGTACTCACTATCTTGCCCATGTAATTGTAACCCCTCTGTACAGTATTTTCACACACACACACAAAAAGATACAGGTTTTAAAACATTAAAAACTCCATATAGGACTGTGAAGATGGCTCAGTGGTAGAGTGCTTGCCTTGTATGCATGAGGCCCTGGGTTCGATTCCTCAGCACCACATAAGCAAAAAGAAAAAGCTGGAAGTGGCACTGTGGCTCAAGTAGTAGAGCGCTAGCCTTGAGCTGAAGAGCCGAGGGACAGTGCCCAGGCCGAGTTCAGGCCCCACGACCGGACCCAAAAAACAACAAACAAACAAACAAAAACTCCATACAAATTTAACAGCACTGGGTACTTTTATTTTATACATTAACAAAAGTGACTTCTATCCTTAAGGCACTTTTATAAGAGGATGAGAAAATTGGCAAACTGTAGGCAAAGAATGAGGTAACAGCTGTTAGCTGTAACAGGATACATTACTACATCGGACTGATGGCAACTGCATTTTAACATTTTATTGGACTCACTCACGAAGCCTTACAGTTGAAGATTTCAGAGCTTCTAATAAAGCTCTATCTGCAGGAACCAGAACTTTAATCCCATTTAGATGTTTTCTTTCTCATATAACTGTGTCCTTCACTATCAATAGCTTCAGAGAGGTCCTTCTTATTGTCTTGTGTTGCATGTAGATAACCAAGATAACCCACACAAAGCGAAAGGGTTACCAATCCAAAAGCCATTACTGGTTTGTTCTGTCAAGAAAAAAATTATAAAGCCCAAGACTGAAAATTCGAAGAGATTAAAATAGTTCTTATGCTTCCCAATACACTGACAACTCCCTACCACCCACCCAAGCAGTCCAGAAAGTGTTTCCATTATAATCACACAATCAATTCTTAATTCAATTAGCTCAACTACTGATTATTTACAGATTATAGACTCTTACTCATTCTATACAATTTCTCTATACCCTGGACATCTTGGCCATCTACTCAGTATGGTGAAAGATGAGATGAGCAAGAGGCACGGACATTGCTCTGGTATACTCAGCATCCTCAGTGGTGTCTGTGTAATGGGGAGAAGTCCCTTTACTTCTCTGTGCCCTGTTCTTCCCATTCCCTAGCCCAATTTAGCTTACTAGTGGGTGAGGATAAAGTACACATGCAATTTTTCTTGCCCAAGAACAACTGTCAAGAGTCTTTCATAACCTAAATTAGGTAGAGCAATAATAATGTATATATCCTTCTCTGGGAACCTGCTCTATTATTTTAAGAAAATTTAGTGATTGGAACAGGTATTATGCAAAGCAATATAACTTGATCAAGGGTGAAGGCTGGTAGAGCTTTTAAATACAGCTTCCAGAGAAGTGTTTTCTCTATTACAACTTATGATTCCTGACCTAAAATAGACACCTCATTTTGCATGTTTGTGTTCAACAAATTACTCTTTCTTAGGTTAGTGCAAACACACAACAGTGATAAAAATCGTCTATTTTTTGTTTTGTTTTGGGCAGTCATGGGGCTTGAACTCAGGGCCTGGGGACTGTCCCTGAATTTCTTTTTGCTCAAGGTTAGTGCTCTACCACTTGAGCTACAGTGCGGCGACCCTCAGATCTCACCCTGCTGAGTAACTAGATTACAGACATGAGCCACACCAGGGGCTCGGCTCCAAATGGCATTTTCTGCTTGTTTCCATACCTGGTCACTACAGTAGCCATCAGGTTTGGATTTAAGACCCAAGATCTAAGACCCAGGTCTGAAACCAACGATAATACCAAACCCTATATACATTTTAGACTATATCTTGCCTAAACATGTTTTATTTATAAATTAGGCACAGTAAGATATTAACAATAAAACAGAAAAATTGTAACATAGCTATATGCACATATGTGAATATGGTTCATTCTCTTGAGGCAAAAAACATTCAGGTCATTGCTGGCAGCAAAACTTGTAAAATGAAAGCATATAAGGAAGAATATTGTACTGTTATTTCAAAGCTTAATTATAAAATAAACATCAAACTTTCAGCAATGAAGTAAAACATTAGTTCAAAGTTTAAAAAATATCCTATGTTGACTTAGTGATGTAAAATACCCTATTTAACCTTAAAACAATTTACACTAACTACTGTAAAATTTTAAATCTCAGTTTCATAATAACTTCATTTTTTGTTGTTGTTGGTCACAGAGGTTGAACTCAGGGCCTGGGTGCTGTCCCTAAACTCTTTTGCTCCAGGCTAGCACTCTACCACTGTGAGCCACAGCACCACTTCTGGTTTTCTGGTGGTTAATTGAAGAATCTTGTTGACTTTTCTGCCTAGGTTGGCTTTGAACTGAAATCCTCACATTTCAGCCTCCTGAGTAGCTAGGATTACAGGTGTGAGCCACCAACTCCTGGCTGATTTTATTTTAAACTAGAAGATACATTTTCAAAAAGAAATTCATTAAATCAAATATATTCAAACAATATAAATGATAAGCTACATCCTCAACAGTATACAAATGTGTATTTTAGAATTTTTCACGAAGTGTTTACGGTATCAGCTGGGTGTAGGTGCCTCACACCTGTAATCCTAGCTATTCATGAGGCTGAGATCTGAGGGTCAAGATTGGAAGCTAGCCTGGGCAGAAAAACATCCAAGAGACTCTTATCTCCAATTAACCACAAAAAAAGAGGAATCGAAGGTATGGCTCAAATGGTGAAGTGTTGGCCTTGAGCAAAAGAGCTCAGACAGTGCCCTGCCCTGGAGTTCAAGCCCTAGTACCATCACAAACAGACACACAAAAGTTTATGATATCACATAAAGGGTAAAAAATTAGTAAAGACTAGATTGCAGTCTGTAAGACTTACCAGCTTTTCATTTTGGTCTCCCGTTTCAGTGGAAGGTCTTATTTAATAGCACATTATTAAACCATAAAATTACCTTCATATTAATGCAACAATGCATCAGTTAATAAATTAAAATGTAACCATTTTTCACTATCATACCCATATGCCTGAAAAACAATGTCTTAAATACATATAGGTAAAGCAGCATTTAGCATTTTCCTTTCACTTGTTTTAATTCAGAAAGGTCTTATTAGTCAACATAAAATATCCACAATAAGAGCATATTACTAAAGAAAAATAGGAGCTACTTCTCATTGCCTGATTAAAGTTATATCCTGTCTTTCTTACAGGTTTAATGAAGAGCTCTGGATTCACAGCTCGAAATAAGGTCGTTGTACGAACACTTCTGAGCCCTGGGTTTGGAAAGTCTTTCTCTTTGGGTGGTTCCTTTTTAACTGCTGGAGGCTCAGGAGCTGAAGACATCTTGACTAACGATGATTACCTAAAAACAAGATATTTTTCTTTCGTAATTCTTTGACAAACCTTTTTTTAAAAAATAAAGCCACTAAGGAAATAAAAATCACAAATACGTTCTTCTTTTGAATTCTGGATTAGCACAAAAAGTGGATGTCAATTCTATTCAAGTGATGTTTTAAACTTTATTCAGTAAAATTATTTTAACCTAAAAAAAAAAACAACCCCAACCCCAAATCAAACCAATAAACCATGAAACTGACAGAAGTCTGGAGAATGATTATTTGACACTAAGCCAGTATTACATGGAGGAGAGTACCATGGATAATCCCTTGCTCCATGGGCCCACCCAAGCATCCACTGTCCCAAGCAGTAAGGGTAAATAACTAGTTGTTTCTATTCACTCCTCCTTTGCTTATCAGCAACTCTCTGGAAAGAATATGTTCTGTACACTCCTTAGTCTAAATATCCTCTCTTTCAGTTGTTCTAAATCTGTTCTATTAGAACTAAGTATGTCCGTAATCTTCTGGTTCTTCTAATTTGAAGCATTAACATTTTGTATTTTTCTCTTCCAGGTGTCACTATTCCTGTCATCCAATGCCTAAGGTGGGAGATAGGAAGTAGAGAAACTTTCCAAAGGCTGAAATTAATAATAAAAGATAAAACTCTTTGGGAGACATGCCACAACTTCCTGTACAATAAAGTTATGTAGGGTCAAACATTCACATGTAATTCACTGGTGCTTGTTTTGTGTAAGTACTCTTTATTCATTAGTCTTCTATTTCATACACTACAAAAATATGCAGTTTTAAGGAGAAAATCAGACCAGTTGTTCAAACAATTTGTGCTGCAGTGATCAAAAAGCATTTACTTAAAAGCACTTGGTAGGTAAATACCTTGTCATGAACATCTGCTGGGTGAATTCTCCTCTACAAATGTTCACTGTAAGCTGTTTCACTTTTTTCTCCATGCATATTTTAGTTATTATTACTGATGTTTTCACCATCACTACAGCTTTGTGATCCCATTGTTACTTCAGTATTTCTGTAGAAATTTCAAGAGGTGCTAATTCCTGAGGAACAGGTGGTTGCCTGTAGTCACAAATTCTTCAAAATTAAATTGGTTTGGGATACCAGAGACAGTAGCAATTGAATATTACATGGCTTAAATATCACAATAGCTGCAATCTTCCAGGAGTACTTCAGGGATCCCACATTTTACTGCTGCAGGTGACTTTGTAGACATCTGACTTCAAGAAGTCATGTCAACAGATGCTTCATGATGCTTCCATTTTTACCTCCTTACCTAAATTCTGAACTTTTTCTTCCCACCACTGGTTTCAGTAATGAACTTTCAATGTGTGAATTATAGCTTCATCCGAAGGCTGCAAAATGATGGAGTTTGAAGATGAAAACAACACATACACTATCCAACTTAGGGAGTGTTGTGGGCATATGGTTGTTTTGATAAAAAAGATACTATGTTCTGCTCCTGTCCATTCTTCTCAGTCATTAGTAAGTTTGTCATCATCTGGGCATGTTATTTCCTTGATAATTACAAGGAAACAAATGAACAATTCTGGGAATTAGCCAACTTGCCAAATGGCAGTGCTATAAAATGCATTATACAGAACAGTCATCAATTTGTCCCTTCCTTATAAATCCATATAAGAATATAAGATAACAACTACTAAAGCAGTTTCCTCAGCTTTTAAATTTTCAAGCTGTAACCAGTGGATTTTTTTTTTACTTCTCCTGCATACTAGTTACTACTTTTATCTGGTTTAATTCACTATGGGAAACTTCTAAAATAATTCTGTAACAGCCAGTGCACATTTGCTTGAAGTCACTATATCCAAAGTTGACAAAAATAGATGCTTTCTGTTGCTCAAGTGGTACTGTTGAAGGCACATTTCTTCGAACGTTTAATACTATACAAACAGCTATGAAGGAACTTTCCACCTTTGTTTTAGTCCCAGAATCTCAAAAATTTTCTCTTCAGTTGGGCACTGGTGTCTCATGCTTGTAATCCGATCTACTCAGATGGCTAAGATTTGAGGATCAAGGCTTGAAAACAGCCCAATCAGACAAATCTGAGACTCTTATCTCTAATCAACCAGCAAAAGCCAGAAGTGAAGAGGTGGTTCAAGTGGTAGAATGCTAGCTTTGAGCCAAAAAGCCAAGCAAGAATGTAGGGCCCTGAATTAAAGCCCTACTACCAGACACACACACACACACACACACACCTTTCAATCTTGGCTCAGACTTCCAAAAGCTTAAGACCATATGTGTTTGGGGGACAGGGGATAACTCTAAATGCTTTCTCCATACCTCCTGTAGCAGCAATCTACTCTGCTTGTTATTGATATTTTCTCTATTGAAAACTAGGGTTTCATCTTTCTCCTCATAAACATGATGGAAGGATGATGATACACACACACACACATACCACATAAATGTATTTAGACTTTAAGTAATAAGTTTTGACTGCCAGGTACCTTAACCTGTTAGCAGTGATGTTTCTATGCTTAAATCCTATCAAGACTACAAATGTGGGGAAAGAGTAAATTTTTAAAAATCACTAAAGTAAAATTGTAATTTGAGATGATTATCAGGCCCTATCTGTAAGAAATGTACAAAGAAAAGTTCTAACACCTAATGCCACAACATTAGCACTGACTCACAGCCTCAGAGTTTACTACAACTGCGGCTAGTGGGGGGGAGGGGGGGGAAACAACTAGGAAGGCCCCAAAAAGCAAACATATCAAAGTAAAAAAATCTAACCAGAAACCAATCCAAACAGCTTTTTCCTTTTATTATTAGAAAGTAGCTGCATGTAATTAAAACAAAGATATCCTATGGAAAGTGGTCTGAAGTTGCTCACAGGGAAGACCAAGTAATGGGGGAAGCGGGTCCACAGAGTACACATCATAGAGCACAGAAAGGCCTCAGAGCAGTTTATCATGTACACTTTGTGAGGATGGCAATGTGCTGGGAACGACAGATTGTTAAATTACTCTATATTTCACACACACATATGTATATACACACATACACATGCATACATACATATATGGAGAGAGATACATAGTCAACACAAATTTCACTAGTGGGTAAGTATCCCTTACATGGAATGCTTGGGACCAAATATGTTTAAGAATTTATTTTGGCCCTCAGAATATTTGCATATAGTGAGATATCCAGGGAACGAGACCCAAGCTTTAACATAATATTCTGTAAGATTTTGTATAAACCTTATACATACAGCCTAAAGGTAATTTACACTATATTTTTAATAATGTGGTCATGAAATAAGGGCTGTGTACAAGTGACTGTTCAGAAAGCAAAGACATCTCTATCTCAGCCACCCACATGAATGTTGTGTTTGGCCTCACCCTCATTCCTGACTCTGAATTCATATGCTATTAGTGACTGAATCATTTTCTTCCTCTTACTTTCCTCTTACTCATACACAAGTAGTGAGTAAAAACCATGGTCTAACACTGTACAGTGAAATCGTGTGCACTAGGGAACTAAGTAGCACAGCGGTAGCTGCTAAATCCCATGCCAGCATCAAACAGCACCTGTGTTTGATTAAAAAGCAACTGAGTCCTGTATATATTTTTTTAAGTAGCTAAGCAGTTGAGGGACCAGGAAGTGGGCTCTCTAGGGATGAGGAAGCATTCTGCTGGGTGGCACTTTTAAATGGTTTTCCTAGAGTCATCTGTCTCATTAACAACCTTTTTTGTCTTAAAAGTCTCCCTTTGATTTTATAAACAGACATGACTTCTTGTTCTGTTATGAATGTACGTTGCTCTAGTCCTTTGATAAGCCCATCACACAGCTGCACCATATCGTCGAGGGGCACTTTCCCTGCAGTGTTCGCCATACTGTCTTCATCATCACTATTAGCATGATCACCTTGATTCTCAGCCCTGTCATCCATTCCACCCTTGGTCAATGACTGAACAAGTGAAGACTCATTACTGTTAGTGCATTTCTCCACAGCTGTGGTACCAGACGACTTATCACCATAAATATTTAAAAATTTAATGCCATGTCTTTTCTTAAATTTCTGCAGCCAGCCTGTTGAATACTCACAATTCCCTTCAATTTTTAATTCACTGTGATAGATCTTTGCTTGCTTCATGATCAACACACCATTCAGTGGCATGTGCTCATTGCGACGCTTGCGGATCCACTCTTTCAATACTCGATCAAGGTCTTCATTTTTTGCTTTATGTAGTGTTTTTCTATCCTTCATTAACTTTGGCTCATCACTTTCTGCATAGAACTTCAACAGTTTATCCTTCTGTTTCTTTAAGTCATATATAGTAGTCATTCCAACACCATATTCTTCAGTAAGATGTTTCACACTTACACCACTGTCCAACTTTTCCAATAGCTTCACTTTTTGTGCTATAGATAAACATAAATGCTTCCTCTTTTTCTTATCACTGTTACCCATAGGGATATCTGATGGTCTTTTTGACATTTTCAGTGTTATCATTATTCCACAGAGCAACACAGAAGCAAAAAATTACAGCAAGTAGAGTACAAAGGTCTTGGCTCCATTAGGATCGTGGTGCCTGTCATAGACACACTGGGCCTGCATGCATGCCATTTCATTACCCAGTGAGGGCATATACAGAAAAGAATTACTGCAGCCCAAGGGGCCTGAGGTTATATTTTTCTCTTGGGGATGCTGAATAAACTGCACACTGTGTACCTTTTTCTTGACTTCAACCTGTCACTTGAGGTCAAGTGTGAATTTTCCATTTGTGGCATCAGGTTGACATTCAAAAGTTTCAGATTTTAGGGTACTTCAGAGTTCCAATTTTCAGATTGGAATGCTCAACCTGTATTTTGAAATTAAAAGGATGCAGTGGTGGTGAATGTCATGGAATTCAACCTATGGTAAAGGTCAATAAAAAAAAAAAGCCATATCAATCTCTCCAGTGGTCTAACACAAATTCTAATAATTTTAGTTCTAAGATTCCTTGAACTCTTTTTCTCCTGAAAAAACCTATATTTCCTTTGTAATAAATTATGAAAATAAGCAATCAAGGTCATAGTCACGTTCACCTTAATAAAGCACTGTCTTTTGTTTTTACCCAATTGGCAAAGAATACTTGGACTGCAAAACCATATGCATACTTGAAAAGAGCCAATATAACCACAATTTCCATTGCTTTTGATACTTTCTGTAAAGGAAAAAAGTAGTATTTCTCATTATTTTACCTTTTATTGTAAGTAGGGCTAGTCAGCTTAGTTTTACTATTTTTTTTTTCTTTTTGAGCCAAGCAATGAAGACTGTAAAACAGTCCTTCCAAAATTGCAAGAATTTGCTTATATTTATAACACTAGTAAGAAAATTTTCATAACTACATATACTATCAAAAAAAAAAAGAGATTACTGGGACCAAGTGTTAGTAGCCAAGAATTTGTTACATATATAAAACCACAAAGAACAGAAAAACTTTTCCATGTGTTTCTCATTTGACTAGCACATGTATACAGCTGTGTATGTATGAAGAACACAAAATCTCTCAGCTGTTTCTTCACAGATGGGTAGGTACACTGGAAAAAACAAAACTCTTACAGAAACAAGTGAAACTATAATCTACTAATCTAGGAATAAAAGCTGACTATTTCCTAGTGTAGAAAAGCTGAAAAACAAATCATATGCTCACAAAACATAGGAAGAAGCTGTTCAGTTACTTTTGGTCATAGGGCTTGAACTCAGGGCCTGGATGCTGTCCTTGAGCTCTTCTCCTCAAGGCTAGTGCTCTATCACTTTGAGCCACAGCTGCACTTCCCATTTTCTGGTGGCTAATTGGAGATGAGTCTCTTGGACTTTCCTGCCCAGGCTAGCTTTGAATTGCGATCCTCAGATCTCAGCACCCTCAGTAGCTAGGATTACAAAGCCATCAGTGCCCTGGTGAATAGGTTATTCTGACATGCCTCTCAGATGAAATGATAACAAAAAGGATATTACCATCAGATCTTCCTGTCTCATCATGTCCTCCAACTTCTCCCTCCACACTACTGGAGGTAACTAACTTATTTGCATATAACAATAATCAGCCTCTACTTATATATTTTATTTTTATGCTGAATTAAAGTGTCTACGTAGGATTCTCCTTTATTGTATTAAAAGGGGAATCATGGGCTGGGAAAGTGGCTCAGTGGTAGAGTGCTTGTCTCACATGCATGAGGCCCTGGGTTCGATTCCTTACCACATAAGCAGAAAAAGCCAGAAGTGGTGCTGTAGCTCAAGTGGTAGAGCGCTAGCCTTGAGCTAAAGAGCTGAGAGACAGCGCCCAGGCCCAGAGTTCAGGCCCCATGACTGACAAAAGAAAAAACATGAGGGGGGGGAGGGAATCATACATATAAAACATCTTGGGGGAGGGGAAGGAAATGATACATTGTTCCAAAATAATTTAGTTTTGAACTATGTGTCAGCCAACTTGCCAAGTAATAAATCAGGCACTGTAGGCTGTGTGATCTTATTTTCTCTTTTTTTTGGTCCAGCCGTGGGCCTGAACTCTAGGCCGGGACGCTGTCCCTCAGCTCTTCAGCTCAAGGCTAGCTAGCGCTCTACCACTTAAGCCACAGTGCCACTTCTGGCTTTTTTCTTTTTGCTTATGTGGTGCTGAGGAATCGAATCCAGGGCCTCAGGCATGCAAGGCAAGCGCTCTACCACTGAGCCACCTTCCCAGCCCTTATTTTCTTTTTCCTATGAATGACTTATTTACTTATGACAAGAAACTGTTATTTGTGTATGTGTGAGCATATATACATATACAATATATGCATATATATTACTTTGCATGTATTTTGTGCAAGTATACACACACACACACACACACACACACACACACACACACACACACACACACACACATCTATACTTATACATAAAAAAACCTGCCTAGGCTGGGAATGTGGCTTAGTAGTAAAGTGCTTGCCTTGCAATGCATGAAGGCCTGGGTTCGATTCCTTAGTACCATATAAACAGAAAAACCCAGAAGAGGAGCTGTTGCTTGTAGTAGAGTGCTAACCTTGAGCAAACAGCAGCTCAGGGATAGTGCCTAGGCCCCGAGTTCAAGCCCAGGGCTGGGGAAAAATAACAATAAACTAGCCTATAAAAAAGTATACTATGCTCCACATACCTCACATATCCCTTCCTGGTAAAATGTTCCATTTACCTTTTCCTCTGTCCTTCCTTCCTGGGAAGGAAACATGCAATGTGAAAAGGCAACAGTAGAGATCCAGGACTGGCCCCTTTACACAACTCTTGGGGGCATTTGTATCTTGTGTGAGAATGGAGCTCCATCAATTACAATAATCCACAGTACTAGAAGCTAGGCAGAACCAGGTCTGGTCATTTTTGAGTGAGTTTTCTCTACCTGCTTTTGTTTTGGGGATAATCTAGAATGTGTCTAACTGATATATTGTACCTGAAAATTAGATCAAGATATAAAGAATGTAAGAATTTGGGTGGAAGTCCATTATCCAATGTAATTTTAGAAATAAACTCTTCTATAGATAAAAAAATGCCAGAAGTGGCGCTGTGGCTCAAGTGGTAGAGTGCTAGCCTAGAGCTGAAGGACAGCACCCAGGCCCAGAGTTCAAGCCCCACGACCGCCTAAAAATAAAATAAAAAGATTCAGGGAATTATTAAATGGAAACAACATATATTTTATTAGGTCCTAACCCAGGACTGGAATTGGTACCTGACACTTTTGCTCAATGGCTAGTGTTCTACTGACTGAGCCAGGCCTCCAATCCAAGGAAACTATTTTAATATGAATAAAATCAGTTTTACATTATCTTAGCAGACAAGAAAGTAACTTGCAATCTGCTGCAGAACACCTTTAAAATGAAACAGATAAGCTTAGGATAGAATCAGAAGCTTTTAAAGCTTGACTGACTCTAAGTGAGTTTCAAATCTTTTTTTTTTTTTTTAACGAGCCAAGTAGTAAGGCTAGAACTCAGAGCATTGATCTCTCTTGCTTTTTCCAAGATACTCTTCCAGCCTTTGGCTGGTTAATTACAGAAAGGAGTCTAGACTTACTTCCTGTAGGCCTACTTTAGTTCACAATTTTTTTTTTTTTGGTCGGTCGTTGGGCTTGAACTCTGGGCTTGAGCGCTATCCCTCAGCTCTTCAGGTCAAGGCGAGCGCTCTACTGCTTGAGCCACAGTGCCACTTCCTGTAGGCCTACTTTAAACCACAATCCTCACACCTCAGCCTTCAGAATATTGGAATTAGAGGCTTGAGCCAACATTCTCAGCTTTCAAATCTTGTGTGTGTGTGTTGTGTGTGTGTGTGTGTGTGTGTGTGAGATACTGAGTGCAGGTACTGGGGCTTGAACTAGGGGCTTTGCATTTTTATTTGGCTTTTTCACCTTGGCTGATGCTCTACCACTCAAGCCACACCTCTACTTCCAGGCCTTTGCAGGTTAACTGGAAGATAAGAACCTCTCCATTTGTCTGCCAGGCATGACTACCAACTAGGATCCTTGTATCTAAGCTTCTGGAGTATCTGGGAATCTGGAGGCAAACCACCAGCACCAAGATACAGCTTCAAATCTTACCTTTGATAACAGATGTGGATTGAGGTACGTGGATTAACTGACAAGTATTAGAAGGATACGAGGTTCAGAAACCGAAGCCAATGTCATCCTCACGATTTAGTCCCACTTTCCACCCTCCTTTAAACTAAAGCGCATCCCGGCCAAAGCCATTGTCTGTTGGTAGGAAGAGGGGGGGGGTTCGCCCAAGATCTTCCCGTTTCCAGACCACTCCTGCCACCTCATTCCCTGTTCTAAACGGACAGCAAGACTGCATTTACGCGTTATTACAAGACCTAAGAAACATACGCAGGCTTTTCACGTGAGCTATGTCTCCAAGAAGGAGGAGGTCTTCCAGCCCTTGGCCAGGGGCACACGCCTGTGAATCCTAGCTACTCACAGGGCTGGGCTCTGGGGACTGAGGCAGGAAAGTACACGAACCTCCCCTTCTCCAATGAACCAGGAGAAAAAAAAAAGAGAGAGAGAAATAATACAAAGTGGAGGCGCGGTTCAAGGAGGAGAACGCCAGCCCTGGGCAGAAAAAGCGAAGGGACCCCCGGGGAACCGAGGCCCTGGGTTCGAGCCCCAAGGGTCGGCACAAACCCCCCCTTCGCTTGTGTGTACCGTACCCGAAAAATGGAGGACGGCTTAGTCAAAGGCGGTGGCAGACCGTCGGGGGGCCTCGGCCGTCCCCTCCCTCCCCGAGGGCCGGCGCCTGGGCACACGCGCGCGCCGGGCTCCAAACCGCCGCCGGCGCCGCTCGGGTCTCCTCAGCGCCCGGGCGCGGCCGCGGAGAGGCGCGAACCCCGGGCCCGCGCCGGCGCGTCACGTCCGGAAACAGCCCCCGAGGGGGCCCCGCCTCGAACGGGACTGCGGGCTCCGGCGCTGCCGGCGGCAGAGGCCGGCCACCCGAGGGAAGGCCGCCGAGTCCGTCACGCCGGGGACTGACGCCCGTTTCCTTTCAGGCTGCGCCCCCCCGCCGCGTCCCCAAGCTCGCCGCCGCCGCCGCCATTATGGCCGCGCTCACCTTCCGCGGCGTCACCTCCTCCGCGCGGCTCGCCTCGGCGGCGCCGGTGGGGCGGAGCGGCCGGGCGCGCCCGGCACGCACCGGGGGGCGCCACAGCGCCACCGACGCCCCGGAGGCCGCAGCGCAGGGCGCGCGGCCGACCCCGCCCACCTGCTCCGTGCCGCTCTAGTGGATTACCCAGGGTTGGACAGGTTTCCTGCTTCTTTTGACATTTGATTTTCAAACTTCCAGCTTTAAAGAAGCTTTACGTTTCGAGTTTATGGGCTTTGCATAAATAAACCTAGCCGGATGCTGGCGGCTCACGCCTATTAGCGTAGCTACACCGGAGGCTGAGATCTGAGGATAACGGTTCAAAGCCGTGTTGGGCAGGAAAATCCCTGAGATCCTTTATCCAATTCACCACCCGGGGGCTTGGGCGGGGAGGTGGTGGAGGAAGCGGAGCTGTGGTAGAGCGCTGGCTTTGAGCAAAAAAGAAAAGCTTAGGGGCAGCGGCCAGGCCCGGAGTTCAAGCCCCATGACCGACAAAATACCCAGCTCGAAATATGTATTATTGAATGGAAGTGGACAGCATTTTGAGAATGAACGCTTATGTCTGGGCTCTTTCCACTCCAAATTAAGGCGCTTTTAGCAGCAGAACAATTTACACACACATTCTGTTAGTTGTGAGATTCTAAAATGCAAGAAGTCTATAGTTATAGTTGAGACAGTAGTTATGGGTCCTCCCTCCCTCCCTCCCTTCCTTCCTTCCTTCCTTCCCTCCCTCCCCTCCTCGCGCCCGCCACCCACCCGCTGGCTTGCTTTCTTCTTGCTTTCTTGTGTGCTTGCATACTTGCTTGCTTGCTTGCTAACTTGCTTTCTTGTTTTCATGCCAGTCCTGCGGGGAGGGGGGGGGGGGTGCTCTACCAATTAAGCCACAGCGCCACTTGTGGCTTTTTGGTGGTTAATTGGAGATAAGCGTCTCATGGACTTTAATACCTAGACTAGCTTCAAACCGTGATCCTAGATCTCAGTCTCTTGAGAGCTAGAATTACAGGTGTGAGCCACTGGTGCCCTATTTGCACATACTTTTTGATGTTTAAGTTTGTTGGGAGATAAGTTATATCAACATGTACCCAGATTTGGGGATGGGTTTACACAAATCTTTGGATTTTGAATTTAAAACTTGTTCTTCCAAGTAAAATTAACTCTAATTTTATTTTTTAAAATGCATTGACATATGATCTTACTAGGCATTACTTTTTAAAGCAAATTAAAACTCCATGAAGAAACCTCTTCCGAGCTAAGAACAGCTTTAGGGCTACAAAATATTGTTATATTGCATTATCAACAGACCCAAACTTTATCCTTAGGATTTTCACTAATCTTAACCATGTTAAGTATCAGTATGGAGGCAAAAGCAATTGAGAGCAATCTCAAGTGATCAGATGAAAAGCTGAATGAAAGAGAAGAACATATAAGAGCATGAACTGAAAATAATAGAGAAAAGCATAAAGGCCTTGCCAATTTCATAATGCAAGTGATATGACTAAATAATTCTTTCAAGAGATTACTTTGAAAAAACGATGCCAGTCTGGGTACATTTATAATCTTTGCTCATGAACAGCTACATACCTATTTAATAATGTTTAACAAGAGGCTATATTTTTAATGGGCTTGCATAGAGCAGAGATCCCTCTGTGTGAAAACACATTCAAATTACTGAAAGGTAATTATGCTAAAAAGAGGTTCCCAAGTTATGCTCTGGAGATGATGACACTGTGACCCCGCAGCTTCTCAAGGGATCTGTAATAGCACTGACGCATTTGACATTTTTTTTTTTTTTGGCCAGGAAAGAATTCACAGTTGACTTACAGTATTAATAAAAACAACATGCAGTGTTTTGTCAAAGACAGGGCTTTAAAAAAGTAACATAAACACTGACTTTTCTTTAAGTCAGCACGAAGCTGAGCCAAAGTAAATGATACAGTGAAGGTGGGCGATGGATATCTGACTCCCTTTGACCAAGTTACTCAAAAATTAAGTGTGCTAGGATAATTTCCAAACCTGCCAGTCCTTCACCACCTTCTGATTCCATACTTTTCCCCATGCCTTCTCACTTTAACTCTGGGGTTGGCCTTATGATTTCCTTTGAGAAATATGATACGAATACATGTGATGCAGTAGATGCTAGAAAATCAGTGAAACTGGAAAGCATGTTTCAACAAGCTCATTGGAGATGAAAATTGCTTAGGGCAGAGCCAAGATTGAATTCTCTCTACAGCCTCTGATCCTGTAGGTCGAGAGTGGGGCCTTAGAATTCCCATTTTTTAATAGTAAAAAAAAGTTTATATTATTAGCAAAGAACTATTTCAAAATTCATTATCACCCAAGTTGAAATTTTAGTATAAACTTGCATACAAGTCACTTTCCACTATTTATTCTACACACACACACACACACACACACACACACACACACACACACATATATGCATATATATATACATACACACACATACATATATGCATATATATACATACACACACATATATATGCATATATATACATACACACACACACACACACACACACACACACACACACACACACACACAGCTCTGGCATTCAAACATGTATCCTAAATCATTATGTCCAAATATAAATAGTTGGGGTAGTCAAACTTCTGCCACAAGTTATGAAGGGGTTACAGATGTAAGATGTTCCGAATTATGTAGTAGAAGGAAGAAAGAGCATTGCTTAGTTTTTATGTGCAGATATGTATTTTCCTATTGATATAGGCAGACTTCAGTAGACAGCTGTCAAAATGGAAACAGCTGCAGAGCCCAGATGAAAGTCTACTTTATGTTGGCCACAGGAAACTGGTGATCTCAAAAATTTTAATATATCTCAAATTAAGGTAAAGTGGTAATAGCTAAGCAAGCATAAGCAGCTGTTAAAAATCCACAGTGAGGACTGGAGTCTCGGGAGAAGATCAGCCTCACACTCGCAGTCTGTACTCTATAAGGTATCTAACCCAAGATAATGTCCACTCTATTTCTGTTTCAGACTGCCAAGCATCTACCTCTCTCTAAGCCGCTGGCTGTGCCTTGTCACCCAGCTATGTCTTGTGAACATCACCTTCTGGCTATTTTCTCCCATAACACACAGGTGGCCATGAGCACCTGATGAAATGAAGCCAAGTAGCACAGGTTTGTCATAATGGTGAGGTGTGTATCAACATGAGAAGGTAACAGGATTGTAGAGTTGGAGGATTATTTACTACATTCAATTTAACAAATATTATCAATATATTTATTCTCAGTAATAACTGTTTAAGATATTAACTGGGCTAAAATTTAAGTATCTTGCCCACCTCCATTCTTTCAAGTATTTTTTGTTTAATTGAACATGATATATGAATAGAAAAGCTTACAAATCCTAAATGTATGTTTTGATGGATCTCCACAAAGTGAACATACCAACATCCACAAGAGGAAGAAGAATGTCACCAGCACTCCAGAAACCCATCAAACCTCCTCCCATTCACTGCCCTTGCCCTTCCCTGGTGCATTAGTCAACTTTCTGTCACTATAACAAGGTATATGAGATAAGCAATTTATAAAGAAGAAGGTATCATTTTAGAAGTTTTGATCAATAGCTGATAGCTCCATTGCTTTGTGGTCCATGTCAGGGCAGGACAGCACTGTGGTATGCCAGATCTGCTCATCTCATGGTGGCTGGGAAGAAAAGTGAGAGAGGAAGGGGTCAGCAAATCTCAATATTTCTTACAAGTTATAACTCCAGTGACTTGACTTGCTCCCACCTGCCCCACCTCTTAAAAGTTCCACTTCCCAATATCTCTGCTGTTTGAGGATCAACTCTTATTTAACATGGGGAGGGAGAGGGGGGCTTTGGGGGCATTCTATATCCATACTCTATTGTCTGGTAACTGGTTTTTGTTTGTTTTTGCTTTTGCTATTGCTTTTTATTGTTGTTCTATTGCTGTGTATTTGTTCTTTTGGAACTTACATTTTATGTGTCATTCACATCAATTAGTTTTGGTCAATTATTCACTTCCTTTGCTATATAGTATTCCATTGTATTGAGAATTGAGAGTCCTACTGTTACCATAAATTTCACTTATGGAACTTAGAACTGAGATAATCTGTGTTAATTTTACTGCTTTTGTTCTCTGGAAAATTCTTACCAAGGAAAATATCATTACAGACTAAATTTCCCTGACTGCATCAGGAAAAATGTTCAATCCAACTTCTACAAAGCAATGGCCATTTATTAAGATAAGAGTTTATACTTCATAAAACTCATCTCCAGGAAGTGGAGGAGTGGCTCAAGTGATAGAGCACCAGCCTTGAGAGAAAAAGACACTGAGCAAAAAGCCAAGGGACAACACTCAGGCCCTGAGTTCAAGACCAATACTGGCACACACACACACACACACACACACACACAAACACACGCAAACACACACTATTGGAGAAGAGATCAATTTGTGTTTTGTTTTCCCATATCTGCATAATCCTTATCTGCACAGGAAGCCAACCATATTTCTATGCTTTTATAAAATTCAAAAAGGAAAAAGAAAGAAAAAATTCTTAGGCTTATTAGGCTAGAGATGAGGTTCAAGTGGTAGAATGATTGCCTAATAAGTATGAGGCACTGAATTCACTTTCCAGTACAGCAAAAGAAAAAAATTATAGGCTTGTCTGTCCCATAAGTATAATGACTGTATTATGTACACAGCAAATCTTTCCGTTGAAATCTAAGTATTCCCTGATGTCGCATACTTACTTTTCTTAAGAGTCATAAAATGCTGACAAGTGAAATATGGCCTTGCATTTGTTGACCCCACAATAATAAAGAAAACTAATTAGGGCCAGAAGCACATGAACCTAATGGTCAAACCTTAAAAAGTCAGTGACTAAATTGGTGTTAGGTAGAGAGCTCTTCTTAGTAAAAATATGATTTCAAACATTCTTTGGACATAGAAATTACCTAGAAAATGCATGATGCTTACCAGACATTGGTGGCTCACACCTATAACCATAGCTACTCTGGAGGCTGAGCTCTGAGGATTCTGGTTCAAAGCTAGCCTAGGCAGGGAAGTCCATGAGACTCTTATCTCCAATTAACCACCCAAGGGCTGGAAGTGGAGGTGTGGCTCCAAGTGGTAGAGCACTAACCTTGAACAGAAAAGCTCAGAGACAGTGCCCAGGCCCTGAGTTCAACCCTCATAACCAACAACAAAAAAAAGAAAGAAAGAAAGAGAAAGAAAAGAACAAAAAAAAGAGAAGATACATGATACTCAATATGCAAATGCTAAAAATGCAACAAGACTTCTCAGTTGCTGGGAGGAGACTTGGAGTTGGGCTGGGGCTGGGCCTGATCCTGAGGCTGAGGCTGATGATAGCTGGCTGTTTGGGGGATTGCATTGTCCGGAAGGGCTCAACTGTGATTGAAATCAAGGCTCACATTTTCATAGGAAGGGCTAAAAATTCATTTTTGACATAGAAATGGTGCTCAAATGAGAACATTCCTATGTCCCTCAGATAATCAGTACTCATATACTATACTTTTCCCTAGTTCTTTTCCTCCATCAGTCACAAGATGTTGAACTTTCTTGGAACAGAAAGAAGCAACAACTAACTGAAAGCACACAGTCCCTCAACCCACTCTTATCAAAATGGTAAATCTGAGAAGCAAGTGTTGTTCACATTGCATATGTGACTTGATGTCACAAATGTCAATCATTATTAAGAAATGTTTCTTACATTCCTAAAGTTGTTCTAGCTGATATAAACCTACAAGCTTCTGACATAACTCAAAATTACTGCGATGGAATTAGGAAAAGACAAGTACTTCCTTCTTTATGCAGTTTTATGTTTCCAAATCATAGCAAAAAGCATTGTTCTGAGATGTGGAGCCAAGTCCTTCCTAGAAGCATTTTGATGCCCAGAATAACAGCTAATTTTGTTTGGTTTTGTGTTTTGAAATCAATGTATACTTATGTCATTTCTTGTGTTAGTTTCTGACCAGGAAATTTCACCATGACGACAGGTCAGCGTTGTTTTCAAGGATATTTACTGAGTAGCTATTGTTTCACTTAACCATTGCAAGAACACTGAAGTAAGGAATGCTTTTCCCATTTTCTAGACATGAAAATGGAGATTCAGATTAGTTAATCAAGTCCCAAAGCTAAGAAGGAAAGAGGACCAGGACTCAGATGCAGTCTATGGGATCTCTTGAAAAAGAAAATCTTGAAACAGAGATATTATCAAATTTAGATAAGTAACTCCCTTGTACTTTGCTTATCCAGGCACGTCAGCCTTTTTTACTTTTATTTGTTGATAATGTGGTTAGATACCCTCATCACCTAGACACTGTCTTCTAGACCTACTTGAGTTTGTCAAAGGTTCTGCTTTGGTCCAAACAAAAGTCTCAACTGTCTCTAACTAGAATCTGAAAGACCAGAACCTTGACCTCTGTTGGGAGAGACCCTGTGCTGAGAATTAATAAAGGTCAAGTTCAGAGGACAGTGCTATTTTCACATGTTTCCCAACCATGAAAATACTTTTAATTTTGTAGCCAGCTCTGATGTTAACATTAGAATCTTGGTCATGTTCCTCTCATGTAGCACCTGCATGGAGGACAATTCTGTGGCCCTTAATTTTCTATAATTATTATTTATTATAACAAAAATAAACATATTATCCTTCTCCTAGTGGATTAAATTTTACTGCTTATCAACTTTACCTTCTCCTAGTGGATTAAATTTTACTGCTTATCAACTTTACCTAAGTATGCCTAATCAGAAAACTTGAAATTCAGCTCCAGAGACCAAAAAGTTTCTGAGTTCCTACATAACACTTGAACTTGTGATGGGTCACAGTTCAAAGAGGATTTGGATGACGGTAGCTCGCCCATGTAATCCTAGCTATTCAGGTGTCTGAGATCTGAGGATCATGGTTTGAAGCCAGCCCAGCCAGGCAAATCTGTAAGACATCTCCATGTAATCACCAAAATGCTGGAAGTGGAGCAGTGGCTCAAGTGGTAGTGTGCCACCATCCTTCAAGCTAAGGAAAGAAGGGAGTCAATACATTTTATTTGGACAATACATTTTATTCAGTATCTTAAAGGAAAGAGCCTTCTTGTATATGGCAGCACTTTTAGAAAACCTTGCTTCATGCCACAAAGGTACTAAAAATATCATCTAAAATTACCCCAGACGATGTATCTTTTTGAGATATATGTGAAACATAAATAAATTTTGTACTTAGATTCTAATCTTCAGGATACAATGTATATACACCTCAGAAATGCAGTATACTTTTGGTTCTACTAATTTCAGGTAAGGGTTGCTCAGCCTGCACCCATCCATTGGTATACTGAGTAGTCTCTTCTGCATTTCAACTGCTCAGAATTTAAGTGAGAAAATGATGTCCGAGACCAGAACTGTCACAGAGACATTTCCATAAGTACCAACTCTGCCCTTTACCCTCACCAGGCTGAACACATCAGAGAAACAAACCCAGAAGCTGTATCCCTTTTCCTGGATAATCTCAAGGATACATCATTGGTGTGCGCGCGTGTGCGTGCGTGCATGTGTGTGTGTGTGTGTGTGTGTGTGTGTGTGTGTGTGTGTGTGTTGGGAGCTCATGCTCAAGGCTGGCACTCTACCACTTGAAACACACCTCCACTTCCTCTGTGCCCCCCTTCCTGCCCCACAGTTTTTGTGTGCCGGTCCTGGTGCTTGAACTCAGGGTCTGGGTGCTGTCCCTGAGCTTTTTTTTTTCCTCTCAAAGCACAGCTCCTTTAGTTTTTAGCACAGCTCCATTTCCAGCTTTTTGTTGGTTAACTGGAGATAAGAGTATCAGGGACTTTCCTGTTGAGGTTGGCTTCCAACCACGATCCTCAAATCTCTGTCTACTAAGTAGCTAGGATTACAGTTGTGAGCTACCTGGCCTGACTTCTGTGGCCCTTCTTAACAACTTGATCTCTAAGAGGGTATCCCTCTAGCTCCAACCCTAGGGCAATTCCTCCAGAGGGATATGTTGGTCCTTCAAAGGCCCAGTCTGCCCTGAACTCTTGCTGGTCATCTCACAAGGCATCTGTCAAAACAGAAACCTAAGTGAAGAGGTTAGGTGCCAGAGGCTCATACCTATAACCAATGCTACTCAGGAGGCTGAGATCTGAGGACCTCTATTCAAAACCAGCCCAGGAAGAAAAGTCTAAGAGGCTCTCCAACTCACCAACATAATACCCAACTAGAGGTATGGCTCAAATGGCAAAACACAAGATAGGACAAGAAAGTTGAGCAAGCCCCAAGATCAGCACAAATATAAAATGAATGAATGAATGAATGAATGAATAAATAGAGCAGAAATCAATGTTATTCTTATTTTTCAAGTTCAATCTCCTCTTAATTTCATCTGAAGATTTTTTTTCCTTTTCCTTTTTTTTTTGTAGGTTGTGGGGCTTGAACTCAGGGGTTGGCCACTGTCCCAGAACCTCTCTGGGCCCAAGGCTAGCACTCTGCCACTTGAGCCACAGCACCAGTACCTGTTTTTGAGTGCTTAATTGGAAACAAGAACCTCGTGGAGATTTTCCTGCCCAGGCTGGCTTTGAACTGTGATCCTCAGAACTCAGCCTCCTGAGTAGCTAGGATTATAGGCATGAACCACTGGCACCTAGCCTCATCTGAAGATTCCTGATTTCAAGATGATGTTGTTTGATATTCTTTTTTGCAACCTTTATTATATTGTCTCTCCCAAGCCAGAACAGAAGCAGAAGAGTTAAATCTCTGTCAACAGCATAGCAGTGACCTCGTGTCCAGAAGACTGCCCAGTTAACACCCCTCACTCCATAAAGATCTGACTTGTACTCTATCTTTCTCTAGAGTCTCTCCTGGTCACCCTCTGCCCTGTTAGCTCTCTCTTCTAGCTTTTGTGTGACACACTGAAAGATCCTTGAGAGTTGTTGCTGGGAGATGACAGCTGGCCTTACTGGATCACTATCTGGTAATATTTGTGTGGGTTCGTGCTGACATTACTGGAAGGCCGAGGTCCTCTGAGTCATGGTGCTCAGGTGTTCAGGAAGGTCACCCTCAAGGTTACCCTAACAATAAGGCACCAGCTGTTTAACAACAAACAGACAACTGTTCTAGGAGAAAGTGTTTCAGCACAAACAGGAAATGTTTTATATCATGAGTAAAGCTTAGTGAGTCCTAATTATAAACAAAGAAGTAGAAACCAAAAGGGATATATAGCTCCAGAAACAAAGCTTTGGACTCTCATCCCAATATTAATAGGACCAACAATCTGGAGTCCTGGGATATCTATACAAGCACAACAAACTTGTGGTTGGGGATGGGAGGGAAAAACTGGGACAGTGTAAAGAAAGGTGTGGTGTTGTCCAAAAACAAACGTACTCATTGCCTGATTTATGAAACTGCAACCCCTTTGGTGCATCACCTTTAAAATTACAATTTCAAAAACTAAATTAAAATTGTAAAGTTATTGATAAGAGAATACTTTAATAAATGAAAAACAAAAAAATGACAAAATTAGCAAATTTTAGTGTTCTACCTGGAGGAAGTTTATCCAGTCACAGAAATTAGTAATTTTAGTTAGTACTGATTTTTTAAAATAAATATACTCTTCTTTGAATTTTGGATTTAATATATGGAGATGGAGAGAATGATTTTGTTTTGGTTTGTTCCAGTAACTGGGGCTTAGATGTAGTGCCCGGGCACTGTGCTTAAGCTTTTTTGTTCACAACTAACACTCCATCACAGTTCCACTTCCAACTATTTTTGTGGTTAATTGGAGATAAGGAGTCTTATTGCCTTTCCTGCTTGGGCTGGCTTCGAACTGTAATTCTCAGACCCCAACATCCTGAGTAGCTAGGATGACAGGTGTGAGCCACCAGCACTTAGCTGAGAATAATTGTTAAGTCGTGAGCAAAAAAACCCACCAGAAATAACCTGCCCTGAATCTCACATGATCCATGTATGTGTAACTCATATCATGGAGGAAGAGCTCCCAGATGTGGGTTCCATCCCCAATTATTCTATTTCTATAGAGGCTCTGGCACCTGAAGCATTTTTTATGAAGGCATTACATTTTAAGACATCTAATAGTTCCACCTGTAAAACTGCTTCCAAGCTATTCTTATTCTAGGAGGAAACAATTTCATTTTCACTGCTACCTCTTTTAATTCTAGACAAAGGGCATACTAGAAATTGTTCCATATAAACAATTTAATATTTTAAAGTTCTTTCTCCACTTAGCTCTGTTACCTATTTAGGAAATATCTGTTATCATTGATTTCTGAATTTGAGAAATGATCTTTACTCTTCTTTTTATTTCTATTGTGTCCCACCCCACTGTAAGAGTATACATTACATTTATTTTTAAAAATGTGAACACAAAAACTACGTCTTTCTACTTTCTGGATTTTTATCTGGTTTTGGTTTTTATTTGAAAATGCTAAAAACAGAGGGGTAATAGTTACATAAGTCAGGCAAAGAGCGCTGTTTCTTTTAGGCAATGTTTGGCTTTTAGCCAGGGTCTCTCGATGTAGCCCAGGTTGGCCTCAAATTCACATATCCTCCAGCCTCTACCTCCCAAGTGCTAGCACCACACCCTGTTACTTTCTAAATTTCTAAGATGAAAACATATGGAGTGAGGTCAAATAAGCTCATTAAAGATAGATTGCCTAAATTGTTCTTTGCCTATTGATTTTTTTATTAGCTAGCATTTGATAATACCTTGGAAAAATCATTTACACAGATGAAGCACTCTCATTGTCCCAGCTTCTTTGTAAGGATGATGAGAAGCTCTTATAGAAAGGAATATTCAATGAGCTATTGTATGTGTGAGAGAGACAGGGACTTTGAATGCATATTTCCAGTTTTAGTTCTTTTAACATAGAGACTCAGCAAACCACATCTAAGTTATGAGCCAAAACAAAGGATCAGGTTACACCTATTTGGTTCACACTACCTTGGAAACCACTAGATTTCATTTCCTTGGGCTTAAAACACAAGTTCATTCTCAGGGAAATAATGTACTAAACTCATGCTTTTAAAAAATCAAATGAGTGACTGAATTTCTTCTAAATGTCCACTTCTCTACTGAGAGGTAAGTTAAGCTTATTTTTCTTGTCAGGCTTTGTCAATATAATGGGACAACTGTATTTTTATTGTAGTTGAGTAGTGATTACTTGGTTCAAAACAGTTTCAGTGAAAGTGGTAATGTGTCTTATTACAAAACTTACCGTTCTGTCAGTCAGCTTTGTGCCACAAAAGGTGCCCTTTCTGCATAAGTTGCCACAAAATAAAGTTGTCACATTTGGAATATGTGATTAAATGCAGGGCCTTTGGGGGCGGCGGCCAAGGATGAGCTCCTGGTAGGAGTTCAGAGTACGGGGGTCAATGTGATGAGCAGGACAACAGAGTCGAGGGCCACAGCCTGGGACCTTTCAGTGACCCATTGTGTGGGATGAGAGCAGCCTTAGCATTGTTCCTAATTGGACATACTGTAAAAATGACAATGCCAGTATTTATACAGGGAATTAAAATACCCTGTTAAAATTAAAATTAAATGAAAACAGCCCTCTTGGGCTGTGCAGATGTTCTTTCTTTTCTGTGTTTCTCAGGGACTCCTGATGTTGACATTTTTTTTTCTAAATAACATCTTATTTACATGTACAAGTCCTAAAACAAGATGTAAAAATCCTTAAACTTCATAGCTCTTTTGCATCTACATTCACAAAAGAAATATCACACATCACAAAACTAACAAAATAAAATTTAAGGAAAGTGTACTGGACAAAAGATGTTTCAGAGCCAGGTGCTGGCTGTTTATGCCTATAATCCTACTCAAGAGGCTGAGATCTGAGGATCATGATTCAAAGCCAGCTGGGGCAGGAAAGTCCATAAGACTCATCTTCAGAGAATCACAAAAAAGCTGGAAGTAGTGCTATGGCTCAAGTGGTAGAGAGCTAGCCTTAAGAAAACGGAGCCCAGGAACAGTGCCTAGGCTGAGGTCAAGCCCCAGAACTGGCTTTGTCATGCTATAGTGAACCTTGGCGTGCAAGTATGTTTGAGTCTCTATTCAGTTCTTTGGGGGCATGTTCCTAGGAGTTAAATTGTTGGGCCATGTTATGGTGATTTTATGTTTACCTTTTTGCGAAATTTCCAGACTTTTCCACAGGGGCTGCCTTATTTCATATTTCCATCAGCAGTGAGCAAAGGCTCCAGTTCTCCACATCTTCCCCAACACCTGAGGTTTTAAAATTATAGTCAAATTAGTATGAAGTGGTATATTATTGAACTTTTGTATTCCTCTAAGGACTACTCATGTTTCATGTGCTTATTGGCCATTTGTACATCTTCTTTGGAGAAATATCTATTTAAATCCTTTGCCTAGTAGTGTTCTTGTTGAGTTATAGTACTCTACACACACACACACACACACACACACACACAGAGAGAGAGAGAGAAAGAGAAAGAGAGAATAGCATACATAAAACATAACCCATTTCCTATATATCCTTACAGGCCAATAGGAATCCCACAGATCCTGATCTAAAAAACGGTTCAGGGATTTTACAAAGAATCTTCAAAAGCGAAGATACCTTGCCCAGGCAAGTTCTAGCTTCTTAGGAAACAGAGTTTGGAAGGATTACAACCTGAGGCCAGTCTAGAGATAACATCAAGTTTCTCTTGTGATGTAGCATGCATCAGAATTTTATTTTTTTTATAGCTGGATAATAATCTCTTATGTGTTATCACATTTTATCAACTCATTTGTTAATAGACACTTGCCTGGTTTTCACATGTTGGCTCTATACATTCTGAATATAAAGCCGTATCAGATATAAAATTTATACATATTAACAAATATTCTATACATAGTCTTTTCACTTTCTTGATAAGTTGTTTAATGTGTGGCACTTTTAAATCTTTGTAAGGTTCAATTTATTTATTTTTCTTTTGTGGTCTATTACCAAATCCAGGGTCATGAAGATTTGGCCCTATGTTTTCTTCTAATAGTTTAATAAATTTACCTCATATTTAGGTTGTAAGTTCATTGTAAATTAATTTTTGTAAATGATGAAGTCCAACTAAATTCTTTTGTGTGGGGAAAATTAATCAACCCATTAACTTCTCTCCTCTTTTTTGTAACTTTTCTAATTCATTATTGGTACTAAGAATATTGAATATTTTACTATCTAAAATGCTTGATTACCTGAATTGCCCAGACTAAATTTCTGTGAAGTAAACTGCTAGTTCAGAAGAGAGAGGATGAAGTTATGGAAAAACTGAGACATTAGAACAGGTAAGTGGATCTGGGTGCTGATGGCTCACTCCTGTATTCCTAGCTCCTCAGAAGGCTGAGATTTGAAGATCATGGTTCAAAGTTTGCCCAGGCAAGAAAGTCCTGTGGGACTCTCAGCTCCAACTAATCACCTAAAAAGCTGGAAGTGGAGCTGTAGTTCAAGTGGTAGAACTCTAGTCTTGAGGGAAAGAGCTCAGGGACAACACCTAGGCCCTGAATTCAAGCCCCAGAACTGGCTAAATAAATAAATAAATTAGTTAGAAGAATAGTTGATGGAGCCTAGCAAATAGCTTAAGGGCAGAACACTTGCCTATTATGTGTAAGGCCCTGTTTTTTCCCCCAGTACTATAAAAAAAAAAGTGAAAAGTCAAAACTCAAAAAAAAAACCCTATGTAATCATTGAAATTTTAAGAAAAAGGATGCATGAAGAATCTGGAATTATTAATAGATTAAAAACTAAGCTGGATGTTAATGGCTCATACCTGTAATCCTGGCTGCTCAGGAGGCTGAGATTTGAGGATCTTGATTTGGAACCAGCCTGGGCAGGAAAGTCCATGAGACTCTTATCTCCAATTAAGCACCAAAGAGGAAAAAGCTGGAAGTGGTACTATGGCTCAAGTGGTAGAACCCTAGCCTTGAACACAAAAGCTCAGGGACAGTATCAAGACCCAGAGTTCCAAAAAATGCTTGAAATTACATGGCAATTCTTGATTATTGTTCACCGTCTATGAAACAGAAAAAAAAATTTTTTTTGCATTCAATGCGCTTTTTGCAGTGACAGGAATTGAACCCATGGCTTTCATACATGCTAGGAAAACATTCAGTGTATTTAAATGTAATGAATTTACTAGTGGTCTAAATACAGTACATTTAATGTGTATTGCATTATGTACAATTAATATTACATTTATGAAATGGTAAGACTTTGACATGAAGAACACATTTTAGTGGCAAAGAAAAGTAATAGTCATAGTGCATACTGAGCATTGATCTGTGTTGTACTTGTTTTGAGGGCGCATGAAAGCCTTACCACCCCTATAAGTCTCTCAGAGTCACTAATGAGATTTGACTTAAACCAGAAAGTTCAACACTGTGGCCAAGCTATTACACATATGCTAAGTCACTCAATTAAAAGTGAAGTATCATTAAAATACCTCTTCACAATGAGAAAGTCATTGCTTTTCCATCAGCAAAGGATCTGATATAGGATGAGCACTTATCAAAGTAAAAGTGATTCTGCAATTTGATGGCTCCAGTCCTCTGATTCTACTCAATGTTCAATTGCTTTTTTATTGGTTTTTCTTTCAGCAATGCAGTCTGGATTGACTCATCTTCATTTTTCTCTGAAACGATTCTCAAATGTTTTGTGACATTACATAAATATCCTCTTGAGTAATATGGATAAACACCTAATGACATGCCATAAACATAAAAGCTTTTGCTTTCCTTTTTTGTCTTTGGAGCTTTGTTTTTCAATAATTCATGAAGACATTAACCTTTCAGATAGATTGAAACATACTTTTTACTTAATACAATTTTGTTTTGTTCTGAAAACCAAGGACATTGAAGTATTCATTCTCTGCTGAATAGAGCATTGTATACATGTATCTGTGTTCATTCCGAAAATACCTCTTAACCTTAATTTGTCTTTTCAGGGTTCTAATGTGTGGGCTTGCTCAATACTGTTCCTTCTGTAAGAGAGAATGTAATAGATTCTAGTAGGTGTGCTGTTATAACAATATTCTAATTTTCTTTCCCCCGTGGCTCTCTTCACAACACTATTTCTGTGATATTTTGTTGGCTGATTCTGTGGACAAAACAAAAAGTGACTTTCATAATAGAAAACAGGACTTGAAAAGGTCAAATTTTTCCCCTGAGAAATCAGAGAATTAGTGGCAGGCCTGGAGTGCTGTCCCCCTGAATCTACTTTGTGACTTTGGAAAAGTGGCTTCATTTCCCAGACTCTGCTTCCTTATTTCAGAGAACAAAACCAGAGCCACCATAAAACCAACAGGCAAAAACAATCCAAAACAATCTACCTTTCCGGGTGGCCGTGAGAGACCAATTCAAGTACTGAACAAAACTAAACACATACTGGACCTGGTAAGTAAAAATTAAGACTCATCCCACACAGTTCAATCATAAGACAAGATGGGAGCAGACAAGTGCCAGAAAGCAAATGTCACTAAAATTAAGCAGAAGTTGTCCCCAATTTCCTACTAACTTTTCACTGAAAAGAGCAAGAGATAGAGACAAGTATAAGAGAACCAAGTAGCAGTGAGGTGCTGGTGGCTCACACCTGTAATCCTAGCTACTCAGGAGGCTGAGTTCTGAGAATCATGGTTGGAAGCCAGCCCAAGCAGGAAAGTCTTATCTTCAATTAACCACCAAAAAGCCAAAAGTGTAGCTGTGGGTCAGGTGGTAGGTAGCTTTGTACAAAAAGCCCAGGACAGACCAGACCCTGAGTTCAAGATCAAGACCAGCACATGTGTACATGTGTGTGTGCATGCACATACACACACACACACACACAGAACCAAGTATCACTGAGCATCCACTAAGAAGGGAGAAGAGAAGATGGTAGTGGAAATAGGAGATGTATGGGTGAGAGATTTCAGAAGCACCTTGGGATTTAAGAGATGTTTAGATGGAATAGGAAGAACTTGATGGGTGGGCAATTAATAAAAGACTCATGGGAGAGGATCCAAGATGAGTATGAGATTTCTAAATTGGGTGTTTGGCTGTTGGTCCTACAGTTCAACAAGGTAAGAGTCAAAGGGCAGGAAAAGTAATAAATTCCATGTGGCCTGATCAAAGTTGGGGTTTCTGTGGGACATTTAGATCAAGGGGTAGTGGGGAGCAGAGATCTGGGATTGAGCTAAAGATTTGGCAGTCAGGAACCTGCCACTAATAGCTGGCAGAGATTTTAGAGAGAGGAGAGAGAGAGAGAGAGAGAGAGAGAGAGAGAGAGAGAGAGAGAGAGAGAGTTGGAGAGAGAGGTAAGTGAGGGTTGGGTAGGGAATGACTAATCAAAGTGGGCATGGGATCAATACATCATTGGAGCAGTTATATCAACTTCTTTTGTAGTTTTTTCCGATTCTGTCTTTATTTATTTTTTGCTGATTGTGGGGCCTGAACTCTGGGCCTGGGAGCTGTCCCTCACCTCTTCAGCTCAAGGCTAGCGCTCTACCACTTGACCGACAGCGCCACTTCTGGCTTTTTCTGCATATGTGGTGCTGAGAAATCGAACTCAGGGACTCATGCATGCAAGGCAAGCACTCTACCACTGAGCCACCTTCCCAGCCCTTTTCCGATTCTTTAAAACAGTAGATTGGTCAATGGAATAGAAATAAATGAAACTGGTGACATTTTCTCTTTTGCAGATTCTTGCGCTCTTGTGAGCCTGAGTCATGAGTTGGATGTTCCTCAGAGACCTCCTAAGTGGAGTAAATAAATACTCAACTGGGATTGGGCGCATTTGGCTGGCTGTTGTGTTCATCTTTCGTTTGCTGGTCTACATCGTGGCAGCAGAGCATGTGTGGAAGGATGAAGACAAGGAGTTTGAGTGCAACACTCGACAACCTGGTTGTGAAAACGTGTGTTTTGACTACTTCTTCCCCATCTCCCAGGTCAGACTTTGGGCCTTACAGCTGATTATGGTGTCCACACCTTCTCTCCTGGTGGTCCTACATGTAGCCTATCGTGAGAGCAGAGAGAAAAGGCTCAGAAAGAAACTCTATGTTAGCCCAGGCACCATGGATGGAGGTCTATGGTACACATACCTGATCAGCCTCATTGTGAAAACTGGATTTGAAATTGGCTTCCTTGTTTTATTTTGTAAGTTATATGGTGGTTTTAGTGTTTCCCACATTATGAAGTGTGATTTGAAGCCCTGTCCCAACACTGTGGACTGCTTCATCTCCAAACCCACTGAGAAAACAATCTTCATCTTCTTCTTAGTCATTGCCTCGTGCTTGTGCATTGTGTTAAATTTCGCTGAGCTGTGTTTTTTGGTTCTTAAGTACTTTTTCAAGTGCAGTCTCCAAAAACATTCTAAAAGGCTCAAGTGCTCAGAATATCAGAGCCATCATCTCAGATCTGTTGAATGTGGTGTCATGGGAGCCTCTCCCCAACTTTATAACCATCATTTAGACTTGGCCATAGGTATACCCCAGCAACCTGAAGCAAAGTTACTTTTTGACACACAAGAGAATTAAACAAAGAAATCTTGCATCCTTTCTAAGCAAGATTTTAACTGGCTTGGAAAACTTGGGGTGTGTTAATATTATTTGGGAGAAATTTAAAATTAAAAAAATATATATCTCAGTAGTAAATGCTACAGAGGATTCTGTGTTTTATTGTAGGGTCTTTTTGGACAAACAAGTTGTGTTTTTACTAGATAGATACAAATTAATCTAAAGAAATGGAACTAACAGCCAGATGCTGGTAGCTTATACCTGTATAGCTCATACCTAGCCATTTAGGAGGCAGAGATCTGATAATCTAGGTTTTGTGCCAACCCAGGGCACAAAAAGTTCACGAGCCTCTTATCTCCAATCAATCAGCAAAAAACCCAGAAGTGGAGGTATGGATCAAATATAGAGCACCAGCCTTGAGTGAAAAAGCCAAGTAAGAGTACAAGAAGAACGAGGAGGAGGAGGGAGGAGGAGGAGGGAGGAGGAGGAAGAGGAGGGAGAGAAGGGGGAGGAGGGAGAGGAGGGGGGGAAGAGGAGAGAGAGGAGGAGGAGGAGGAGGAAGAAAAGGAAAAAGAAAAAGGGAAAAAGAAGGGGAAAGGGAAAGGGAGAGAAAGAAGAAAATAGGAAGAGAAAGAAAGGCAATGCATGAGTTCTTTCAAGAGTGTAGACAGGTCAGAATAGAAAACTATAGATTTTCTGAAGGGTTTTTAATAACTATCTGATTAGAATTCATCTACAATGAAGTAGCTATTATAAAAAGTGACCCTTCCTCCATGTAAGCCCTGGCAGTTTCCACAAAGTGGCATTCAAGGTTCCAACTCCCTTAGGATTCCTCAGACTTTGTAGAGAAAGTGGGCAAGAGATGCATGCTCAATGAGAAAGTTCAGAACTCTGAATATTAGGGTCCTTGGCTATAAGTGAACTATAGAAAGGGAAGAAGAACATTCTACATTTTTTTTTTACCAGTCTTCCCTTTAAATACAAATACTACTTGAAAATATCTTACTTAAGCTTGAAGACAGCAGACAACTCAAAGAGTAACTCCAGAAACATTAGGAAGTGGAGCACCCAATCACAGGTGCATACTAACCAGAAGCAGGAGAGACCACAGAGAAACATGCCCATTCAATCATCACTTCACATACCTCTTTGACCATAAGAACATTGAAATATTGTATAAATTACCATAGATAAAAGGAGTTCACAATATCCTATAAAGATGACATGATTTGCTTAAAATTTAATAACACATTTCTCTGTAGAACAGGTAACAAAATATATTCTATTTACTCACATGTTTTGAAAACTAAATTTTCTTGTATTTTTTAAAAATCACAGATATATTGTCTTTGGATTTGTGTGTGTGTGTGTGTGTGTGTGTGTGTGTGTGTGAGTCGTGGGTCTTGAATTTTGGGCCTGGCCGCTGTCCCTCCACTCTTCAGCTCGAGGGTAGTACTCTACCATTTGAGCCACAACACCATTTCTGTTTTTCTGAGTGGTTTTACTGGAGATAAGAGTCTCACAGACTTTCCTGCCTGGGCTGGCTTTGAACTGTGATCCTCAGATCTCAGCCTCCTGAGTAGCTAGGATTACAAGCATGAGCCACCAACACCCATCCGTCTTTGGATTTAATACTCAATATATGTTTGTTTTTTTCAGAATAAAAATGGTTTGTGATGGTTGGTTTCATTGATTATGATTATTTTGTAAAATAAAACACTTGTTCTGACAATTTTAGAACAAGATTTGCAAGACTGGTAAGATAGCTCAAGAATTGTTCCCCTTTGAGAATTTCTTAACCAAAAATTCAGTGTACAGCATAATTTTAACTAAAATCAATTATTCGTGTCTTCCATGCCTGACCTCTTTAGAATAAAATGTCACATTACAATTCATACACAGCGAAGGTTATTTGGGTCATTATGTAGTCTACAGGCCAAGTTACAAACAGTGCTCATAATCTGTCTTAAACACTGGGTACTGAACAGAGAGAAAGAAGTGATCTTTGTGATTTCTCCTTTCTTCAGTTTATCCTATGGTTTTGCTACTGAAATCAAAGAGATTACCAGGTCTTTTGCCATTGGGTTTTATGTTTTTCACACATAAGTGGTTAAAGAAGTTAAGGTTGTTGATGTGAAATCCAGAAAAGACAATTTAAGGTACACAGTTAGAATGGAGACAAAGGGTTGTTTCATTGTTAAAATGAGTTTGCTACCAAAAATGTTTTTTTGAAATTCAGCCTCTTCCTGTCCATTATGATAAGTTCTGCCTAATCTATCAGATATAATTATTAGGACATATATATACCTTGCTATTCTTCTTTGTAGAGTGAAAAAACTAAAAGATAGGTAAGGAAGGATAATAGAACTGAAGCTATATTTAAATAGGAAAAAATATTTTTACCCTGCTTGTTGGTACAACTTTTAACTCACAGAATGAGCTTCTTATAAGAATATTCTAGTTTTAGAGTTGTTCAAGTCCCCAAACATTTCATTAAGATAAATTGTCAAGGCTAGGAGCATGGTACAAGTAGCAGAGCACCTGTCTGGCAAGTGCAAGGTCCTGAGTTCAAACCACAGTACCATCACAAATGCACAGTAATAAAAAAAGTTAGGTTGTGCTATCTGCCTTGCTTTTCTCATGAATAACATAGCAGATATTGAGCGCTTGGGAGCATGACCCTGTGTGTACATTCTGAGATATAATAATCTCGGAACAAGAAAATGTCCACTTCTGTTAAGTGAAGAAGTGTAGAAGGAGTGGTGTCTTGACTGGTCAGCACTTGCCCCATGAACTTTCTGGATAGGGATCTTACTGGGTGGGGGGTCATAGAGTTTTTTCCTAACTGAAATTTGGTGGGAAACTTTTTTGAGCTGCCTGTATAAAATGAATGGCCATAGCTGCTAGTAGCTATGGTTCTCATGAAGGAAGGCACACTGTGAAGATATGTGAAGAAGGGGAAAATTCCAAGTCTTGAGGATATTTGAATCCTTCAATCTTGTTGGTCCTGAGTCTGGCTCCATCTCTACCCTTTACATGAAATTCTATCTATCTATCTGTCTGTCTGTCTGTCTGTCTATCTACCATCTATTTATCTATTGATTGATCTATCATCTTCTATTTGCTTAATCTGGTGCAAGCTAGATGTCTAGGTCTTGCATGAGACAGCCCATTAAAATTACCTTCCAGGGGTTGGGAATGTAGCTTAGTGGTAGAGTATTTGCCTAGCATACACAAAGCCCTGGGTTTGATTCCTCAGTACCACATAAACAGAAAAAGCCAGAAGTGGCACTGTGGCTCAAGTGATAGAGTGCTAGCCTTGAGCGAAAGAAGCTCAGTTATAGTGCTTAGGCCCTGAGTTCAAGCCCCAGGACTGACAAAAACAAAAAAATAAAAAGAAACCTAAACAAAACAAAACAAAAACACTTACCTTCCAAAAATACATTTTCCCCCTGTTTAATAGTTTGTTTTTCTAGTATCTTCCCTTTCTAACCCCCCTGCCATTTTTTTTCTGCATGTTTACGTTTGTGCTATTAGGGACTAGTTCTAGAGGAAACTCAATATTGATTACCAGTAAGATAGAGATACCAAACTCTTCTTTATGGATTTTTTCATCATTTCTCATGTTAGTTTTGTCCTTAAAATTATAATGACTTGTTTAAAAGCCCATAGTTCACATACCATCACATCTATGTGACATACCGTTTAATCACGGATAGCAACTTATGCCTACTGTGCATGTAATATTTTCTGTGAGTATATAGACCACAGAAGAGGGGAACATTTCACAGCTTAAAAAAAATCAAATGGACAAGAAGTGGTGAAGCACACAAGAGCAAGCATGTCAGCTTTCAACTGGATTTTTCAGACCAGGGCCTGAGATAAGTGCTCTACAAATTCTTCTCAAAAAATAAAGACATGGGGCCTTTTCTCCCAAAAGCAAATCTTCTTTCAGCTGTAAAACATCCTGGGTATTGAGGAAAATTCTACTTCCCACACACCCTTTTTATTCCCACTGTGTCCAACAAAACTTTCCTATTTTGAGATTATCTTTTTAAAATTTTTACTAATCGGGCTGGGAAGATGGCTCAATGGTAGAGCGCTTGCCTTGCATGCATGAGGCCCTGGGTTCCATTCCTCAGCACCACATAAGCAGAAAAAAAAAAAAAAGCTGGAAGTGGTGCTGTGGCTCAAGTGGTAGAGCACTAGCCTTGAGCTGAAGAGCTGAGGGACAGCGCCCAGGTCCAGAGTTCAGGCCCCATGACCAGACCTCCCCCCCAAAAAATTAAAATTTTTTTTTACTAATTTACCTTATTGCTATTATAGAGGAGATTTACAGAGGAATTACAATTACGCAAGTGAGGTAACAAGTACATTTCCTTACGTACAGCATCTTCTGTTTCCTTATTCTCTCCCAGTCCCTCCCTCTTGTTCCCTTGTATAGTTTGTGAGATTGTCTTTCAAAGTACTCTAATGTATCACATATGGTTTGAAATCAAAGTGACATGAGTTCTGGACATTACTTAACTCAACTTTTCATCTAAAAGGAAGTATCAGATCCTTTCCCAGCTACAGACATTTGATTCTCAATTACATATTACTACTACAGAGGAAAATATTGTTCAGATAAAAATAATGCAAGTAATTTCCATTATTTTTATCTTAAAATTGTTTCAGATATTAAGCACTCTTTCTGGAATGGAGGACAGATTGCCGTCAGTGTAGAATTAGGGATGAATCTCCCTACTTACAAATACTCACTGCAGGCTGAAGAAGTGGACTCCAGGTTCCTACTCTCTAGGAAAACTTCCTTCTTTGTGGCAGATTGGGGCCACAGGAGAGAAATATTAAGCAATGCATAGGCTACATTCTTGCTCTAAAATGTTTTTAACTGGACAGGGGCCAGTGTTTCAAGCCTATAATATCTACTGAAGAGGCTGAGATGTGGATGATCAGTCTTTCTTGACAGAAGAGTCTCTGAGATTCCATCTCCATAATAATCTGCTAAAAGCAGGAATGGAAGTGTGGTCCAAGTGGTAGAATACCAGCTGAGCAAGTAAGCCATGCAACTGTGAGGCTTTGAGTTAAAACTCCAGCACTACACCTCCATGTTTATTGCAGCACTGTTCACAATAGCCAGAATACGGAAACAACCCAGATGTCCAACCATAGATGAATGGATCCAAAATTGTGGTATCTATACACAATGGAATATTATGCAGCCATTAGAAAGGACAAAATAATGGCATTTTCAGGGAAATGGATGGAGCTAGAAGAAATCATATTGAGCGAAGTAAGCCAAGAGCAAAGAGACAAATGGCACACAGTCTCCCTGATAAGTGGATGTTAAATCCAAAATGTAAGGTGATATAACAAAATTAACAAGACTTAAGAAACAAAAGACTTCCACTCATCTGGTTGAATCACTACTAAATAACCCCATGCTGCTGATCACATATATGGGGTATATGTGCACACCAGAGGGAAACCAGGAGAACGACACAGAACTAGAGGGAATTGGGGAAAATCATACACCAGAGGGACCCATCAGCTGCACTGGACATTGACCAAAATGAACTAAGCAAGTCAATGGCAGTGATGGGAGGGAAGGAACAAGTGGGAAAGAGGGAACAGCTGATGCTGTGCAAAACAAAAGAAATGTACATACTACCCAATGTGGAAGAAAAAACTGTATTGCAAAGCTCATAGAACTCATAAATGTTATAGACCATGATAGACAATTTGCTCCATGAAAGTTAGAATGTGTTTGTGACTTTAACTAAGCATCACTATCCCACAATACTGTGAAATTTGGGGAATTATGTAATCACTTAATCACAATAAAAAAAATTGAAAAAAACTCCAGCACTATAACAACCCTCCATATACTTTGTACTTTGAACTTTATCAATACTACAAAAAATAAGGACCAGCCGGGTGCTGGTGGCTCACGCCTGTAATCCTAGCTACTCAGGAGGCTGAGATCTGAGGATCGCGGTTCAAAGCCAGCCCGGGCAGGAGAGACCGTGAGACTCCTATCTCCAATAAACCACCAGAAAACCGGAAGTGGCGCTGTAGCTCAAGTGGTAGAGCGCTCACCTTGATCTGAAAGCTGAGGGACAGCGCCCAGGCCCAGAGTTCAAGCTCCACGACAAAAAAAAAAACAAAAAAAAAAAACAAAAAATAAGGACATTTGGCTTTGATAAATATACCAACTGATTAGTTTAACAAGTAAACTGATCTTCCTAGAATAGATTGCTCCAAATCCTATCAATTTAATATTATAGTAAGGTTACTGGTACTTGACAGTACATTTGCAGAAAAATACATCGTCCAAGATCTTGCCTTCCTCATCTCTCATCTATCTATTATCTCCATCTAAGAGTCATGATTTTGTTGAGGATGACAATTTATCTAGCTTAAATAAAAGTAGATTTTCAAATATTCTTTGTGTGCAGATGGCTATCTTCTTACCAAAGGGAGAGACTTGGGGGGGTGGGGCTGGAGAAAAGGTTGCACTGGGGAAAAGTTACTTAGAGCATAAAGCTGGCCTACTTACTTGTGTCTTGTTACCCCCTTCATCCTTACATGCCTAGAACGTCATAACTAATAGAGTTATGGACTTCTGTAGTGAATACTTTTCAGGAGATGACTTTGAGGACAGAAGACCCTGTGAAGGAGCAGAAAGATGGGCTCTTGGGACACTGCTGCCATTACTGAATTGCCTACTAACAGGAACTGCCTCTCTTATCTGCTTCTGTGCTGGCCAAAAGCTAATTCATACCTAGGATAAATCATCGTTTGCTAATCTGTTTTTATTAGGGCCCAACCAATTCTTAAATACATTCACATTAGTGGCTAGCATAGAGACATAGAAGGCACACATTTCTACTGGACACAAAAAAATGGCTAGTGTGTGGAATGGCAAAACTGAAAAGTGTTAATCATTTCAGTAGGGTAGAATTTTATTCAGAATAGGTGATGTGATAGGGACAAGTCATTGCATAAATCTTCTGAACAGCACTGATTTTATTTTGCAGCAAAGGTCCTTGGAATTCTAACTGCATACTACCTTAAGATGAGCAAGGTATGAGACTATAAAAATTGTTAACTTAAACCTCTATTAGCAGAATATAGGAAATGACACTTCCAGTACTCAAAGGGGAAACAGTTCATTTTGTATTCCAACTTTGCACTGGCTGAGGACCAGAATCAATGGCAGCAAACCAAAGAGAAAAAGGCCTAATATAGGAAAATGCTATTAGTTTGAGCTTCCTCGATGAAATGATCATTTTATAAAACAGTAAGAACTCAAGACACTGGAAGAGATGTTAAAGAATGCCTCTGAATTTTATGGAGGTGCAACTGGATTTTCTCCAAATTTTCTTTAGCTATGATTCTAGTTCTTAGAATGTGGATTGGGCAAATGGCAAAATGAGACTTTGTATTGGCTCTCTCCCTACATAAACTGAGTACACAGAAATAACTGTGCAGCCGAATTATAAAGAACAAATTTTCATGGACAACAAGCTATTTCTTTATAATAAACTATTTAGGCAGGTTGCATAAAATAGAAAATTAATTTTCTTTACAATTTTGAAATTATAATGACATGCAAAAAGTACTTACTAAATACGTTGTATAATTTCATTCTTCTTTCCTGCACCTTGAAAAAAGTTCTCTTGCAAGCCTTGGACCAAATATTTCTGTCAGAGAACAAAATGTAATATAAAATGGGGATACAAAATAGTACCTGGCAGGGCTATTGCACCAATGAGATGACCCATGAAGGCCACTGGCATATGGTAGCTATTCAAAAACTGTGCCAGGTGCTGCAACGAACCACACATGGTTTTATTTTTTTTTTTTTTTTTTTTTTTTTTTTTTATTTATTTATTTATTTATTTATTATTTTTTTTTTTTTTATTGTAAAGCTACTATACAGAGGGTCACAGTTACATGAGTGAGGTTATGAGTACACTTCCTCTTGAACATTGTTACCCCCTCCATTGTTTTCCCCCTACCATCCCCTCCCTCCCTCCCTTCCCCGAGGTTCTTTTTTTTTTTTTTTTTTTTTTTTTTTGATTGTGATTAAATGATTACATAATTTCAAAGTCACAAGTTCATTCTAACTTCCCTGGAGCAAATTGTCTACCACAGTCTGTAATATATAACAGTGTTCACATGTTATATACCATATTTGTGATCAGCAGCATGAGGATATTTAGTAGTGGTTCAACCAGATGAGCGGGAGTTCTTTGTTTCTTAAGTCCTGTTAGTTTTGTCGTATCACTAACCTTTTGGATTTAGCATCCACTTATGAGGGAGACCATGTACCGTTTGTCTCTTCGTTCTTGGCTTACCTCGCTCAACATGATTCCTTCTAGCTCCATCCATTTCCCTGCAAATGCCATTATTTTGTCATTTCTAATGGCTGCATAATATTCCATTGTGTATAGATACCACAATTTTTGGATCCATTCATCTGTGGTGGGGCACCTAGGTTGTTTCCATATCCTAGCTATTGCGAACAGTGCTGCAATAAACATGGAGGTGCACGTGTCCTTGTATATTGGTTCCTGTTGTTCAGGGTAGATGCCTAGAAGTGGTATGACTGGGTCGTAAGGGAGGTCAATCTTTAGCTTTCTAAGGACCCTCCAGACTGCTTTCCAAAGTGGTTGTATAAGTGTACATTCCCACCAGCAGTGTAATAGGGTTCCTCTTTCTCCACATCCCCTCCAGCATTTGTCGTTGGCTGATTTGTGGATGTGGGACATTCTGACTGGGGTAAGGTGGTATCTCAGGGTTGTCTTTATTTGCATTTCCTTCACCACCAGGGATGATGAACATTTCCTCATGTGTTTCTTTGCCATTTTTATTTCTTCATTTGAGAAGTCCCTCTTTAGTTCTCTTGCCCATTTAGTAATTGGTTTGTTAGGTTTGGGAGGGATTAGTTTCTTGAGTTCCCTGTATATACAGGATGTTAACCCCTTGTCTGATATATTGCTGGTAAATATTTTTTCCCAATTAGTTGGTTGTCTTTCTAGCTTAGTTGCGATAGATTTAGCTGTGCAGAAGCTTTTTATTTTAAGGTAGTCCCATTTGTCGAGTCTCTCTCCAACTTGTTGTGACCCTGGGACTCTGTTCAGGAAGTTCCTTCCTGTGCCTATTAGTTCAAGTGTCTCTCCTACTCTGTCCTGCAGTAGTTTCAGAGATTCAGGTTTAATGTTAAGGTCTTTAATCCATTTTGAGTTGATGTTGGTGCATGGTGATAGGCTGGGGTCCACTTTTAGTTTTCTGCATGTGGCTGCCCAGTTTTCCCAGCACCAGCGGTTGAAAAGGCTGTGTTTCTTCCATTGTATGTCTTTGGCTCCTTTGTCGAATATCAGCTGGCTGTAGGCCTGTGGATTTATATCTGGATCTTCTATTCTGTTCCATTGGTCTTCGGGTCTGTTTTTGTGCCAGTACCATGCTGTCTTTGTGATTATAGCTCTGTAGTAGAGTTTGAAGTTCGGCATGGATAGCCCTCCCATATTGTCTTTATCCCCTAGAATTGTTTTGGCTATTCTAGGTCTTTTGTTGTTCCATATAAATTTTTGGACTGTTTTCTGTATTTCAGTGATGTACGTCATTGGGATTTTAATAGGAATTGCATTGAATTTGTATATTAATTTTGGAAGTATCACCATCTTTACTATATTAAGTCGGCCTATCCAGGAGCATGGGAGGTCTTTCCATTTCCTAGTGTCTTCTGCAATTTCTTTCTTTAACTTTTTATAGTTCTCATTAAATAGTTCTTTTACATCTTTGGTTAGGTTAATTCCTAAATATTTTATTTTTTGGGAGGTTATTGTGAATGGGGTTGCTCCCTTTATTTCCCTCTCTTCCTGTGCGTTATCAGTGTATAGGAAGGCAACTGATTTTTGTGGGTTTATTTTGTATCCTGCTATTTTGCCGAAGTGACTTATGATTTCTAAAAGTTTGGGGATGGAGTTTTTGGGATCGTGGAGGTATAGTATCATGTCGTCTGCAAAAAGGGATAGTTTCACTTCTTCTTTCCCTATGCGGATCCCTTTAATGTCTTTTTCTTGCCTTATTGCCCTGGCTAAGGGTTCTAGGACTATGTTGAAGAGGAGTGGAGACAGTGGACATCCTTGCCTTGTTCCTGTTTTTAGGAGGATTGGTTGTAGCTTTTCCCCATTAAGTATAATATTGGCTATTGGTCTGTCATAAATGGCTTTTATTGTTTTTAGAAATGTTCCTTCTATTCCTATTTTCTCCAGAGCTTTTAGCATGAATGAATGTTGAATTTTATCAAAGGCCTTTTCTGCATCTGTGGCGATAATCATGTGATTCTTGACCTTGGCTCTGTTGATATGCTGGATTACATTTATTGACTTACGTATGTTAAACCATCCCTGTGTCTCTGGGATGAAGCCTACCTGATCATAGTGTATTATTTTTTTTTATGTGTTTCTGGATTCTGTTAGCTAGAATCTTGTTAAGGATCTTTGCATCTGTGTTCATCAAGGAGATTGGCCTGTAATTCTCCTTTTTGGTTGGGTCTTTGCCTGGTTTGGGGATGAGTGTGATATTGGCTTCGTAGAATGAGTTTGGGATAGCTCCCTCCTTCTCTGTTTCTCTGAAGAGCTTGAGGAGTATGGGTATTAGTTCTTCTTTAAAGGTCTTATAGAATTCTGCTGTGAATCCATCTGGTCCTGGGCTTTTTTTTGTTGGAAGACTTTTGATAGCTTCCTGTATCTCATTATAGGATATTGGCTTATTTAATTGGTTAACTTCTTCTTTGCTCAGTTTGGGTAACTTGTATTTCTCTAAAAATGCATCCATTTCCGCCAGATTTTCTTCCTTTAGAGAGTATAGCTTTTGAAAGTAGTCTGTTAGAATTGTTTGGATATCTTGGGTACGTGTTGTGATGTTTCCCGTGGCATCCCTAATCCTACTAATATGGGTTTCCTCTCTTCTTTTTTTAATTAATCTTGCCAACGGGCCATCAATTTTGTTTATTTTTTCAAAGAACCAGCTTTTTGTTTGGTTTATTTTGGTTATGGTTTTCTGATTTTCTAATTGGTTAATCTCTGCTCTCAATTTGGTTATCTGGCTTCGTCTAGTAGCTTTAGGTCCCATTTTTTCTTGTTTTTCTAGCTGTTTTAGTTGCAACATGAGATTATTTACTTGGTCTGTCTCCATTCTCTTGATGTGGGCACTGAGGGCAATAAATTTGCCCCTCAGGACTGCTTTTGCTGTGTCCCACAAGTTTCTTTGTGAGGTGTTTTCATTTTCATTGAGTTCTAGGAAATGCTTTATTTCTTCTCTGATCTCTTCTGTTACCCAGGCCTTGTTAAGGAGTGTGCTGTTCAATTTCCATGTATTAGAGAAATTTCTGCGGTATGCTTTGTTATTGAGAGCTAGCTTGATTCCACTGTGGTCAGATAGGATACAGGGGATTATGTCGATCCCTTTGTATTTGCTTAAGTTCCTTGAATGAACTATGATATGGTCTATTTTGGAGAAAGTTCCATGAGCTGCTGAGAAGAATGTGTACTGTGTTGTTTTAGGGTGAAATACTCGGTAGATGTCAGTTAATTCCGCTTGAAGTATGGCCTCACTTAATTCGGTAGCTTCTTTGCCAATCCTCTGGTTGGTAGACCTGTCCTTTGGTGAGAGTGGCGTGTTAAAGTCTCCTAGTATTATCGTATTGGGATCTATTTTATTCTGTAAGTTTGAGAGCATTTGTTTAACATATCTGGGTGCACCGATATTTGGGGCATATAAGTTGATGATGGTTATATCCTCCTCTTGGATTGTTCCCTTTATTAATATGTAATGTCCGTCCTTGTCTTTCTGTACTGATTTTAATGAAAAGTTTATTTTGTCAGATATCAGGATAGCTACACCTGCTTTCTTATTGGGGGAATTTGATTGGTAGATCCTTTTCCACCCCTTCACTCTGAGTTTGTTTGTATGTTTGGCTGAGAGGTGGGTCTCCTGAAGGCAACAGATGGATGGGTCTTGTTTTCTGATCCAGTCCTCAGTTCGTTTTCTTTTAATTGGCGAATTCAGCCCATTTATATTAAGAGAAAGTATAGAGAGATGCATTGTTGTCCCTGCCATTCCGTTTTCCTAAGTTTTTCTTCTTTCCTTTCCTCCTGTGCTTGCTCAGTTAGACTTTGAGTAATGCCTGTTTGGGGCAGGTCCCAGTTCCTGGTTGCTTTCTTCAGGTTGTGTCCCCCCTCTTAGAATTCTTTGTAATGCTGGCTTAATGTTTATGTATTCATTTAGTTTTTCTTTGCTATTAAAAGTTTTCAGTTCTCCATCGAATGTGAATGCTAGCTTTGCCGGGTATATCAGTCTGGGTTGGCAGTTATTGGCTCTCAGGGCTCGTATGGTGCTTTCCCAGGCTTTTCTTGCATTCATTGTTTGTGTGGAGAGATCTGCAGTGATTCTAATTTTTTTCCCGTTGTAGTATAGCTCCTTCTTCATTTTTGCTGCATGCAGGATTGTTTCCTTATTATTCAGATCCATCATTGTTACTATTATGTGCCTAGAAGTGTTTCTCCTGGGATCTTGCTTGTTGGGTGTTCGATAAGCTTTTGTGATGTAGTTAAGATGGTCGTTTTTGAGGTGGGGAAAATTTTCATTGACTATCTTGTTAAATAGGTGTTGCATTCCCTTGCTCTGGAATTCCTCACCTTCGTCCACTCCGATTATGCGAAGGTTAAATTTTTTAGCATTATCTGCTTGCTCTTGAATTTCCCTTTGGTTTAATTTGAGTGATTTTTCCATATCTGTCACTTTTTGGTCCAGTTGGTGTATTCTGTCTTCTGTATCTGACACTCTACCTTCCATTTCATTCACTCTGTTGACCGTGGCTTCTATTGTGGTTTGCATGATGGAAATGGATCCCTTTATGGATTCAATGTTGGTTCTCAGAGTACTGATCTCACCTCTCAATGAGGTGATATCAGTATGCATTACCTCTAATTTGGCGTTTATCTCACTTCTTACTGAGGTTTGTGCAGCTTCTATTTTTGCATCCAATTTTTGTTTGATATCCTGTATATCTTTTGATAGTTCATCCTTGTGCTCTTTCAATTTCTGATCCATTTCTCGCTTTATTTCTTGAGTCATTGCCTCCAGCAACCCTTGGATGTAGTTTTTGTCTTCCATTCCTGCTTTGCTCCCACTGGGGCTCTCCCCTGCGTGGCTGCTGGCTTTTGAGGTGAGCTTGCTGTCCTGGGTAGTGGTAAACCTTGTGATTTTTCTCTGTGATTTTCGCATGGGGGTTCAGGAGACTGCTCTTCAATCTTGTTTTGGTGTGTCTGTCTTTGCTTGGTTGCTGATTCTCTATTGGTAGAGAGAGTCTGTGTCTGATCTGGATTCTGTTGGGAGCCTATTTCCAGCTGCTATTCACTTAGGATTCTCAGCTCTCTGCTGTAGCAATTCCCGCCTTTGGAAGGGTTGAGCAGCCTAGACTGCTTGTGTTTGCTCCTGCGGGTGCTCTTGGGAAGATCAGATGCTCTGGATGCCCTCTCCCAAATACTGGAGTCTGCTATGGGCTCCTGATGTGTTTTTGTTTGTTTTGGGCTGGTTGTGGGCTTGAACTCTAGGTTTGGGTGCTGTCCCTCAGCTCTTCAGCTCAGGGCTGGCACCCTACCATTTGAGCCACAGCCCCACTTCTGACCCTTTTTGCTTTGTTCAGGCGCCGGTCCCCTGGCCTGGTTCCGGCCCCAGCCTGGAGCGCGCTCGTTAGGCCTGTGCTAATGTGTATACCACCTTGGTTATGCAGCCTGGAGGACACAGTTCAAATTTCTTCTACTGTTGGTAGTCTTGACCCAGGGGCACTGTTCCTGGCTTGAGCATTTAAGCTCCCTTCCCGGGGCGCTCTTGCTCTGGCCTGGCCAGCAGAGTGTGCTCCACCGGCTGGTGGGGCTCTCGAACAGTTCCCAGTTTTAGTGGGTCCTGTGGTCCGGGTGTTGGGGTAGGGAGTCTAGGTCAGGGTCTGGGGATTCCCTCCAGCTCTGGTCTCCCTTGATGGATTCCCTGTCCCCTGATGGGTACTCACCCTGTAGGTCGTCAGTTGTTGTTGCAGTCCGTCAGTTGTTGTTGCAGTCCGAGTTCAGTTGGGGTGGTTGCGGGCTGGGTTGGGCGGCCCCCCGCCGGGTCGTTGCGATCGCGACAGGTCCCTTTGTGGCGCTGCTGGTGCCGGGCGGCTTTGGCGGGATGGAGCCTCTCCGCTCCGGTGGAGAGTGATGGGTGGGGTGGGATCCTCCTGGAGACTCCCGGCTGGTAGGTTTCTCTGTTCCTGGCGATCCGCTGTTCTGCAATCCGGTACCTGGTGATCTGCAAGCAGCCCCCTGTGTCTCTGTGGCTCCGGCAGCCCCCGCCGGGCCGGCTGGCCGGCGGCTTGGCGCACTGCCGCGCGGCCAGTAAAGGTTGGGGGAGGGGTCTTCGCTCTTCTCTGTTCTGAAATTCTTCTTTTCCTCTCTTTCTTTTTTTGTTATTTTCCACCTCTGGTTTTTCTCTGAGTGTTCGTCTTTTTGTTGTTGTCGGTCTCTTGGGGAGATTAAAGGTTGGAACTCGAACTCTCTTTTTGGTTGGAGAGAGCTGTGGCGTTTCCCTACTGCCCCGTCGCCATCTTGAGAGCTCCCCCCCACACATGGTTTTATCACTTATATTTGCTTACATATATCCTTTTCTTTTTATTGTAGTACTGGGGCTTGAACTCAGAGCCTGCCACTTGCTAGGCAAATGCTTTACCATTTGAGCTATGGCTCCAGCCCTCTGAATTGCCAGCATCTCAAATGCAAGAGATAATGATGCTCTCCATCATTTTTACTTTCAAGGTTTAATCCACAGCAGTTTGGTATCAATGAACATATTTTAAAAGCTTACAGTGTAACTATGCTATAAAAAGTTAAATTAGTATATTAACAATCTGAATCAAACTCCTGCAGCAGAAAACAATCAAGTGATTTGCCTGATGTTTCATGAAGTGACACAGCAGGTATCCAGTTTAAAAAAATCCAAATCTGGTGTTGGAGAAATTTATTGGAATTGTTTCAAAGAGCTTTGCAATATTGGCACCTCCATGTGACACTCAGCTCCCAATTGTATTATCACTTCTTTATTTTATTAAAAAGCTAAACACATACAATCAATATTGTCTCCAGTCTGTTCCCATATTCATTCTAAAGTAATGGCAATTGTCCTAATTTTTAAAAACTGTGCTTGTGTAACTGTTTAACTTACAATAATTATCCCAAATTGTATATACATTTCTAATGTTAGTCTGCCATCTTGTGGCCTTACACTCCTGTGCAACTTACTACCCAGCCACTGTAAGGGGTCAGGCTTGTTACATATGCATGTAAGTTAAGTACAACTTCTTTCAGAGAGTAACTTCATTCCAGCAAAAGCTAGAAAATTGTAATGGAGGAAGACATGCTGGGAGCTACAAGGAAAGCAAATCACCTAATTACAAAAAATATGCTGTGACAGGTACTAAAAACACCAGAATATTTATTGAATAAATATGAATACACATCTACTAAAAATGACTGTACAGATAGGCTTGCTGGACCATGGCAGCAGGAGGACCCTGCATTCAAAGCCAGCCTGAGATACACTGCAAACCAGTCAAAAATTATAATAAAAGTATAATCTAAAAATGTAGCATTTTTAATTAGGCCAATCTGAACATGACCTCTTATAAAGGTGGAAAAGATAAGATTTGAATGTAGATTTTGCCAAAGGTAACAGGATTATAAAACCTGTTTGATTTGTTGAAGCAGAGAGTATGTGTACATATATGTATATAATACTGGCTACCATGTTACTTTTCCTTCAAATAATGTTCAACAAGTATATCTAAGTCTCTTAAGGGAGATGTGTCAGGCAGTGCCTATGAATAAAAACTGTTACCACCTATGCTAACTCCTCACATTGGTAATTAAATGAGTTGATGTGTAAGAAGTCGGAATAGGATGTGGCACCTAGCTGCTTATTATCATCTGCTGTTCCTACTATCTAGAGCCAGTTCCCAAGCTACTTGAAATCTTTTGAGTTGAATTCTCTTAACTGTGGCAGTGCTAAGTTCTGGGTCGGAAAAGACTTGAATTTTGCTAAGCATGTTTGTCTTTTGCTTCCATCTAGTACTTCTGAGAAAAACGAGTTTAGTAAAAAAGGAGAGGGGCAGGGGATGGGGGGAGATGTAGGTATTCATAGGGACTCTGGTTTCTAGGCTATGGTTTTGTGTTTGAGCAGTGCATGGGTAGCAAACACAGGGTTTTGCAAATTCTAGGCAAGTATTTGATCACTTAGCTATTTCTCTAGCCCCTAGTGAATTTCAAATTTTCTTTTGTCAAAGGTATCATCTCTGAGAGGTGGAGGTTGAGAAAATCCAGCCATACCTAAAGCTCAAAATCTTAACACAATCATTTCATCATGTGGTAAAGGAGCATATCACTTCCACAGAACCAACTGGGGTGTCCTGGTCTTTCATTTTTGGCAGAGCAGCTGCCCAGTCTACTACTTGTTCATTTACTTTGTGTGGGAGGTGATGTGTAGTTACAAATTTGTTAAAGTCGGGAGCTGTTGGCTCATGCCTATAATCCTAGTTATTCAGAAGGCTGAAATCTGAGGATCACATGGTTCAAAGCCAGCCCACACAGCAAAGTTTTGAGAGTATTGTTGTTGTTGTTGTTGGTCGTGGGGGCTTGAAATCTGGGCCTGAGCACTGTCCCTCAGCTCTTCAGCTCAAGGCTAGAGCTCTACCACTTGAGCCACAGTGCCACTTCTGGCTTTTTCTGTTTTTGTGGTGCTGAGGAATTGAACCCAAGGCCTCATGCACACAAGGCAAGCACTATACCACTGAGCCACCTTCCCAGCCCCTTGTAAGAATCTTTATCTCCAATAATCAGGAAAAAGCCAGAAGTGGAGCTATGGGTCAAGTGTACTGAGTGCTAGTCTTGAGCAAAAAACTCAGGGACAGTGCATAGGCTCTGAGTTCAAGCCCCAGAACTTGCACACCACATCACACCCACACTGTTGGAAAAACAGACCTGGTTTTTTTTTTTTTTTTTCATTTTACACTGGTGGTAAGCAGATGAAAACTTTGAACTTTTACATTTAAGAAATCAATTTTACTTTACTCAATAGAGAGCAGGTTGCACTCTATTCATATCATTATGTGATCCTGACACTTTCCACCAACATAATACCACTGGGAAATGGAAACTACATCACCAAGCAACACAGTAGAAAGCAGTCTTAGCCAGGCATAGGAGATCTGCTTTGTAGGGTACGGTTAAATTTCTCTATGCCACTGTTTTCATAAAGTCAGAATGCTAATTTTCCTATTCTTCCCACAGATGGGGCTTTCATGAGAAGCATGGCGTAAGTAAATACTTAGCTGCCACAATGCCATTTGAAAAAAATCTACTTTGCAAAAATGTATTTGCAAAAATATTCTGTACTATGGCAGTAGACACAGTTGTGTCTAAGTAGGTTTAGTACATACCTTGTTTTCCCAGTAAAAGTGAGCTAAGAACTCTTCCAAGGAGTTAAATTCATTGTTTTTAAAGATGACTGTATTTTATGTAACAAGTTTACCAGATCCTGAGGACTGGAGGTAGCTATCTAGGACTATCAAGAATGACTTGTTTGGACATTTGGATTGCATGATTACAAGAGTATTTGCATACCCACCATCCCAATCTTAAGAATTCAAGTGTTGCTACCTTAATGCCTCTGTATAAAAGGGGCCAATTTGGCTCAGCAAGAAATGGGCACTCTCCTTAAGAGGATGCCTCACAGACAGCTTTCTAATGAAAAATATCCTGGCACAATCTGTTCCTGTGCAGTTTGTACCTATTGTGTGTCCTGAAAAGCACAGGGGCTTCTTGAATATCTCATGCTATAAAGGGATTTTGGCACACAAGGCTCATTATAATCATTCACTGTTCTTAAACCCAACCTTGCTACTCTTGGCAGAGGGTATAACAGTACTTAAATTTAAGAGCTGTGTACAAGCAACCTGCAAATTGAAAATTAATTTCCACCCTGCTATTTGGGGGAACAAAAATCACTCAGCTCCTCAATTAAGGCAAATGAAACCTCTTGCTGTACAACTTACAATCCTCTCTATATATATCAACTACAACTAGGAGCTGGGAAGAACCCACTCACTGCACATTGGCTCTTTCCCATTTGTCTTAGCTTCTCTGATTCAGGAATGAAGGTGCAGCACAGCTTATCTAGTATTTTATATTTAGAAACTTTTCCAAACTTATTAAAAGAAAAAAAACAATGGTAGTAAATCTGTGAACCATAGGCAATTTCCTGCCATTTCTTCTTTGGAAATGTGACATTTGATTCTCAAGCATATGCTGGATGTGTACCAGGTACCCAATTGTTCTAAGCAGGTAATAAGTTGAAACCCTTGGGGCTGGGAAGGTGGCTCAGTGGTAGAGCACTTGCCTTGCATGCCTGAGGCCCTGGGTTCGATTCCTCAGCACCACATAAGCAAAAAGAAAAAAGTCACAAGTGGCGCTGTGGCTCAAGTGGTGGAGCACTAGCCTTGAGCTGAAGAGCTGAGGGACAGCGCCCAGGCCCAGAGTTCAGGCCCCACGACCGGATCCCACCCCCCACCCCCCCACAAAGAAGTTAAAACCCTGAGACTTTCTGAGATGTTCATCTTCAGGTGTTCCCTTGCCTGTGGTTTGTCTTTGGATCAGCATTAGTTGCCTGAACAGCTACTATGGCTTCATTAATTTTTGTCTGTAGCTCCCTAAAGCTCTTTTACATGCAGCAATAGCAGAATTTGAGCAGCTCCATTAAGAACTACACCTCTTATAGCCAGGTGCTAGTGGCTCACGCCTGTAATCCTAGCTATTCAGAAGCCTGAGATCTGAGGATGGCAGTTCAAAGCCTGCTGGAGCAGGAAAGTCTGTGAGGCTCTTATCGCCAATAAATCACTAGAAAACCGGAAGTGGTGCTGTGGTCAAGCGGTAGAGTGCTCACCTTGAGCTGAAGAGTGACAGTGCCCAGGCCCAAAGTTCAAGCCCCACGACTGACAAAAAGAAAAAAAACAACTGCACCTCTTGTGTCAAAACCAAGAATGTATGTCTAAAGCAACAGGCAAGCCCTGTTTTTGTTTGGTTCACTTTAGGCAAATGAGAACTCTCTTATACCTTACCAGGTAATAAGTGCAGTAGCCCCTCTGCTCCTCCCCATTCCCTAACTTACCTTATGGGTGCAGACTGGGTTCCAGAAGTTCTTTTTAACCCTTTGGTGTATTAACCAAATGACAAAAATGCACATAAAAATAAAGAGCCCATGCCAGACTCTGGTGGCTCATGCCTGTAATTCCATCTCCTAGGAACTTGAGATCTGAGGTTTAGCTTGAAGCCAGTCCAACTAGGAAAAATGTGTGGGATTCTTCATCTCCAATTAATTAACAAAAAGCCAGAAGTGGAGCATTACAAGTGGTACAACACTAGCCTTGAGCAAAAAAAAAAAAAACTTAAGTCAGCACCCAGGATCTGAGTTAAAAACCCCAGAACACATGCGCACACACACAAAGATAGCCCTTAAGAGAATATTGCAGTGTACATCAGTTCCTAATAGTTTCCTTATCCATAGAACATTTTTCAATTTTTTTTACTTCTAGCTAAAAACACCCTTCTATTACTTAAAACTTCCACTACAAATATTCTATTTGCCTCCCTTCTGTTCATAATGCTCTTCCTAGAAAGGATAATGGAACTTCTTGTATTTTTGCTTCAAAAAGTTATACACTACAATGTCCCCATCTTTGGGGGGGGGGGGGGAGCAGTTGTGGGCCTAACTCTGGGCCTGGGCACTGTCCGTACCTCAGCTCTTCAGCTCAAGGCTAGCACTCTACCACTTGAGCAACAGTGCCACTTCCGGCTTTTTTCTGCTTATGTGGTGCTGAGGAATCTAACCCAGGGCCTCACGCATGCAAGTGCTCTACCACTGAGCCACCTTCCCAGCCCCATGTCCCCATCTTTTTGAAATGAGATCTGAGGCCCAGCCTTGCCTCAAACTCATGATAGCTGGGTTTACACATCTGGCCACTACAACTCAACTGAACTTGGATCTCCCTGGATGGCTAGGTCAAGAGAACATTCTTCCAAACTCTTTAAATGTACCAAATACTCTGGAAGCACTTTGTTATAATCTGGGACTTCAATACATGGTCCAATCTTCTCACACTAGTTCCAAGTACATTTTCTTGTAGAGCTCATCAAATAAATACTCAAAATTCCTTCCTCTCCATTCTAATTTAGTAGCCTAACTCTATGGCTACTTCCAGACTAACAATTTCATTACTCTTAAAATCTTGTCTCTGTCCCAGTCTAAAGAGTGGAGTGGAAGGGATATGAAGTCTTAATAGGGTGGAAGAAAGGATATCATCTCTTCTTAAGTCCTCTTGGCTTTATTTTCTGTCTATTCAGTCCGAGTTCACTGATGTATTACTTCTACCAGAACTGAAAAAAAAATCCCCCCCCCCTCCCACATAACAAAAAACCCTGAAGACCACTATTAGGAAAACCATATAACCTCAATGCCACTCCATTTTGCCTTCAAAGCTAGAAGCTGCATACATTACCCAATCAGTTGTTTTTGTATGTTACCTATACTTGGCTCCTCACATTCACCTCAAACTTTCACCATTCTAATCTTCACTTCCTACTTTTCCAAGTCTAGCTGTTGAGTAGTTTTCTTCTTTTTTTCCTTTCTTTCTGACAAGGAGCTCAATAGTTTTTATTTACCTGATAGTCTAAACTATCAACTTCACTTCTGGGTCCAGGTTCCATCTTCTATACAACTTCTACCTTCTGAGGCAGAAATATGTTCAAATATTAGTATCTGCTAAAACTTTTCTGAAGATCAGACCACCAGGAGTTAATCTGACTAGTGCTTTATTAGTACTGACCTCCCAATGGCCTTGAAATGATCACCCACCTTCATCTTAATCTGTCAGTTTCAGTAATACTTGTACTTCACCCCCTTCTGATTCTAGCCTGACCTCCTTCCTCAGTATTAACTTGTCTTCATCCTTTTCTGCTTCTTTCTCAACTCCAACAAAGGTTACCAAGTACCAACCATGACCCTGACTCTGGGCAGAATGTCCAGAACTTAGAAGACAGGGTGCTTGCTTTCAAGATTTTTAAATTCCAGAGCTGCTTCAGACACTTGTTAGAACTTAACTCTACACCAATCTGCAGTTGGAGATTTAAACTTTATACCATTTCCTCAAAATCAGCACTTTTTGTACTGGCCTGGAGTTTTTTCATTTCTCTCCTTTGATGATTTTCATATTACTATTATTTCTCATATTTTGGAGGGGATGGGGAAGATTAGGAGTATGTGGCCCAGTTTGGCCCTTGTGAGCGCTGATACTAGAGGTGTGTGACACACCTAATGTCTCATATTTTAGGGAAGAGAAGTAGTTCCTTTCCCTCACCAGACGATAGGGGTATCACAGGTTCATTATATATAAAAAATGTATATAAATATTACAAACATAAATTTATATAAAATATATAATTCTAATAACCCACAAAATGCTTATACTAGGATAATAGCTCTATAACCCAACTGAGTCAGAATCTGATATTTTAAGCACTGAATATTCTCTACTGCACATTACTTTAACCATAGTTAAAAAGAACAAATATTCTATTAAAATGCAATGTGACTATGAGATTTACAGCTCCCTTCAAAAGAAAAAAAAATCAACTTAGCTGTTTGATGGGGGAATATACCAGAATACACAATACAGGGAGTCTGCAAGGGAAGGGGTGACATTGAGAAAAAGGTACTCTTTACCTGATTTACATAACTGTAACCCCTTTGTACATTACCTTCATAATAAATCTTTTTCCCCCCCTCCATCAGTCATGGGGCTTGAACTTTGGGCCTGGGCACTGTACCTGAGCTCTTCAGCTCAAGGATAACACTCTACCACTTGAGCCAAAGCACCACTTCTGGCTTTCTGTTTATGTGGTACTGAGGAATCGAACCCAGGGCCTCATGCATGCAAGGCAAGCACTTTGCCTCTGAGCAACCTCCCTAGCCCCATAATAAAAATTTTTAAAGGCAATACAGTGTGGCTCTGGCAGTCTAAGCAAGAAACAATTGTGATTTAGTTATGGCATGGACAGCAACCATGACTGAATATAGGGAAGTGATGGATCGGTTATTAGGATAACATCAATGAATCTTCAAGCAGACTTCACTTTCCAAAATATGCAATCCTGGTAGAGGGATAGAGGATGGTGGAGATGGAAAAATTAGATTTGGATATAATAAGACAATTCAGTTACTTGTACATATCATTAGAATAATTAGAATAATGGGCAAGTTTGGTATTAGAAGTACACTGATAATATAAATACACTAAACACTACAGAACAGACCAAATCATCCAAAATAGAGAGCTCTAATGACTGAAGGTCAGGTTCTGGGAGATGAACTAGGGGTGAAGTCAGAGATAAAGCAATCAAGAAAGAATGAACAAACAAAGGGTCAAGAAAAACATGAAGAATATTTCAAGCAGAGCCATTAACCCCCTACTGAATGCTTCTGTCAAAGGAAATAAAGGCTCAAAAACCACCAGTAGATATGATAGCATAAGAGGCTGGTTATCCTGGTTTTTAGGAGGGATATAGATTGGAGGTCAAAAGCTGAAATAGGTAATGCTCAACTTTAAATTTTCATCAGGAAAAGTATGTCATTTTCGCTTGTGGAAGCAAGTTAAAGGTACTTGCTAGCCTGTTTTGGGGAACATTTATTTTTATCATGCTGGTCCTGGGGCTTGAACTCAGGGCTTAGGTGCTGTCTCTCAGCTTTTGCTCAAAGCTAGCACTCTACTACTTGTGCCCCAGGCCCACTTATGGCTTTTTCTGAGGACTTCCTTGCCTGGGCTGGCTTTGAATCACAATCCTCAGATCTCAGCCTCCTGAATAGCTAGAATTACAGCCATGAGTCATCAGTGCCTGGTGGTAATATTTAAAGTTTTGAGATGATCAAGTTCTTGGAATAATTTTCTTCCATTCAATGGCTCAAGTAGACAAAAGGTTTTTGGATTCTTCCAGGAAATTATGACCGGGGTGGGGTGGGGACATTTTTAGAGTTTATGCAAAGTAAGGTATAGAATAATGGAATTAAGTCTCTAAGCTCAACAATCTGAGGACAAGAGATGATGAATAGTTAGCAAATGGTAGTGTGATCATGCAGAAATGTTTTTCAGTGGATATAGTTTGAGCAGGAGACTAGTAGTATCACTTACTTTATCAAAAGGTATTGACAGAAGGCAAAGTGAGTGAACAAGTAACAAATATACAAGCATAAAAGATTGCAAGACTAGCTAAAAGCCAAGCTGGAGGCATGTCTTAAGTGGTAGAGCACTGGTCATGAGCAAGCAAGCCTAGCACAGTGTTCAGGACACAGAGTTCAAACCTGGGGGTGGGGGTAATTGACAGTAGGAAGATACAAGATACAAGATCTAGAGAGGTTGGCAGAAGCTTTGAGGAACAAGGAAGGAAACTGGATGTTTTTTGTTGCACCAGTCCTTGGGCTTGAACTTACAAATATGAACCACGGGTGCCTGGCAGGAGACTGAATTTTAAAGCACATTTGGCTATTATTGAATATATTCAATAACAAGTGTTATTGAATATAGGTTATTCAAGTCATTAACAACCAATACAGTAGAAGAACCAACTGGAATGGATAGAGAGAGCAATAATAATCACCCTTTATAAATAGCTAACACACCTGACTTGGTACACAACTAAATGACAAGTCATTTTAGATGAATCAGCATTTCTTAGTTTGTTCCCTAGAGTACTAATCCAGTAGGATATAATTATTAACTTCAAAAGAGAACAAATGTACTCAGTCAATTTAGTGTAGAAAATTTCCACTGAAACAGCTGAGACAGAAGTTTTCAATCTTCAATATGCTAATGGACATTAGATTCTTTAAGAGGAAGCTATTACAACTTTTATCATAACTCAATTCCATGACTGATATAAAAAATTCTAAGGCTGCTTCAGAGTGCATTGCCTTCTGGCACCTCCCATAAACATGAACTTTGTTTTCCAACTCCATTAACACTTTTTAATTCTGCTTCCATCAGTTTTTTTTTTTTTTGCAAGTTTTTCATGTTTCTTTGCTAATTTCATTTATCCAATTTTCATCCTTCAAACAATGCCAATTAACTCTCTAAAATTAGAGTTAAATTACTGGATAAATTACTCAACCTAAATGCATTCAATGTCACCTTTTCTTATTTAAAATCTGTATCCATCTAGCCTTTTAAAGTAATTAAACTTTACTGAATTTAACACTGACAAAAACTTTAAAAATTAACATAAGATAATGATGTAACTAGCACAATTCTGAACTGTAATGTTAACGTTCTCTGGTTTAAGAGGGAAAAAATTTTAGTGACAAAATTTAGGCTGTGGGAAGATATTCCAAAGACGATAGACTAAGGAAAAGTATACCATGAAAAACATAATTTAGGATGGTTTAATACTTAGGCATTACATTCCATATCAAATTTAATCAACCTGCTATCCTATAAACTCATTATTTTATACCATGATTTTTCTATTCCATGCTTAAAAAAAAAAAAAAGCCCACTTTTCCATAATTACTTTGAGGATACTGTACCCAAACCAAAAAACCAGCACTCAATGTGGGCAAACTCTCTAAAATATAAGAGGAGGAGATTTACAGAAATGTCTAGGGGTCAATTTTCTTCAACCAACAAGGAAAGAAAGGCCCCAACACATTGGTATTTTCACTTACCAGTGGCTCATGATTACAACGATCGGAAGTGCTTGCTGTTTTTTGTGAACTGCCTACCTTTAAAAGCTAGGTCAATTCCTATGAAAACATTCAACTGTTAAAAAAAGACTAAAATTTTGTTACTGTTTAGAAAACGCAAGTATTAATCACCCATTAAAAAATCTTTTTTATTTTAGTAACAGTGGGCCTACCAAAGGAATCTTCATGTGTCAAGTAGTATCCGTATTGAAAATAAACTCTAAGGAGGTAAAACCAACTATTCAACATAACCCATGATGCCTTAAAAATAAAATTATAATACTAAAACTTAAAAACAATTTTCCAAAAGAAAATAGCTCACACCTTGACCATGCTTATTTATTCAGAGTACCAGCAATTTCAGTTAAGTGCTTCATTTGTTCTGCAAATCTGATGCTTCACAGGGAATATACATATTTTTGTACCACAATATCATTAATATCTCAGGCTAATAATATTGTGAATGTGTTTCATAACGCAATGTAAAACAGCAATGCTTCTCTTTGTGGTAAACAAAAAGTAAATATTCAAAGGATGTCTTCTTTTGTTTCCAGTATTAATTTTAGTTGGATATTAGGTGATGGTAATCAATTTTTCTAAAATAACTTCTACTTTTGGCCATAAATCCACAATATAAATATGGTGAATAAAACTAAGCTAGAAGAGCTATATAGTGAATAATCAAAATAATCAATTACAACTAATACTGTTCTTGAAGACTGATCTAATGAAAAATGTATCATTAGATATGCTGAGAAAATACAGACAAATCTGTACAATCTAACATCTATAAACAGTAAAATCAAAACATCCAACTTCCTTATAGAAAGTGTTTCATCAATGTAACTATAAATGTTAAGAATTCTTGCATTTTATAAACACAAGATGGGCTCACTTCGATGATACCAATTTCAAGATTTATAAAAATGTTTAAAAAATTCTTTCCACAAAAGTTTATACAGTTTAAAGCTATACACCAATCTATGAATCTCAGAAAATGGAGGGGGCAAAAACCTTAATAGTTCACGTGTATAAAACAAAAATGAAATGTGATCTTATTTAAGGCAATACTGGGCTACTTCACAAATCACCATCTCAAATATTTACACTGCTCCACATACTAGTTTCTATCACATTCACAAAGGGTTTTTGTTGTTATTGTTAAAATACCAACATTTAAAATCTTCAATGTAGTAAATTCTTTATTCACATTTCTATTAGATTTCATGGACTCATAATAGCTATATCCAATTAGAAGCAATGGGAGAAAAAAAAAAGAAATCTGTAGCTACAGAAAACTAATTATTAGAGTCTGCTTAATTTCACATGCCACCCAAAAATCCTGGATGGCAAATTTACAAAACAGAGCAAAGTGTTGATATAATGTGCCTACTTTGTGAAACAACCTTAAGATCATCTCGAAGATATATTTTTCATGTAAAAAAAAAAAAATCAATGAACTATGGCAGTTTCTATTTTTAGTTCAAAAAAGTTCTTAATTTAAAACAATAAAAGTTTTAAAAACTTGATCACTTAGTTAAAAATTAAAATTGCAAATATAAATGTCTCATTTAATAGTTTAGACTTACAGACTGCTGGTGGCAGCAAATGATTTACAATAATAAATATATACAAAAAAAGATATCTACAAATAAAGAGTATTGTTATACATGAGCAGTGACATGGTGAAACATACCAATCACAGAGAATTCTGGCTAGTTCATCATGAAAAGGGGCACGGATAGAAATCTGAGGTTTAACTCAAATATTTACAATGACTGAAGCATTAATTCTGTTCCTCAAGTCCCATAGGGATAAAAAAAAAGTTCTACATGACAAAGGTCATGGTTTTTTTTTTTTCTTTTTCTTTGGGAAAGGGGCAGGTAAATTTGTATCAACAAAAAAATAAACAAAAACTTTCACAATTTCAGCATGCTTGATGGCTTCCTATTTAAAATAAAACTATAAAATGATATATTTATAGTACATTAGTTATCAGTACTGCCCTCTGCCTGTGGCTTTACCTACACAGATTTCTTTCATGACAGACATATCTAAGTCATTTGAATGAACTTCAAGTTTTTGCAGACTGACAGTAGGTTTCATTTCCTGAAGTTGCTTTAGGACAAGCTCAGTGTAATCTTTTAGAGTCTTGTCTAAAACAATCTTTACATTATCACTGCACTGAAGCTGTGAGGGATTGGCAAACTGTACAAAGATTTCACTTTCTTTACAAGAACACACATGATTTCCACTAGTCACAGCAGTCTTATCAGTGTTTTTCCTTGAATTTGAATGAGAGGTTCTTTTATTTCCACTATTTGGATGGTCTTTGTCAGCATTTTTCTTCTGCTTCACTGCAGACTCTTCAAGAAACTTCAGAAATGATACTTCAAATCCCATTGGTTTAAATGAGCTCCAGTCAAAAGATGCAGGATGCTCCTCAGTGGTCTGAATCCCAACAGCAGTTTCTTCCTCTTTATGCGTGCTACCTAACTCAACTGCTAATTCTGGTTCAGTTTTCTCAATCTTCCTCTTTTTATTTTGTGAAACATTTTTTTCTTTATTAACTCTTTTCAAATGACCTGCTTTTTGTCTTTCTGACTGGCAGGGATTATTTTCCTGAAAATCATGATTTATACTTGAAGAGGTATTAGCTTGTGTCTCCACACTTGTGCTATCTTCATTAATTAATTTTGTAATAAATAACTCTGTCAGCTCATCCATTTCATCTTTTTCATTTTTTTCAAATTCCTTCTGTGGTACAGTAGTTTTTGAGCTATCGCTGGTCTCTGATACACATGTGTCAGACTCTTTCACATCATTCTTATTACCCTCTTGCTCAGAAGTCTCTTTCACTTGTGAGTTGTCACACTTTTTGAAAACAATAAGAAGATTGCGATGTTGTGACGTAAATGCTTTAGATAATTTATGGCATTTGTAATGTCTAATTATATTGCTTTCACTTGTAACAACTGAAGTACATCCCTTTATCATACATGGATACTGGGTTACGAATCTGCTTGTACACTCAGACAAGGCATCATTTCGAGCCTTTATAGAATATACATGCTTTCCACGTTTCAGAGAATAAGGCTTATTTTCTTCAATCTGTACAATCTTTGCATTTTTGTTTTCTAAATTAATTTTTTTCTTTCTCTTGGTCTTAGGCATTTTGATTCCTTCCTTTCCTGATCTGTTATGTTTTGTTCCCCGATATTTAGACTTTGATTTTTCTTGGTTTGCCTTGCTTGACATATTTTCCTGACCAGTTGTTAATTTTCTTGGCCGAATCAAATGAGCTTTATGTTTGTCATTATGCTTATTAAAAATGTGTCGGAGTAGATTAGATCGCGTTGCATATATCCTGTCACAGCCTTCACAGTCACACTTGTATATGCCATCATCTTCTGTTTTACTTGTCCTTGATCCAATTCCATGGTCTGCCTCAAGATGAATCACATAGTTCAAATAGGTTGTAAATGAAGACTTACATTCTAACTGGTCACATGGAAATTTGCCAACATCCACAGAAGCGGTCATACTTTCAATTTCCTCAGGAGTCATTTCGTGAAGTTTCATATAGTGCTGTATCAGGCCAGTGATTGCTTGGAAAATTCGAGAACAGTCACTAACCTGACACCGAAATTCTTTCATGATTTTAGTTTCAGTTTCTTCACTTTCTTTACAAGCTTCACTTTCCTCTTCAACTTCTACAGAAAATGCAGGAAGATCAGATTTGTGTACAGCCTGGTAATGAAGAATCAAGTTTTGCTGTATTGTAAAGGCAGCGAAGCATCCCTGATGAACACAACGGTAGGGTCTGTATGGACTATATCTGGTTGGAAGTTCAAGAGACTGGGATGTTGGCTTCTTGCGTTTTCTCTCTTCCCTTTCTTTTCTATGCCTCCTAATTTTCCGGATTTTGGTTTGTATGTTTGTGAGAGAATTTGGGTTAAATGGTTCAGACATAACTGTAACTAATTGTGAAGAAACTTCTGTTTTGTCAGGACTTTTTTTTTCTGTAAGTTGTTTGTCTGGGACCAATGCAACATTGAGGGCATTTTCTGTCTCTGATCCCAATTCTAAAGCAGGCTGGAATTCCTTTTTAGTGTCCTCTGTTATAGTTGGCTGTTTATTTACTTGTGTAATTCGTGAGGCTGACAAATTTTCATTCTGAGATTTTCTTCCATAAGGCCTTTTTATTTTTAACTTCACCATTTCTTCTGTCGTGAAATGATGTACCAACTGACAGTGTGCTCGGAGATTAGAATTTCTTGTAAATGTTTTTGTACATGTAGGTACTACACATTTAAATGGAGCAAATTTCAACTGATTCTTCTTAATTTCAAGAATCATCTCTGGAGTGTATTGATGGATTTTACCATAGTGCTTAAATAATGCATCTTTTGTCATAGCACTGTAGTTACAGCCTTGGTTTTGACACACAAAAGGTTTATTAGCCCTGTCACTAAACTGAATGTGTATCACTTCAGAAACTGGCTGAACAACTGCCACATTTGGAATTGGTTTAGTAGGAGGAGTCAGTGTTACTGATGTATTTACTAGTATACACTGGGTTGCTGGAGTGGATAGGTCATTTTCTAATTTTAATTTCTGTAAGCCTTCTAAAATTTCCTGCATCTGATCCTCCTTATGCAATACTTCAGATTGTGGAATGTTACTTTTTGTTGGCATGATACTTATGAAAGAAGAAAACTGAGAAGACTCAGGTAATTTGTTATTTTGTACAGGGTTTACTGAAGGAAGTTGGATGCTGTAATTCACTTGAGCATTCTGTGTTGGTTCACCAGCACCTTGAGATCCATTTTTTACCTCAAGTATTTGAGAATTCATAGCAGTTTTAATAATTTCAAGAGTCTTTTCAAAGTTCTGTATAACATTATCTTCAGAAATCTGCAAATCAGAATTCACTGCTGTGCATGAATTCAAAGCCATCATTTGAGAATCACCATTTTCAGTTTTTAATGTCAAAGGGGCTAATGCTGTATGAGTCTCAAGATTTGTTTTGAAATTCTCTTTTACATCAGTCACAAATTGATTGTCAACATTATTTAATTTGTGTGTTATATTTTCCACCAAGCCCTGAGGTTCACAGTTTGAAATTACATTTGAATGAAGGTTAGTAGTAGGGATCTCAGTGCTCTTTGCCATAAGTCCCATTGTTGTTAATTCACTTGGTACCAAGCTTTGGGAAGCATTAGGAGCAATTAGTGGAGGAGTAGCTTTCTTTCTTCTCTTAGATGCACTGTTTCCTTTTTTATTTAAATGACTGCATCTTGCATTTTGAGGACCACTTATAACTGAAACACGTGAACTGTTACTATTAAAGTTTTGTGATGGCACAGTAGAATTAGTGAATGAACTAGAACACAAGCCATTTTCAGCGGTCTTTAGCAGTAAGTCATTTGTAGGAAAAACAGGCAAACTGCTACCTTCCTCGATAGTGGGTGCTTTGGAGTTTGGTGTCCTATTCTGGTTGGTGAGCAAAGTGTTTGGGTGGCATACAGTCGGCAACAAGGTTGGTCCAGCTGGATTTGGCATCACTGTGGCATTTACTTGTGCTGCATCTGAGACACAACTTGTTCCAACAACCTGAGAAAGCATCTCAGCACTCTCAAATGTACTGGGAATGCCAGCAGTTTCCAAAGCCTGCTTAATAATTTCACTTCCTTCTTGACTAACATTAGTATTAAAGTTACTCACACCAGATCGAGGAAATGTATTTGGTAAAAAGGTTGATGAGCGACTTTCAGCAGCAAGTAGCTGCAGAAATGATGGATCTTTAAAACATGCTTCAGGACTGAAGGTAGATTGTTGAGGCTGCTGCAAATTTACTGCACTTGTGGAGAGAATCATGCTGGCAAGAAGAGAAGGCTGTCCATTGTTCTGCAGAAGTTCTTGAGCAATTTCTGCTCCATCCAGTGGTTTACAGTAAGATCTCTTAGATAAGTGTCCACCCAGTGACCTAGGGTTAGTAAAAGCTCTGTAACACCTACTACAGATAAATTTCCCATCTCTGATAATTGCAGGCCATTTAGCCCTTTTGTTGTGCTTGGGTTTTCTTTCCTTTCCATTAGGGCCCCGCCCCCGATCTTGTTTTACTTTCTCAGGTGCAGACTGTTGAGCACTGGTATTACTGAAGTCATTTGTAACAGGAAAAACTGTATTTTCACCACTGCTCCCCTTTAGAAAGGAGGAATTTGTGTTTCCTTCAATCTGTGAAGAATAATGATTTGTATTATTTTCCACTTGGGAAAATACAGAGTTAGTTCCACTATCTGCTGGTGAAGGGAAGAGAGATATTGAGCTACTTTCTGCAGGTAAAGGAAGGAAAGGATCTGAGCCACTGTCAATATTCAATGGCAAAACGGTTTTGGTTAGATCTTCCATTTGTGCTGGCAAGGTAGTATTAGACAAATTTTCCATTTGAGAACATAACACACTACCTTGTTCATTTTTATCCTGAGAAGAAATATTTGGATTCATGACACTTTCCACTGAGGGCAATAATGGAGTTGACACGTTTGCTAAATGAGCTGGAAAAATGGAAGGCGAGACATGCTGGGTGGAACAGGTAGGATTCCCATTGACTTTGGTCTGTGATGTGAAAAATGCATTATTAGAGCTGCTCACCTGTGATGGCAGAAAATAAACAAACTTTCCGTTATTTGGTGTATTTAAGTTGTTGGACTTTTGACCTTTTTTACTTTTGCGCTGCATCTTAAATGCAGCATACTGGTCAGGGTGTGCTGTTTTCATGTGTTTCCCAATACTCTGTGAAGAGTTATAGGTTCGAGTACATCCCTCCACCTGGCAGCTGAATTTCTGAACTGGAGCTTTTGGAGGCACTGATGGAGTTCCTATTGGATTTAGGTTGGACTGGGATGGAACAAATGTGATACTTTCTAATGTCTTAAGAGGTAAATTATAAAGACTGGATGATGTTTTCACATTATCTCCACATTCAAACTTGGAAGGTGGCAAACTGTTTTGAAATCCGGCTTGGTTTTGCACAGAAAAGGTCATCAGACTGTTTACTTGTCTTTCTAAGTTTTCAGGGTTAAGGTCACCTATTTTAAGGGTTTCTGAATTTATTAAAGAATTCTGAGCAATCTGGGTTTCGTTAAAACAATTCTGTTCTTTTCTCTCTTGGAAACCTGGATGACACAGATCATTACAAGTATCTTTAGCTGGTGTACATAAATTCGTGACCAGCAGCTCACCACTGCCTTCCACAGTTGAGTTTTCTTGCTTTCCAAAGTTATCCTCTATTCCTTGATTAAGCGACACCTTGATGGACACAGCTACTTCACTAGCCTGAAGCAGAGGAGTAGCAGTAGGGTTTTCCAAATTATTTGACAATTGTCCATTAGCTTGCCTGAGTTCAGAGGCAGAGATGTGGTCTTTTTTGACAGCTGACTCTGCTTTGCTTTTATCCCAAACATTACTTGTATCTATCGGTAAACTGTTCTCAATGTTATTTTCTGAAGGAAGCATTGATTTTTCTTTCTCACTATTATCGTCTGTGCTCTGATTTACTCTGGAAAGCTGAATGGATTCTCCTGATGAACTAAGTTGATCTTCAGGAGGTAGCACTTTTTCAGGAGTATTATGATCATCCAGGTGCTTTTCTAATTCACTCTGAGAACGATACACTTTACCACAACCTGTGAACTTACAAGTGTAGGTATTATAATGCTGTGCTTCATGATCATACAATAAATAAGCTTCTGAAAAAATTCTGCCACATTTAGGAAACATGCACTTTGCTCTAAAGACTTGATGCTCCTTCCGGTGGGTTAAAAGTTCTGCATAACTATTAAAACCAGCCTTACATTTCATCTGTATACAGATGTATGGTTTACTACCACAGTGCATTTGTAAATGATCATTGAGATGAGTAACGCTCACAAAGTGTCGTCTACAGTACTGGCAAATTACTTTTTTGCTTTGCATTTCAAGAAAGCGCTTGGCATCTTCATTATCTTTATGCCCCTTTACATGCGCAATTAAATTTTTAAAGTACTTAAAGCCTTTTTTGCAAAAAGTTACAGGGCAATTAAATTCATTAACAGGTACTGGCTTCTGGACTGGGATTACTTCTGGCTCATAAGATTTATCTTTGTCATCATTTTCATCATCTGAACCATCATTGTCATTAAATACTATAAAATCTGTTGAATAGAGACTATTCTTTTTTATAGGCCGCTGTTCTTGCTTAGCAACAGTATTAGTCTTCTGGTTCTCATGGGTGGTTGTGATTTTAGGAGGCCTTCCCAATCTTCTTAATGGCTTCATAGCCGCTAGTCTCTCTTTACTAGATTGTTTAACATGCAATGTGACATGAGGGACAAAAGTTTCTTTAGAATTAAAATTCTTTGCACAGATGGGGCAACTGTAAATTCCATCTTTGTAATGTTTCTGAGCATGACGTACTATGCGATGTCCAAGGAATTCTTTGTCACATAGCACACAATACTGCATGTAGGCCTGCCAATTCCTAAACCTAGCAGATATAAATCCTCTCTCTCTTAATTGTTTTATCTCCTTCTTTTTCTGCTTGTCTTCACCAATGTCTTTAAGAAGCCCAGAATTAGCACCAACTCCACCAGAAAGTCCATTCACAGAAGTTCCTTTACTTTCTTCCTGGTAGTCTACTACTTTCTCATAAACTTCGCTATCATTTAATTCATCAATTGAAGACACAATGGATGCTTCCTCTCCCATTAGTGCAAGACACTGTCGTTTTAAGGTTTTCCAATCCCAGAATTCTGGGTCAAAGGGCCATTGAGTTTTCAAAACAAGTAAGAGCTCACAGCGCAGAGAATTTGGTATAGGAAGATTCTCTTCATCATACTTCTGGTCTGGCTGGTTATACAACATTTCCACAGCATAATATGCATCTACTGTGGGCTCAATCAAAAATTCGCTCAGTTGACAAGCACGTTTAACTTCCAAATCATCAGGTAACAAACAGGAAATGGTCTTGCAAATTGATATTTTCACTTCCGTATTTTCTGTAGATTCCAAGCGAAGAGCTTTTACACATAATTCTATACAGGTAGCAAGACCAGCCCCTTCAGTCTGTGAAAAAACAAACAGGAAATGTTAATCTAGAATCAACAGATCAGATTTATTTTTTAATTTGGTATTTAAGATCAAGGTGTTCTTTCCCAAATCTTACCACAGGAATATATGAAAAGACACTCTTTTCTAAAGCACTGAAGCATATTTTGGTGTGTGGTTTGTGTAAAATAAAATGCATAGTACAGCAGACACAAATATAAGTACTAGAAGCTAAGAAAAGATCTAGGTATGAAAAATTCCTTTTAAGTCAAAATAGCACTTAAAACATTGCTGGCTTATAATGAGATCAAATGTATATATTACCAGATAAGAGTTTAATAGAATGTCTCACACATAACCAAATGATCAATAAAAGTCATCTTTAGCATTAAGTTCACTTCCTTGCAATCCTTCCAAAATGTAAGAAAATTGAGAGCCCTCAGGTTCCCCAACTTGTTAGTAATGGAAGAATTTCAAGTGTAGCAAAGTAAATTATTTATTATTTGTGTGTGTGTGTGAAGAAGGGGGGCACAATGTTAAAGCACCTACTTTATGGCTAAGCCTGCTTAAGAATGAAGAAAGCAGGTTTTTTTTTTTTTAAACTGACATTTGGGGCAAAAATGTTAGTGATACGTTTCTCAAAGATTAACAACTTTTTGGTTGTTCATATGTTCATGCCTGGAATCCCAACTAAATGGGAGGCAGAGATAGGAAGATGATTGCAGTGTAGCCCAAGCCTGGCCCCAGGGAAAAGCAAGAGCCTACCTGAAAAATAGCTAAAGCAAAAAGGGCTGATAGGCTATGGGCATGGCTCAAGAAGCTGGACATCTGCCTAGTAAGCCTTGACTTTTAGAAGGGGCGGGGGAAAGGATGGATAATTATGACCTAGTTATTATTATTATTGTTATTATTATTATGGATCTCCACATAGCTATCTCCTATCCCTATCTTAATATTAAAACCTGAGCTACTTAGTTACTGTCCTAATCCCCACCAGGCTAGGCAAGACTGAGAACCTATTACTTTAAGCTTTCTGCTCTATATTTTAGATTCATCTTTACCAAGGAAAACCTGCAGATTTCCCTAATAGTCCTGTAATCTCAGCTGCAAAAATAAGACATTTGTTTTATTTCACAAGTATCTGTGGCTATTTGATAATGCAGATTTTTGTTTTCCTTTGTTTTTCTATGCCAATCCTGAAGCTTGAACTCAGGGCCTACACAGTTCCTGAGCTTTTTTGCTCAAGACTAGCACTCTACCTCTTGAGCTACAGGTCCTCTTCTGGCTTTTCTTTTTCTGGTAGTTAATTGGAGAAAAGAGTCTCACAAACTTTCCTGCCCACACTGGCTTTGAACCAGGATCCTCAGATCTTGGCCTCTTGAATAGCTAGAATTACTGGTATGAGCCACCAGTACCTGACAAATACAGGGAGTTTTAGACTACATAATCTGCCATGCTACTGGAAATGAAACTTACTTTTTATAGTTCTCTTTATTCTTTGTAAATTTCTTTTTCTTTTTCTTTGGTCGGTCATGGGGCTTGAACTCTGGGCCTGAGCGCTGTCCCTCAGCTCTTCAGCTCAAGGCGAGCGCTCTACCACTTGAGCTACAGTGCCACTTCCGGTTTTCTAGTGGTTCATTGGAGATAGGAGTCTCACGGTCTTTCCTGCCCGGGCTGGCTTTGAACTGCGATTCTCAGATCTCAGCTTCCTGAGTAGCTAGGATTACAGGCGTGAGCCACCGGTGCCCGGAATACTTTGTAAATTTCTTAATAGTCAAATTCCCATAGTAATAACAAAACTGAAGAATGAAAATTCGTATTATTTTGTGTACTACTTTCCTAGAAGGTAAAAGCAAGCCCTTCCTTTTCAATTCTGAATCAAATATATCACAGGATTAAAAAAAAAAACAACAACCATTGTCTTAAGCAATTAAAAAAAATCACTTGAAATAGTTCTGAAATAATAGAATTTAAAATCTTTTGTTAATTTTAAATTAAGAAAAGATATCATATTTATTCTTACCTCTGAATTAATAACTTTAATCAGGAAGAAAATGTGATATACAGTCTTTGTTAACAAAGAAAGTTGACGACACCTCTCTAGGTATACTTGTATTGATGGTTCTACCCTTTGTTGTAATTTACTCCAAAAAAGAGTGAGTTCCCTTTAAAAAAAAAAAAAAGGTTAAGAGAGAAGTCAGAATTTAATCATAGACTGTATGCCAGTCTTTTCATTGTATTTGAAAACTGGTTTTAATTCAAATGATACATGTGGAATGCAAGACAACAGATTCTGATCTTCTAAAGAACAAATACTTTATTGATCAGTATTTTTTCAATCCTAGAGTAGCACTTACCTTTTATTAAAAAAGCATTTAACACTTGCACAAGCTATAGAATAGTTTACTTTGAGCTGTGAGTGTGTGTGTGTGTGCAAGTGTACATAAATATCTTAAAGTGAAAAAATTATTTTTAAAAAGCATTTTTCTGGGGTTAGGGGTGGTACAGCATTGAGTAGTGTGTTTGGGACTCTGGCTTCAATCCCACCATCATATAGACACAAAATTAAAAAAATCATTTGTCTTTTAAATTAAAATCAACCAATAAGGTTATTTTTGATGCATACAGGAATCATAGTTGACACAGAACATAGAGGAGACTAATTTGTTACAATAGTACAAGAACATATATATATATATATATTTATATATATATATATTTTTTTGCCAATCCTGGAGCTTGAACTCAGGGCTTGGGCACTGTCCCTGAGCTTTTTCTTTCTTTCTTTTTTTTTTTTTTTTGCTCAAGGCTAGCACTCTACCACTTCCGGCTTTTTCTTTTTATGTAGTACTGAGGAATCAAACCCAAGGCTTCATGCATGCTAGGCAGGCACTCTACCACTAAGCCACATTCTCAGACACAAGAATACTTTTTAAAAGTGGGGGACAGTATTGGGGCTTTACCTAATCTTGCACTTGCTAGGCAGGTGCCTCCAGCTCTTTTTCTGCTCTTGTTACTTCTGAGGTAAGAGACTCATTGCCATGCATGTGACTGGACTATGATCCTCCTAGTTTCCCTTTCCAACATAATGAGGAGGACAGGTTCATGTCACTATGCTCAGCTTCTGTTGAGATAGGACTTTCCTAAGATTTTCCTGCCTGGGCTCAATCTCAGCCTCTCATACAGCTAGGATAACTGACATATGCTACTGAGCCAGCTGGGTTGATGGTTAAGAAGGGGTTTGGCGTGTATACCTGGGCTAGCTATAAACCAAAATCTTTCCGATCTCAGCCTTTCAAGTAGCTAGAAGTACAGGTGCGTGCCTGTCTTAAATATATTGTGAAAACAAAATTAACTTTTTATGTAATGAAATATTTTTTCAGAGAAAATAATCTGACTAGAATAATAAACTTGCCCCACTTTTAGTATCCTATTTCTATGTACCCCATAGTTAATTTTCACCAAAAAAATCTTCCTGTGTCAGCATTTTTCACCAAGTGTATTCTTTAATTTACAGGCCTTTATAACTAACTTTCCTGTTTCTACTTCTGCCAACTTGAAAATTTTGCTCATTTGCTGGATTTTAACCTACACAAGGACTTTCAACAATCTGTTTCTCAAATCCTAACTACTTGCACCTTTTCAGGTTTTTGCAAGCCTTTTCTGATCTCTTCTGAAACCTGATATCTGTAGTAATGCATCCTGTATCCATGTTTTCAGTCATTGGAGCCATGTCAGAGGATGGCCCTAAAGAACCACAAAATCTTGTGATGGCATGCCATTGCAGCCTCTTGCTTTAACTAAATTCTGTAGTATTTGTCTAGTGACTAAAACTGACTCTAACCATGTTTCTCAAAAATGTGTCTTGTTAAACAATATGTGACCATATATGAAAAAGTGACTGCTAGTCTTCTCAATTCACCATCTTTTTAATTTAGTATATCATTATCATTGAGTCTTGTCTTTTTACTATCCTGGAAACCAGAATCTTTGGTATTTCTTTCACTTCATGCCACACACATAATGAGGACTTTATAACTTCCTATAGGATTTATTGGCTTTCTGGTTGGTATTTTTCTCAGTTCTATATGGTTAACTTCCTTCTCCATAAATGCCTATTACTTCTCCAATAGAGTGGTTCTTATACATTAATGTCTACCTTCTATTTAAGAGTGTATAGTAGATTGGTTTTGCTTATTTCCTAAAATTCAGACTTTAATGCCTTTTTAAACCATTAGAGCACACTGATTTCTTATTTTCATACTATTACACCTATAAAGTCTACTTTTCATTAATAAATGACCTGTTATTTATTATCTCCATAATTTTTCTACCTGCCTTTTAAATCAATCCATTTTATAGTGCATATATATTTCTTCCTTCATAACACAAATCAACTGCTCAGCAAACCTTGAAAATTCTCATTTTAATTCCTTTGATTACACAACCGTTTACTGACCTGTCCTATATTCTTTTGTCACATATCACTTGATAAGTCTTTTTAAATGTCAGATTGTTATAAGCCAACTTTTCTTTTTTGTCATCATAAAAACTGTAACATTAAAGATCGTGTGGCTATTACAATAAAGTTTTAAGGCCAAAATATAACTACTAGGTAATTAGTTTTTACAGCACATAATAAAAATATAATGTCTTGGTGAGGTTTAAGAACCTTGGGTTTTTTTTTTGTTTGTTTTTTGTCTTGTAAATTGTGGGTCTTGAACTCTGGGCTTGGGCACTGTCCCTCAGCTCTTCAGCTCAAGGTGAGTGTTCTACCAGTTGAGTCACAGCCCACTTCCAGTTTTCTGGTAGTTAATTGGAGATAAGAGTCTCATGGATATTCCTGCCTGGGCTGGCTTTGAACCGCGATCCTCAGATCTCAGCATCCTCAGTAGTTAGGATTACAGGTGTGAGCTACCGGTGTCTGGCTTAAAAATATTTTAAAAATATTACTAAACAATCTTAATCCTCAAGACCAATTTTGTATTACTATTTAATAACTGTCCCTTGAAAAAGAAAACCAACTCACCAAGCACAGTACATATCCCCTTGCTGGAGCTGACGTGATAAAAATGCAGTACACAAAACAAGAGCACTTTTCTCATCACCTTCAGATTCTAAGTTACAGATCATTTCTAGTGCATCTTTGCAGTCAACTTCTGAAATCTACAGAAAAAGGACACAGAAATGTGCCATAAATAGGCATGTTTTAAATATTAGACTATTCTGTAGTAATAGTTTTAATTTTTCATTACAATAGCTATGAATGTTTTCACCAATAAAATGCCATTAACTCTCACACTATCAAGTTATAATTGGTCATTTACTTATACTTTTAAGAGGTAATCTTTCTTCATAGCCAGTAAAACAGACAAAGAAACAGGGAGACCAACCATGAGAATTTACATAAGTTCACTAAGTAATATTAATTATAAGCACCTATTGTCCATTAAATGAGATTCCTGACACTGAAAAAGAAATATTGCAGTATTTTTCTCACTTTTATCTGATTTAATTCTAGAAATCAGCAGAAAGGCAGGTGTTATAAAGGATAGATTAATAAACTATTTGTTAGAGGAAAAAATATAAAAAAAATTTTACGTAGCTATATATTAAAAAATAGGCTCATCTTAGTTTTCTATAACTCTCTACTATACTGCTTTTCATATAAATTTATTCCACTTCAAAGTTTTTCAACATTCATGAGTATATTCACATAACCTACATGAGGGCAACTTGCTTCATTTAATGATATACTCACATCTACTTTTTTATTAAAGCTTACTTATTACACCTCATTACAGTGATGTACTGTATAAATTTCCCTATCATCTTTGCAGCCATTTGCTCTAAGGGATGTGATAAGCCTCTCAAGGTAATAAATCACTTTGTGTTCCCTAGAAGAGAAAGAGTACTCACCACACAGTACAGTGACATATGGCAAAAAGGAGGAACAAAGATGGAACACAGACCACTAACACCCAAGTACCACAGAACTGACTGGATCTTTCCTAGTTGGTCATCTTTCTCTCCTCATCAAATACTGGGTTAGCAAAAGTGTGCATAGGTATAAAATTTCAAGTGTTTGGAACTGAACAAGTGTTTATACAAATGGATGAGGTGGATAATCTTACAAATTGATCTTTGATAATGATGGTAAGTGTGGTGTGGTAATAGACTCAGGAGCTCCATTATATCGAATTGGGCTACAAAACATTAAAGACTAAAAAAGATCAAACTGTGTAATCAATATCGGTGATTTCTTAAAGAAAGTATAGTTAGCAGCAGAATAAAGACCGAAACTTAAGCTGGATATAGTTGTTCATATCAATATTCTCAGCAAAAGCCTAGGTAGTGAAACACTGTTTCAAAAACAAAGCACCTGCCACTGATGGCTCACACCTGTAATCTTAGCTTCTCAGGAGGTTGAGATCTGAGGATCATGATTCAAAGACAGCCAGGACAGGAAAGTCCGTGAGACTCTTATTTCCAATTAATCACCAAAAAAGCCAGAAGGAGGGCTGTGGCTCAAGTGGTAGAGTGTTTTTATTTTTTGCTTTGAACAAAGAGCTCAGGGATAGTGCTCAGGCCTTAAGTTCAAGCCCCAGGACTGTCACAGAACAAACAAAATCCCCTGCAAAAGAAAAAAGAAAAAAAAAAGGCCCTGGGCAGTGTTTTTCTACAATTCAATTCCTCTGATACTTCCTACCTATAAACAACCTATAACTAACAATTTTTATCTATAAACTACTCTATTTCATGTAAATATTTCATTATCAAACATTTTATATATATTATCATTCAATCATGATTATCAATCAATAATTCAATAGCACTATCATTTTATATATAAATATTATGTTCGAAGATGTTGCTGTCCAATTTATAATGGTTAAGTGGTAGAGCCTCGACTAAAACAACCTGTGACTGATATCAAAAACCCAATCTCTTTCATCACTTTTTTTATAAAGATTATTCTGGTTTTAAGCAATTATTCTGACATACAAACAATAGTAAATCAAACTGATTTTAGTTGTGTTTTTTTGTTTTGTTTTTTTGGTTGGTTGTGGGGCTTGATTACTGATGCCCATGATTTTAGTTGTTTTTTTGGTGTGGGTACTGGGGTTTGAACTCAGGGCCTTAAGTTCTCACTTGGCACTTTTGCTCAAGGCTGGCACTCTCTCCACTTTCAACATTATGGAGACTATTTGGAGGTAAGACTCTCACAGGACTTTTCTGGCATGGTTAGCTTTGAACTTCGATTCTTATATCTCAGCTTCTTGAGTAACTTGGAATACAGGTATGAGCCACTGGTTCTAGCATAACCTGAGTCTTTTTTTAAACATTTTCATAAAATTAATAACAGTAGCTGGGTGCGGGTGGCTCATACTTGTATTCTTACTCAGGAGACTGAGCTCTGAGGATTACAGTTCAAAGCCAGCCAGGGCAGGAAAGTCCCCGAGTCTCTTATCACTAATTAACCACCAGAAAACCAAAGTGGTGCTGTTGCTCAAGTTGGTAGAGTGCTAGCCCTGAGCTAAAGAGCTGAGGGACAACACCCAGGCCCAGAGTTCAAGCCCCACAACTGACCAATAAACAAAAACAAACAAACAAAAAAAATTTAGTGTCAGCTTCTTCAGAGAGAATACTGAAAATCTACACAAGAGCTTGCTGGGTAAATATTACTTTACAGTAAGTGTTTTTAACCCAAATACTTGTGACAAGAAGTATTTCAGAATTTAGATTTTTTTTTTAAAGAGTTGAATATTTGCATATATACAATATTATATCTTGTGGTAGCGACCCACATTTAAACATGAAATTTCTTCATTTTATATCATCTTTTTTTTTCTTTTTTCATATCATCTTATACACCTACCCTGAAGATTACTTTTAGTGCATATATGTTTTGACTGTGACCTGTCACATAAGGTATAGACCCTTCTACTTGTGTCCTTCAACATATTACAGATTGTGGAGCATTTCAGACTTCAGATTTTGTGATTTAGGGGTGCACAAATTTACATACTACTTTTTTTTTAAGAAAAAGTTAAGCTACAAACACTTGGTGTTAGTGTCAAGATTTTAATTCAGGCTTGGCTTCACAGTCTATACTCATTCTAGAATTCCACATGCATAAGTACATAGATAAATAAAAACTCTTCGAAGATTGATTAGTAATCTGACCATATTTGTTTCTTTTAAAACCTTAAAATCCCATTAATGTTGACGTGGAAAAAATTGCATTATTAATGAAGAAAGAGATTTTATTTCCCCAATGAAATTTTCTCTTTAGCCCCCATGTTTTTGGTAGTTCTAGGGTTTAAACTTAGGGCTTTCATGTTTTCTTGGTAGATGTTCTACCATTTGAGCCATGTCCCGATCCCTTATGCTACAGTTTTTATTTCTTTAACAAAGCAGTTTATGCATACAATGTATCTTGTCAGTATCACCCCTTCTGACCACCCTTCCCCTACCTACTCTTTCCCTCACTTCTTAATTTGTGGTACAGGTCAGCTTGGACTGGATCCTATCTTTACTTCTTGCATAGGCAGAATGACAAGTTTATACCACCATGGTTAAGATTTTTCTTTTGAGGTGGGGTCTTGTGAAAGTTTTGCCTTGGCTGGTCTAGAACCACAAATCCTCCGAATTCAACCATCCACACAGCTAGAACAAAGGTTTGTATCACACTGCACCAGGTTTTGGGGCAGATGGGGGCAGGGGGGAGGTCTCACAAACTTTTTGCTAGGTCTAGTTTCAAAATGTGAGCCTCTCAATCTTCATTTTCCAAGCAGCTAAGATTACAGGAGTGAGTCACAGGAGTGAGCTTACTCTAAAACTACATTTTTTATGTATCATTACTCATGTTTATTTACTCACATATATCCAATATATTTCAAGCCTTTGTGATCTAGAAATACTGAAAATTTCCCCCTCTTTTTGGGGGGCAGGGCTTTGCGCATGCTAGGAAGGTGCTTAGTATCAGTTGAGCCACATCTACAGTCACAGAAATACAGATGTTTATGAGATTATAAATTCATCCCTTTGATTTTAAGCTATTAAACCCTATGTTTAGATGACTTCCCACTAGAAAGTATGCTTCTCTAAGACAGAGCCTCGCCTCACTCACCTTTAACATCTCACTACCTACAAAGCACATACTGTGCACTTAACATTACAAATGTTATAAAGGTTATTTCTTTTTTTTCTTTTTGGGTCCGGTCGTGGGGCCTGAACTCTGGGCCTGGGCACTGTCCCTCAGCTCTTCAGCTCAAGGCTATCGCTCTACCACTTGAGCCACAGCGCCACAGCGCCACTTCCAGCTTTTTTTCTTTTTTCTTATGTGGTGCTGGGGAATCGAACCCAGGGCCTCATGCATGCAAGGCAAGCGCTTTACCACTGAGCCACTTTCCCAGCTCCTATAAAGGTTATTTCAAGAAACGTTATACACCATTGTCAATTGTGTAGTTATTACTTGTGAAAACAAAGAGGGAGAAAACCCCCTATAATGGAAAAATGCCTTAGGCTAACAACACTTGTGATTCTACTTGATCCAGTCTAGAAATTGCCTGTAGTCACTCATCCTAATATTGTCAATACTCTCACCGTATTTGACGTGCTCATTTGTTACCTTGGTCTAAACTTATAACCTGTCCTCACTTTCTCAAGAAAAAGCACAAAACCATCATATACTCACGATGTCTAACTTCATGTGGGTAGTTTTTTTCTGGTTTCTAATTACAATCATTCTTTGTCGACTCAAAGGGATTGCAAATCCTCTGTAATTTTTTTTAGTGGGTTTGAATTGAGGTTACAAGCTCTACCACTTAAGCTACACCCCTATCCTTTTTTTTTGTTGTTTTTCGGGTTTTTTTGGTCAGTCTTGGGGCTTGAACTCTGGGCCTGAGCGCTGTCCCTGCACTCTTCAGCTCAAGGCGAGCACTCTACTGCTTGAGCCACAGGGCCACTTCCCGTTTTCCAGTGGTTTATTGGAGATGAGTCTCATGGACTTTCCCGCCTCGGCTGGCTTTGAACCGCAATCCTCAGATCTCAGCCTCCTGAGTAGCTAGGATTATAGGCGTGAGCCACCGGCGCCCGGCACCACTATCCTTTTTTGCCTAGCTATTTTTCAAATAGGATCTGTGAATCTCCTCTTTACACTTCTATCAATATACTGGATGACAGGCTGCACCACAGTGCCCAGCTATCTACTGGTTGAGACAAGGTCTTGTGAACTTCTATGTCTGAGGTGACCTTGACCGTGATCCTGATCTCTATCCTCTTGAATAGCTGGGATTACAGTTATGAGCTGTTGTTCCTGCCTTGTCATTTTTATCTTACATATCAGACTTTCTTTTAATATATCTTCAAGTCTATTCTACAACTCCTTTGCTTTCCTCTCTCTACTGTTTTAGAATCAACATATAGAGATACAAATTTTTTTACTTTATTTTTTTGCTGGTTCCCCAACCACGAATTCAGGGCCTGGGTGGTGTTCCTGAGTCTTTTGCTCAAGGCTAACACTAGCACCACAGCTCCATTTCTGGCTTTTTGGTGGTTAATCCAGAGTGTGGCAGACTTTCCTGTCCAAGCTGGTTTCAATCCATGATCCTGAGATCTCAGCCTCCTGAGCAGTTAGGATTACAGATGTAAATCACCGGAGCCTGGTGAGATACAGATATCAATATGCATTCTGTGTTCAGTGAACACATAGTCAGTGTACTACTAAGGTCTACCTAAATTCCTTAACAAATTGTTACACATTTGTCTTTCAATGCTCCTTCCTTATCTCCAACTTCATTTTGAAACTGATTCTCCGAAATGTAAAATTTCCATTTAGATCATGATTCTACTTTCAGAATTTTGAAGTCATAAAAATAACAATATATAAATACTATGCCAAGTACTATAAAGTTTATGCCAAATTATATGTAATGATAGGCTAATGCTTCATAAAAATAAACTTACATTATGCATATATGCACACAGAACATTTACTCTTAATGTATTTTATGTTTTATATAAAATGCAGGTATTCCTATATATTCTACATATTTAGAGAGAATCTATATGATTCAGTTCTAGGAACACTTTATGTTGTTATTTAAACTAGCCAATTCAAAAGCTCTGCAAGTATCTGAAGTCAGAAAAACTAAAGTACTACCCCAAATAAATATCTTATTGAACTTTTAAACCACCACCATCTGCCCTTATCTTAGTCAATCAATTAAAACATCCATATTATTCAAAACAGAAGGTAAATGAAAAGTTTACTTATAATTCTGATAGCTGCTTAGAATAAAGTTGGACCCTACCCACGAGCATATTAAAACAGGCTGACTGACAAGTCCCTTAACTACTTACAAAATAAAGTCAGGGATTCTAATATAATTAAAAATTCTCTATTTTAAAAATTAATTTCTAACAAAAATATACTCACCTCTTCAATTAGCTTTTCATTTGGTGATGATGTGCAAAGACAGACGAGGTAAGTTTGCTTAAAACTACCTTTTGTACCAATCTCTGGATGATCAGAACACAGCTTTGCTAGAGCAGTTGCTTGACTTAATTGATTTGTTTTGATTAGATGTTTAATCCTCATATCCAACAAGATGGGACCCTCAAAAGCTAAAAATTCATTCACTTTAAAAAACAAGACATAATAGATTATTAACATTTGGTAATACTTCACTTGCAACTCACATATCCATACAAGAAAACAACTTAAACGTAAGAACTAAAACTCATTTTTTCTATTCTCTATTATTGCAATTAAGGCTACCACATAATACTTGAGATTTTCATTGCCATCTTTTTATATTGTTTTTCTTTCTTTTAAAATTCTGAGACAGGGTTTCAAAGCTGGCCTTGTACACCCTATGCAGCTAGTCTAGCCTTTGGCTGGCAAACCTCCTGCCTCAGCTTACTGAGTACTTGGATTCCAGGCATGGAACCATCAGGTCTGGATTGCTGTGTGTGTGTGTGTGTGTGTGTGTGTGTGTGTGTGTGTGTGTGTGTGTGTGTGTGTGTATGTGTGTGTGTGTGTGTGTGTGTGTGTGTGTGTGTGTGTGTGTGTGTGTGTGTGTGTACACATGTTGATCTAGGGTTTAAACTCAGGGCCTAGGTGCTGTCTTTGAGCTTTATCACTCAAGGCTAGCTAACATTCTACCAGTTGAGCCATAGCTCCACTTCTGGCTTTTTTGGTGGTTAATTGAAGGTAAGAGTCTCACAAGCTTTTCTGCCTGGGCTGGCTTTGAACCATGATCCTCAGATCTCAGACTCCTGAATAATTAGGATTACAGGCATGAAACACTGGCACCCGGCTAGTTTGCCAACTTCTTTTTTTTTTGGTCGTGGGGCTTGGGCGCTGTCCCTGTACTCTTTAGCTCAAGACAAGTGTTCTTCCGCTTTAGCCACAGCACCACTTTTGGTTTTCTAGTGGTCTATTGGAGATAAGAATGTCATGGAGTTTCCTGCCATGGCTGGCTTTGAACCATGATCCTCCGATCTCAGCCTCCTGAGTAGCTAGGATTATAGGCGTGAGCCACTGGCGCCTGGCTAGTTTGCCAACTTTTAAAAACTGCATTAAAATAATTTTCCTTATTAGAGCATTATTCAGAATGGGTTCAATAAACTTCTTGTTGATAAAAATGGTTGTACATTTATTCTTGAATCACAGTGGTTAGTATTCCTAAAATTTGTAATGTTGGAGCATTACATAGTTGTTTGGGCAGCCACAAAAGAACATCTGGGTATTCTAAAAAAGAAATTTAACTATTATTTTGCTCATTATTGGCAATGTCATTTTACAAAGATGAAGTATATCTTTTTAAAAATATATCTTTTAGATGAATCAAAACTACGTAGTCTGGGTGCTGATGGCTCACTCCTGTAATCCTAGCTACTCAGATCTAAAGATCATGGCTCAAAGCCAGCCCAGGCAGGAAGTCCCTGAAACTCCTAACTCCAATTAACTACTAAAACAACTGGAAACAGAGCTGTAGTTCAAGCTGCACAGCACTAGCCTTAAGCACCAAAGTTTAAGGACAGTGCTCAGACTTTGAGTTCAAATTCCAAAACCAACATAACACACACATACCCACATACACAAAAGATTTTTTAAAAAGAAAAAGAAAAAGAAATGTAAGCTAGAAGGGGAAAATGTTTTAAGAACAAATCTCTTAATACTTCTGTGGGTTTAAGTTATTTTGTTAAAGTATCAATTGATAAGCTTCAATACATGCCTAAACACACTTATGCATAAGATACTTCTATTTTCATTATTCTCTTTTGGTCATCTACAAATAAGGATTCATATTTTGCACCTATGAAAAGAATTTAAATCTTAGCAGGCTTACATTTAAGATTTTCCCCCCAAAGTTTTCTTTATCACAATGGAAATCTTTTTTGAACATTTATTTGGTGATAGCTAGCCTAAACTTTTGAAAAACTTTTAGCAATTAAATTTAAAATGCTTTATACATAAACTTCATTATTCTCTCTACTTGTGAATATGCTAAAAGATGTAAATACTTTGTGAATTAAAAGATGGAAAATGAGTGATGTTCTTTCTTATTCTGTGTTCCTTTCTATTACCTTTATTTTTACATTTTAACTATACTCTGTTCTACAAGATTTGTCTATATGCTTATGGCTCCTCAGTATTAAAATCATAAATATAGGGGCTGGGGATGTGGCCTAGTGGTAGAGTGCTTGCCTAGCATGCATGAAGCCCTGGGTTTGATTCCTCAGTACCACATAAACAGAAAAAACTGGAAGAGGCACTGTGGCTCAAGAGGTAGAGTGCTAGCTTTGAGTAAATGAAGGTCAGGGATAGTGCCCAGGCCGAGTTCAAGCCCTAGGACTGGCCAAAAATATATATATATATATATATATACATATCTCATAAATATATAACCAGGATAACAGAGGATCCCAAATTTCATACTTTTCTAGACTTCTATACCTACTTTATTCTTTACATTAAACCAAACAAAAAGTATACAGAATACAGATAAATATATGAGTTTGATGCCTCTGACTATCTTACTATGATAAATGACATTAAAAACAAAAGCAAAAATAACATATGAAGAAGGTCAAGTTATTATATTGGAAATATCTTTATATGTAAAATTCAATATCAAAGCACATTCTAAGGGTTTTAAATGAAAGATTTATGAGAAATAAAGTTAATATAAGGCTATCCTGGGCTTACTTAAGTGATTGACATAAAAAAAAAAAAAACCACCACTAACAACCTCAGTTTCCTAATACAACTATCTCAAAAGAAACCCCCAGGGATATAATACCGTCACAAAAACTCATAATCAACAGTGTCTGAAAGATCATGGCAAAACAAATAATTTAAAGACGTCAAGTATCTAACTAAAATAACTGTTCCTAAGAGATCAATTGCAAATCATCCCTGAAAAAAAAAAATCTCGTGGATGACGTATGTCAAAATGCACTAGACTTATAAACTCATTTGTTGAATGATAACTCCTTTGTACAACTACTTATTAACTTTAAAAAGTTTTATAAAGCATCATGCAAAATAATTTCTGTGCCAAATCAGTTTATGAAAAGAATGTTTATTAAAAACTTTCAAAGTCAGAGGTGTTTGTTTTTAATGAGAGACCACTGATGAACTAGGGTAAGATTTCAAAAAAATACAGGAGGAAAAAAAATACAGAATACTAGGACAGAAAGAGTTTTATAGTATCATTCTGTACAGCTCCATCATTTGGCAGATGAGTAAACTAAGGCTCACAGTAGGAAAGTAGCTTCCTAAAATTACAAACCACCCAATGACAAAATCAGGACCAGAGGTAATGGTTCTTCTTCTTCACATAGTCCAAGACCAGGAAGAAAAAAAATTCTTCCATGTGACTACTTCGTTTACTTCTAATCAAAATAGTGCTTTGTAACAGTAAAAAGAAAAAAAAAAGTGAAGTATTATTAGTCTTTAAAGGAAAATAGTTACATATTCTGAAGCTCATGACTCAAAAGAAGAATATACTCAAATGCACTTATTCTCTCTTTTCAACTGTTACATCTTTCATTACTCTCACCAATAAGGACATGATTTTCTTTATAGAAACTGCAACAAAGACTACCTATTTCAGTGCTTGCCAGACTTGTTAAAAAAAAAAAAAAATCAAGGTACTGGGTGCTGGTGGCTTATGCTTGAAAGCCAGTCTGGTCAGGAAAGGCTGTGAGACTCACCAGAAAACTGAAGTGGTAGAGCAGTAGGCTTCAGCAAAAGAACTTAATCCTAAGCAAAGGGGCAGTGCTCAGGCCCAAGTTCAAGCCCCAAGAACAACTAATAAATAAGTAAAATCAAGCTAAATGCATGATATTGAGCCAATTTATCAAAGTAAAACAAAACAAACAAAAAACCTTCTTTCCATAAAATATCACTTTTATAATATTAAACAAGAAAATTAGTACCCACTACATTTCTTTGTTTGTTGGTCGTGGGGACTGAACCTGGGTGCTGTCCCTCAGCTCTTTAGCTCAAGGCAAGTCCTCTACCACTTGAGCCACAGCGCCACTTCTGGTTTTCTGGTGGTTTATTAGAGATAAGAGTCTCACGGACATTTCCTGCCTGGGCTGGCTCTGAACTGCAATCCTCAGATCTCAGCCTCCTGAGTAGCTAGGACTATAGGCATGAGCCATCGGCGGCCCTGCTTACCCACTACATTTTTATGACAAATAAATCACAGCATAAACCTGAGTAGTTTTTTGAATATTATATAACACATATCTCTTACTTTCTCAGATTCCTCTAGAGTAGGGCCAACTTATTTACTGAGTGCACAGTCCCTTACCTAAGTGTGTATACAATGGCCTTTACATCATTTCTTTCTCACAGCTTCTCAAATGTCTCAAATAGCATATAAAAATCTCTACATGAGTGCTAGCCTTGAGCAAAAGAAGCTCAGGAACAGTGCCCAGGCCCTGAGTTCAAGCCCCAGAACTGGAGGAGGGAAAAAAAAAAGATCCTTTTATGGGCTAGGAATGTGGCACAGTGGTAGAGTGCTTGCCTAGCATGCATAAAGCCCAGGGTTTGATTCCTCAGTATCACATAAACATAAAAAGCCGAAAGTGGTGCTTTGGCTCAAGTGCTAGAGTGCTAGCTTTGAGCAAAAGAAGCTCAGGAACAGGGCCTAGGCCCTGAGTTCAGGCCCCAGGACTGGCAAAAAAATAAAAATAAAATAAAATAAATAAAAATCTCTGCACAGTATGTGTCACCAAAACTACTCCACATCTACTCAGGAGGGGTAGGCCAGGGATTTAAGAGTTTATAGATAGATTATAATGACTACATTTCCCAAACATCCAGTCTATTAGCTAGCTATGCCATTCTACTCAGTTCCACCCACTATTTCCTCTCCACCACTGCAACCCCACTCCCAACCCAAATCACAAATCAGACAATCTTGCAGATCTGCTCCTTTTTTGCATCACTCTTACCCCTCATCACTTCTCCTGTAAGTGACCAAGGATACTTAAGAAGTCAGCTTTTAAAGCATATACTTCATTGTCTTCCCTCTTTAAAAAAAAACAAAAAACAAAAAACAACTTTTAGTGGCTTTCCCTTACCTTCCAAGGGTAAAAAAGGATGTTTCCTCTTAGAAGTAATCTAATAATTAGGCAAGAGAAAGAAATAATATGCATTCCAAAGAAGTAAATCATCTCTTTGAGCAAATAACATGGGGATAGAGGTTAAAAATAAACCTTAAAAAAACACTACTAACCGTTTAAGGTTCAAGAATCTAAAAACTGAACAAATGCAGCAGTGCTAGTCACTAGATACAATGTTGAAAATGAACTATACAACTTGTGGGTAGATATGGAAAGGGAAAACTGGGAGAGTGTGAGGAAAGGGATGACATTGTTCAAAAAGAAATGTACTTTACCTGACTTATGTAACTGTAACCTCTCTGTACATCATCTTTATAACAGTAAAAAAAATTAAAAAGGACCTAAGAAGCCAAAAGATAAAATCATTTGCATTTCTGTGCTTACAATTAAAAACTCATAAAGAAAATAAGGAAACAACCATTTAAACAGTATCAAAAATAATAAAAAAAGAAATAAAACTTTAAAAAGGGGGTGGGAAGATTGTACACTGAGGACTATTAAAACATTACTGAAAGAAATTACAGGTAATACAAATAATTGGATTTGAAGAATTATATTAAGAAATCTACAGCTTTAACCCAATCTCTATCAAATATCAATTCAAGTTTTTATAAAGCTAGAAAACTTCGTCCTAACATTCTTAATTGTAAGGATCTACAAACAGGTAAAATAACTTGAAAAGATCTACATACTTTCTGGCTAGAAATCATATTCCTGACCTAGGGCAACCAAAACAATGATACCAACAAAAAAAGACATAAATCATGAATAGAATAGTCAAGAAAGTAGTATTTCATGAAATAAGTTTCAAAAATGATGCTAACACAGCTCAATGAAGAAAAGAGAATCTCTTGAACAAATAGTGCTGGAGAATATATCCACATGTAAAAGAATGAAGTTGAGTCTATATAATGCATAATATACAAAAAATAACTCAAAATGGATTAAAGACCTAACCTTAATACTCAAAACTACAAAACACCTAGAAATTTTATGGTATTAGGCTTAAACAAAAAACCAAAGGCAAGTGAAACATACAATGAGACTGTATCAAACTTAATATTTTGTACAGGAAAATAACTCAATAAGAATAAAAAGACAATTAATTGGATAAAATATTTGCAGATCACCTAATAAAGAAGTATGCTCCAGAGAACTCTTAAGCACTAAAAGAAATAAATAATCTAAAATGTGAGCTATACTTTATAGACTATGATAATGACAATTTGCCTTGTGAAGGATAAAATGTGCTTGTGACTTTAGCTAAGTATCAGTATCCTACAATACTCTGAAATTTATGTAATCATTTAATCTCAATAAAGAAATTAAAAAAGAGGTGGGGGGGCGGGGACTATGTTGCCAGGCACTGGTAGCTCATGCCTGTACTAGCTCACACCTAGCTACTTAGGAGCCTGAGATCTGAGGATCACAGTTTGGAGCCAGCCTAGACAGAAAGTCTATGAGATGTATCTCCAATTAACCAGCAAAAGGCTGGAAAGAGAAGTGTGGTTCAAGTGGCACAGCACCAGACTTGACTGAAAGAGACAAGTGAAAGCTCAAGGCCCTGAGTTCAGGTCCCCAAATCAGCACATAAACACAACCAAAGGGCTATGTATTCATACAGGTATCTCCCAAAAGACGATGTACAAATAACCAAAAAGTACAGAAAACATCAAAAATCCTTACAGAACTGCAAATCAAAATGACAATGAGGTAGCACCAAGCTATTAAGATAGCTCCTATGAAATAAAGTGTTGGTGAAGATATGGAGAAATTGAGAGCTTTGCTCACTGTTAATAAGATTGAAAATAGCACAAACTCTGGAGAAAACAATATAGTAACCTACCAAAGTTAAAAACAGAACTGAGTAAAAAAAGAAAAGCAAACAGAATTGGGTAGAGGTAATGGCTGAAACACTAGATATGGGGAGAATGATATTGGGAGGACTGAAGATCCAGGCCTGCCAATGTAAAGTTTGCAAGACCTTAATTATCAACCAATAAGAAGCTGGAGGGGTTCATACCTGTCATTCCACCAACACAGGAAGCAAGGTTAAGAGGACTGCACTTCAAGCTAGCCAGGGCAAAAAGCAAGACCCTATTCAAAAACTAAGGGAATCTGGCACGGTGCTCGCAGCTCAACGCTTCTAATCCTAGCAACTCAGGAGGCTGAGATCTGAGAATCACAGTTTGAAGCCAGCTCAGGCAGGAAAGTCTATGAGATTCTCAATTCCAATTAACTACAAAAAAAGCTGGAAGTACAACTGTGGCTCAAGTTGTAGAGCACCAGCTTTGAACAAAAAAAGCTCAGGGACAATTCTGAGCTCAAGCACCAGGACCAGCATCAAAAACAAAATGGAAAAGAAAAAAGAAAAAGAAAATTTAAAAAAGTGGTAGAAAACTTATCTAGAAAGTGCAAGGGAAGGGGCTGGGAAGGTGGCTCAGTTGGTAGAGCGCATGCCTTGCATGCCTGAGGCCCTGGGTTCGATTCCTCAGCATCAAATAAGCAAAAAGAAAAAAGCCGGAAGTGGTGCTGTGGCTCAAGTGGTAGAGCGCTAGCCTTGAGCTGAAGAGCTGAGGGACAGCGCCTAGGCCCAGAGTTCAGGCCCCACGACTGGACCCCCCCCACAAAAAAAAAAAGAATAAAAAAGGAAGTGCAAGGGAAGAGTATCAGTCCAAATGTGCCCCTTCAAAAACATTACTTAAAAACAGAACCACTCAGTTGGCACCAGTGGCTCACACCTGTAATCCTAGCTACTCAGAAGGCTGAGATCTGAGGATCCCAGTTCAAAGCCAGCCTGGGCAGGAAAGTCCATGAAACTCTAATCTCCAATAAACCACCAGAAAACTGGAAGTGCGCTGTGACTCAAGTGGTAGAGCACTTGCCTTGAGCTGAAGACCTCAGGACAGCACCCAGGCCCAAGAGTTCAAACACTACAACCGACAAAAACAAAACAGAAAAAAATAAAACCAGCCACTATATGACCCACCCATATCATTTCTGAGTATATGCTCACAAAGCAAAAAGATACTTATATTTTCCTATTTACAGTAGTATTACTCATGACAAGAAAGAAATGGGAGCAATATCTTAAACATCTAGAGTTGAATTCAAATCCCAGTACCAAACACAAACAAAACAAACAACAATACCCAATATCCAACAAAATCCCTAATATATAAAGATGCCTTGCATGCATGAGGCCCTAGGTTTGATTCCTCAGCACCACATAAGGAGAAAAAGCCAGAAGTAGCGCTGTGGCTCAAGTGGTAGAGGGCTAGCCTTGAGCTGAAGAGCCAAATGACAGCGACCAGGCCCAGAGCCCAGGCTCCATGACCACCAAAAAAAAAAAAAAAAAAAAGTTATATATATATAAACCAGCCAGGTGCTGGTTGCTCATGTCTGTAATCTTAGCTACTCAGAAGGCTAAGATCTGAGGATTGAAGTTTGAAGCCAATCAAGTTAGGCAGGAAAGTATATGAGATTCTTTTTTTTTTTTTTGGTCAGTCGTGGGGCCTGAATTCTGGGCCTTGGCGCTGTCCCTTAACTCTTCAGCTCAAGGCTAGCATTCTACCACTTGAGCCACAGAGCCATTTCCAACTTTTTTTTGCTTTTGTGGTGCTGCGGAATCAAACCTAGGGCCTCATGCATGCAAGGCAAGAACTCTACTACTGAGCCACCTTCACTGCCCCCATGAGATTCTTATATCCAGAAAATGGGAAGTGGTGCTGTGGCTCAAAGTGGTGCTAGTCTTGAATATAAAAGTTCAAGGAGGGGCTAGGAAGGTGGCTCAGTGGTAGAACCTTGCCTTGCATGCATGAGGCCCTGGGTTCGATTCCTCAGCACCACATAGGCAAAAGGAAAAAAGTCAGAAGTGGCACTGTGGCTCAAGTGGTAGAGCACTAGCCTTGAGCTGAAGAGCTGAGGGACAGCACCCAGGCCCAGAGTTCAGGCCCCACAACCAGACCAAAAGAAAAAAGTTCAAGGACAGTGCTTAAACCCTGAGTTCAAGCCCCTGGACCGACACCAAAAAAACAAAACAAACCCCCCCCCCCCCCCCCGCCGCCCCGAAGAAACAGAAGAATGCTAGTTTGACATGCTAGTTAGTATACTAAAAAATCTAAAGAATGAATAAATGCAATCCTGGATAAGAATGTAGAATTTCTAAGCTGCTATGGACTTACACTTTGCTTGCCAAAGTTCTTGTTTTTCTTTTCTTCCACATCAAATATGATAGAGTTTAGAAACCTATTTTTAAATCATTAAAATAAAACTATTATCACATATTACCTTTTAAAGCCTAATATCTTTTTTAATTTAAAAATATTATAACCTCGGGGAAGGTAGGGAGGGAAGGGATGGTAAGGGGAAAACAATGGAGGGGGTAAACTGCTCAATAGGAAGTGTACTCATTACCTTACTCATGTAACTGTAACCCTCTGTATAGTATCTTTACAATAAAAAATAAAAACAATATTATAAAGATATGAGTACACTTGGGATTTCTTCCCTGTATCATTAAAAGTTATTGATGGTTTCATTCATAAACACTAAATTCTGTCATCTGTCATTTCTTACTCATTCAAGCATGTCTTTTCTTATGTATATTATACAAATGTATTTTATGACCTCTTACCTAAATAAATAATTGTAAATAGATTTTAAAAAATGTAGATTTTTTTTTTTTTTTTTGTCATTTGTAGGGCTTGAACTCTGGCCTGAGCACTGTCCCTTGAGCTCTTCAGCTCAAGGCTAGACCTCTACCACTTGAGCCACAGTACCACTTCTGCTTTTTTTCTGTGTATGTAGTATACTGAGGAATCGAACCTGGGGCTTCATGCATGCTAGGCAACATATTCTAGAAATAGTATTTTTAAAAGGCATGATTGTTTATGGAAAAAAATGACTAAGAGCTAAAACAGATTCATAAAACATAAATCAGACTTTTTATACACCTAAATATAAATTGCAAAACTATAAAACATCAAGAACACAAAAGAAAAATCTATACGACACTGAATTTGGTGATGAGATTTTAGGTAAAACAAATCATAGTCCATTTAAGAAAGTGAGAAAAATAGTGAGAATTGTGGAATTTATGCTCTGTTAAGTCAAGTCACTGTTAAAAAAAAAGGACAAGCCAAATGTAAAGAAAAAAAAACTGACAGAGGACTAATATTCCAAATGTATTTTTAAAAACTGATAATTCAATAAGAAAACCACCTAAAAAAACCTCAACAAAAACCCCAAACAGGTACAAAATCTGAACAGATAATCATAGATAATATAGATGACAAATACTCTGAAGAGAAAATCTTCAATATCATTTTCACTACTGAAATGCAAATTAAAACAGTAATTTGATAGCACTGTATGCCAATTAGAATAGCAAAAAGACTAAAAATACAATACCAACTGCAAGTGAAAGTGTAGTAAAAGAGAATTGCAATTCATTGCTGACAAGAATCTCAAACTGCTTAAGTCCTTTAGATATCCTTGACACTTTGCAAGTCTCAGTTACAAAGTCAAATATAGTTTTCTCACATAGAGCAACATTCTCCTAAGTATTTACCCAACGAATATGAAAATGTCTATCTACACAAAAACCTAATACTTATCCAATACTTTATCCAAATTATCAAACATGGTAGCAATCAAGATGTCCTTTAATTGAGCTAGATAAACGCACGGGGGAATATTAGACAAATACTGTTAAATAGAAGAAACTAGAAAAGGCAAAACTATATATAGAAACAGTGAATAGATTGTCAGGTGTTTGGGAGAGGTTGAATAGATAAAACAACTAATATTGTTCTACGAAGTAAATCCTAATATTGTACAGGTGTCTGTATATATAGAACTTTACAACACAAAGAGGGAATCTTGCCAGGTGTGGGTGGCTCACGCCTGTAATCCTAGCTACTCAGGAAGCTGAGATCTGAGGATCACGGTTCAAAGCCAGCCCGGGCAGAAAAGCCCATGAGACTCTTATCTCCAATAAAACACTCAGAAAACCAGAAATGGTGCTGTGGCTCAAGTGGTAGAGTGCTAGTTTTGAACTGAAGAGCTGAGGGACAGTGCCCAGGCCCAGAGTTCAAGCCCTATGACCAACAACAACAACAAAAAAGAGGGAATCTTAAAGGATCAAAAATACATTTGTGGTTTATGATTATTCATCAAAGTAGCACTCTAAGTAATAGAAGACTAACAAAAGAAGTTGGGTGCCGGTGGCTCATGCCTGTAATCCTAGCTACTCAGGAGGCTTTAATCTCCAATAAACTACCAGAAAACCAGAAGTGGTGCTGTGGCTCAAGTGGTAGAGCGCTCGCCTTGAGCTGAAGAGCTGAGGGACAGCACCCAGGCCCAGAGTTCAAACTCCATGACTGACACACACACACAAAAGACGACTAAGAATATGGTTGCAAACTCACATCATATGAATTCCCCAGTTGCTTCATGTGTTGTATTAGAATTAGACTACATATAACCCATCTGCTTTGTAGAAACACCTGGCTACCCAGTCCCAATTACTTCAGTGGCTAGATCAGGTGAAGATCAAGAAATAAAGCAACCAAAAGAGACTGGCAGATAGGTATCAGTCAATACAGACAATGTTAGGCACAAATAAATACTCAGGGCATGGGTGTTGTCCCTGAACTTTTTCATTCAAGGCTACCACTCTACCTTTTGAGCCACAGCTCCACTCCTGGTTTATTGGTGGTTAACTGAAGATTAGAGTCTCGTGGACTTCCGTACCTAGGCTGGCTCTAACTGCAATCCTGGGAGCTCAGACTCCTGAGTAGCCTTGATTATAGATGTGAGCCAGCAGTGCCTAGCAAGTACACTATTTAAATTGAAGTTTAAACTTCTGTTAAGGTAAGGACTCCTTTATACATATATATAATGTGCAGATTTGTCAAAACTCTATTTAGGTATCAGCAATGGGAAAAAGAAAAGTTAATCCTTTATTTTGATTAGCAATTTATTTATGTCGGTTGTGGGTGTGGGTCTTGAACTTGGGGCTGGGAGCGGTCCCTGAGCTCTTCAACTCAAGGTAAGAGCTCTACTACTTGAGTCACAGCATCATTTCCTGGTGCTGTTTTCTAGTGGTTAATGGGAGAGAAGAATCTCCTGGATTTTCCTCCCCAGACTGGCTTTGAACCATGATTCTCAGATCTCAGCCTCCTGAGTAGCTAGGATTATGGGGGTGAGCCAATGGCGCCCAGCTTGTAATTTTATTTTATTAGCCCAAATTCAAGAAAATATTAGAAGAGGATGTAATACTGAAGCTCTGATTTTAATTCCTTGCTCTGCCTCTTAACACGAGCAATGTGAAATGGAAACTACACCTCATCTTTTTGTGCCTCCATTTACTCATCTGTAAAAGATCTTGTCGTTATATCAGGATCATTTTGAGTGTTAAATTAAATCTGTGTATAAATAAATACTTTCCATACTGTTAGAAACTATATAAAATAACTTGATACTACTATTAACACAGCATCATCCAGTATTCCAAAAGTTAGTATCACGAAGCATAATTTGATACCAGAAACAAATCAGGGATAAATCAGTCAATGGCAAAAAAAAAAAAAAGATTCTCTATTTTAAAATTACTATTATTTTAAATAATTAGGGTTTACTGTTTTCCATATTTCCAAGGTTTTATAAATACTTCAGTAATTCTGAGGAAAAGGGATATCAAAACTTCTTGTGCAAACTAAAAACATTACATTACATTCTAGAAAAGCATGGGGAAAATGGCAGAAAGGGAAGACAGGCAGGAACCAGTGGGTTAAAGAAAAGTTTAGAGATGGGCTGTGAAACATTTTAGTAAACATTAAAGTACCAGAGGAGTTTACAAATATTAATAGTCCCTGCTTATGAAATTCAGAACTCGCTGTCAATAGTGAAATTACCTAAAACTTTACTTTGGAGGGGAAATAAAAAAAACAGATATGGTAAATGGTACATACATACTCTTGCCATTGTACATTTTCTTTTTTCTTTTTATTTATTGCACCAGTTAAACACCTTAAGTAAGGGTAAGAAGAAATCTGGGAAACATTTTTTCTTTTCTTTTTTTCTTTTCTTTTCCTTATTTTTGCCAGTCCTGGAGGCTTAAACTCAGAGCCTGGGAACTGTCTCTGAGCTTGTTTTTTTTTTTCTTGCTCAAGGCTAGCACTCTACCACTTGAGCCACAGTGCCACTTGCAGCTTTTTCTGTTTATGTGGTACTGAAAAATGGAACCCAAGGCTTCATATGCAAGCTGGACAAGCACTCTACCACTAAGCCATATTCCCAACCCTAGGAAACATTTTCTAAGGTACTCTCAAGAAAAGTATAAGGGGCTGGGAAGGTGGCTCAGTGGTAGAGTGCTTGCCTTGCATACATGAGGCCCTGGGTTCCATTCCTCAGCACTACACAAGCAGAAAAAGCTGGAAGTGGCGCTGTGGCTCAAGTGATAGAGTGCTAGCCTTAAGGTGAAGAGCTCAAGGACAGTGCCCAGGCCCAGAGTTCAGGCACCACAACAACAAAAAAAAGGAAAAAAAAAGAAGACAACTAGGCTTTTCATCACAGTGTATGTAACTTGAAACACTCAATATGATTTTATATAGTAGTTAGCCATCTATTTCCAATAGGATGTCTGCCAGTTTCACTGTCACTTTTATTGCCTGAGCTCATATTACACCAAAGCAAAGTAAAATAATGTTTGAGAAAGTACTAATTTTCTTTTTGTCTTTTTTCTGTTTGGTACTGGGGACTGAAACCAGGATACTACACTTGCTGGGCAAGTGTTTTGCCACTCTCCTACATCCTAGCCCATAATCTTACAGACAGAAGATTTGAAGAGTTATAGCACTGATTTCTAATTCTATTTTAAGGAAAACCTGTCATATTTCTATTCTCCATCTGTCAAATAATCATCAAACATAACCTATATTGCCACTTGCCAGGACACTATAGGGAATGCCTCTGTTGAGAAACATAGAAAAAGTTTTGTTTCCATAAAATAAAGGACCTCAAGTACCTCAGATAAAATTTAATTAAGTGGACTTCTTTGGAAGATGAGCTTATGTCTGAGTAACTTTAAATACTTGTGTTTTGAAGCCTAATCCTCGCCCCACCCCCACCTCTTCTCTTTCTCTCTCTAGAAAATTTACCTTTATCCTTATCCAACGGATCCTGGGAAAGAATAGTGCGCAGTACCGGGTTTTTCCACACCCCAGTCTCTTGAGCTAGAGTAGCTAAAAATTGCAATTCACAGCTGCCATTCTCCATCAGTTTTTCATGAGCTACCTATAAATATTAAATAAACATCCAAAGAATTACAACAGATTTTAAAACAAGATTAACAGATTTTAAATATAACTATACACTTTTGAAAAACAGAATTTTATCTTAAAATTTTTATATCACAATATCAACTGCTGAATTCCTGCATTGACATTTAAAATTGAATTTCAAAAATAATAATCAATCAATTGCTCTAAAATGAGAGCAAAATTATATGGGAATACTTACAGCTGCATGTTATAGTCAAACAAAATGATGCTTCTCAGAGTCCAAAAAGATAAAATCTTGCCGTTAAAAAGTTCAAATGTTGAGGGGCTGGGAAGGTGGCTCAGTGGTAGAGTGCTTGCCTTGCAAGCCTGAGGCCCTGGGTTCGATTCCCTAGCACCACATAAGCAAAAAGAAAAAAAGCTGAAGTGGCGCTGTGGCTCAAGTGGTAGAGCGCTAGCCTTGAGCTGAAGAGCTGAGGGACAGCACCCAGGCCCAGAGTTCAGGCCCCATGACCGGACCTCCCAAAAAAAAAAAGGTCAAATGTTGGGTGGGAAGGTGGCTCAGTGGTAGAGCATTTGCCTTGCATGCCTGAGGCCCTGGGTTCGATTCCTCAGCACCACATAAGCAAAAAGAAAAAAGCCAGAAGTGGCGCTGTGGCTCAAGTGGTAGAGCGCTTAGCCTTGAGCTGAAGAGGTGAGGGACAGCGCCCAGGCCCAGAGTTCAGGCCCCACCATTGAACCCCCCCTCCCCCACAAAAAAAGTTCAAATGTTGGGCTAGAAAGGTGGCTCAGTGGTAGAGCGGTTGCCTTGAATGCATGAGGCCCTGGGTTCAATTCCTTAGCACCACATAAGCAAAAAGAAAAAAGCCGGAAGTGGCGCTGTGGCTCAAGTGGTAGAGTGCTAGCCTTGAGCTGAAGGGCTGAGGAACAGCACCTAGGCCCAGAGTTCAGGCCCCACAACCGGACCCAAAAAAAAAACCAAAATGTTTTAAGACATTTTCTTTGAGCAGCAGCTGAATGAACACACAAGGATTTAAGCAACAACCTGTGCTGGGGATGCACTTAGTGTTAAGGTGCTTACCGAATACCTCCCCAGTACCTCTCCTTCCACTCCTGCAATAGTCTTCTTATTAACCTACATGAAAACGGATCAACCAGTGCTTTTTATCTCAAAAGAGAAAGCGTGAAAGTTTATCAAATGTTAGGAAACAAACTCAGAAGTGTAAGTTGTTCAGTATTCTTTGTGAATAAAAATGATTTAACTTGAAAAAATATTTAATTTGGTGTTATGATCTATCTGAATGCTAAACAAAGAAAATTCTAAAATATTTACCTGAAAATAAAACACTTGCTGGGGGAGAAAAATAACTTCTAAGAAACAAGTTACTACTATGCTAATGTAGAAAATTTATGATCAAGAATTTGATGTGAAGGGACAAACGGCTGGTAAAAAACATATATTTCAAAAATATTTAGGCATCTTCTATGTGTAAGAGAGTGTGAAACCTTTTGGTATTCAATAAGACGGGAGACTTCCCTTGCAAGGGTTGAGCATTGAGTATAGACTTTAATGTTTAATATTAACATAGAAAAATTCCTTTCCTTGCCTAGCTATACCTTGCTTTACATGCTTATTTAAGGCTAACCCTCTTTAAAATATTGGTTGCAGGGAAATATGAGGCCAATTTTAAGAATGCTTGAGAGTGGGGGGAGAAAGAGAGAGCAGGGAAAGGGAGGGGAGAGGAAAAGAGAAGGAGAAAGAAGTCAAGTGGTAGGGAGGGAAGGGAGGGGAGGGAAAGGAAAGAGGAACATATTATTAAAAATTAATGAAAATTCACTTGAAGCAGTAATACAGTCAGCATAATCTAGTGCTTGAATTTTTGAAAATGCTCTAAAAGCAGCCACACAATAAATTCTGTATTACTGTCCACAAGTAGAAAAATAGCATTAAATAAGCAAGAAAAGCAGTCACTTTCAGATACAGAAAGAAAAGCTTGGGCTTTGAATCTTGGCTCAAATAACTGTCCTGTGATATTAGTTTTATTGAATTTGAACGTGTGTGTGTGTGTGTGTGTGTGTGTGTGTGTGTGTGTGTGTGTGTGTGTGTGTGTGTGTGTGTGTGTGTGTGTGTGTAATTTTGTGAGGGGGGCCTAGTTCTGGGGCTTAAACTCTGGGCCTGGGTGTTGTCTCTGAGCTCCTTTGGATCAAGGCTAGCACTCTACTACTTGAGCCTCAGCACCACTTCCAGCTTTTTCTGTGGTTAATTGCAGATAAGAGACTCACAGACTTTTCTGCGTAGGCTGGCTTCCAACCATGATCCTCAGATCTCAGCCTCCTGAATAACTAGGTGGCTGGCTCAGATAAATATTTTAAGAGTTCTTGACTAAGTTTCCTCATCTTCCAAATTGGAGAAATGCATCTCCCATAACTAACTTTATCATAAGAATTAAGTGAAAAATTGAATTCTTACAAAGTGTATCACAAATCATTAGCAATTACACTGTCTCTAAATATAAATGAAAGTATTTTGTCTTCTCTTATAGCTCTGGTAAATCCTTGATTATTTTGTCTTAAAGAATTGTGCAAGCCCGGCACCGGTGGCTCAAGCCTATAATCCTAGCTACTCAGAAGGCTGAGATCTGAGGATGGTGGTTCAAAGCCAGCCCCGCCAGGAAAGTCCGTGAGACTCTTATCTCCAATAAAACCACAGAAAACTGGAAGTGGCACTGTGGCTCAAGCGGTAGAGCGCTTGCCTTGAGCTGAAGAGTGCAGGGACAGCGCCCAAGCCCAGAGTTCAAGCCCCACGACCAACAAAAAAAAAAGGAATTGTGTAATATTTAAGCCACCTATCCAAATGTGCATGCCAAATTAGCAAACATTTATGTATTATATGCAAAGTAGCAATTGATATTTGTCATTCCTTCAATGTGTTCAAGTTTAGTCTTTTTTTTCTTTAAGTGCCAGTCCTGGGGACTGAACTAAGGGCCTTGGCCATTGTTCCTGAGCTTTTTTTTCCCCTCAAGGCTAGTGTTCTACCACTTGAACCACAGCTCCATTTCCAACTTTTTGGTGGCTTGTTGGACATAAAAGAGTCCCATGAGGGCTGGGAATGTGGCTTAGTGGTAGAGTGCTTGTCTAGCATGCATGAAGCAGGGTTCGATTCCTCAGTGCCACCATAAACAGAAAAATCTGAAAGTGGCACTGTGGTAGAGAACTAATTAGCCTTGAGCAAAAGAAGCCGAGGGACAGTGCTCAGGCCCTGAGTTCAAGCCCTAGGACTGGGGGGGTGGGGGGAGGAAGGGGTAAGAAGAAGAGTCCCATGAACATTCTTGCCAAAGCTGGCTTCAAGCCACAATCCTTAGATCTCAGCTTCTTCAGTAACTAAAATTACAGGCACCTGGCTTAGCCAATTTTTTTAAAATACCCAAAACTGGTAAGATATACCCATATTAAATCTAAGAAAGGTGGGGGAGGATGACAGAAAGGGTGACACTGACCAAGATGTAGTCATAACCTGACTTCTGGAATTGAAACCCCTTTGTACAACTATTTAATAAAAATATTTTTTTAAAATCTAATAGGTAAACATCCTCACCTGTACCAGCGTCTGAAACTGTTGCCACTGTTTATCTGATAACTCAACAGGCAGACACAATAAAAGTTCAACACAGCTTCTAAAAACAAAAGTTGGTAAGGATACAATTATTAAAATTCATAATAAAATAAATCCAATAATTCTAATATCAGTAGATTCCCAATAAATCTATTTTAAGTTAAATTATGAAAAGGCCTGAAATATAATGCTTAAAAAAAAAGGCTAAATGTTTTCTGAATTTACTTTTTAAAGGTTTACTCACAATGCCAAGCGTTCCAGAACCAATGCTACATTTTCACATTCAGAGGTAAGATAAGGTCGAGCTTTAACATAACTTTGGATAGCCACTGTGTATACCTCCAATAAAGGTAAGGGATCTTCTGAAGTTTTCCATTTCTCTGCATATTCAAGGAGTGTCTGTTTTGGAAGAAATAATAAACTTATTCAAAATGTGAATCAAAATATACTGACTAATCAACTTTTTCTTCCTGTACAAAAATGTTATTTTTGCTTTGTTCTTTTGTTCTGTTTGGGTTTTTGTTTGTTTGTTTTTGTTTTTTGCTGGTCTTGGGGCTTGAACTCAACTCAGGCCCCAGGTGCTCTCCCTGAGCCTATTTGTGTTCAAGGCTAACGCTCTATCACTTGAGCCAGAGTGCCACTTCTGGCTTTTCCTGAGAAGTTTGTTGGAGGTAAGTTTCACAGACTTTCCTGCTTGGGCTGGCTTTCAACTATAATCTTCAGATTTCAACCTCCTGCGTAGCTAGGATTAGGTGTAAGCCACCAAGCACCTGGTGCTTTGGTTGTTTTTTCAAGGTAGGTTCTCTCATGATTATGTTTGGGCCCAACCTCCAACCATGATCCTCCTACTTAATAGCCTTCCCACTTAGCACTGAGATCACTGGCTCAGACCATTATGCCTGGCTTATTGATCGAGATGAGGGTTTCACTAACATTTTGTCCTGAATAGCCTCAAATCACGATCCTTCCAATTCCACCTCTGAGGTAGCTGGGATTATAGTAATAAGCCACTGAACCCAACAAGGCTGGATTGACTGACTGATTGATGACACTAGGAAGTCAACCCTGGGTCTTCCACTTGCTAGGCAGGTACTTTACCACTCAAATCCTTCCTCTAGCCCCCTCTTGCACTTTATTTTTTCAGGCACGGGGCTTAAACTCAGGGCCTGGGCGCTATCCCTGAGCTCTTTTCACTAAAAGCTAGTGCTCTACCACTTTAAGCCACTTCTCCACTTCTGGTTTTCTAGTGGCTAATTGGAGAGATAAGAGTTTCACAGACTCTCCTGCCCAGGCTGGCCTTAAACTGTGATCCTCATATCTCAGCCTCCTGAGTATCTAGAATTACAGGTGTGAGCTACTAGCGCCTGGCTGCACTTTATTTTTGAGGTAGGGTCTCACTCTATGCCCAAGCCAGCCTGGGCTGTAATCTTCTGTGTGTTTCCAAAGTCACTCGAGATAATAGCACAAGTATTGTAGTGGGATAACAAGTATGAACCACTTCACCCAGCCATTGGTTGAGATGGAAATCCCACTAACTTCTATGCCCAGGATGACCTCAAATGATGATCCCAATTTCTGCTTCTCAAGTAGCTAAAATTATAGAGAAGCTAGCTTTAAATAGCACAAGTATTACCTGTTTTCTTCTCTAGTCATAAATGCACGCTCTTTCCAAATAATTACTAAGGTTTCAAAGTTATTTTAAAAAGAAGACACCTGGTAAAGCAATAGTTGACCAAATATACAGAGAGAAATACTTAAATTATGTTTGCTATTGTTTATAGAGCAGAAAATGTGAAATGAATCACATCTGACCAGCAAACACATGTACTTTCTCAGTTCATAAAAGAAAATAAATAATATATAACAAAGTTTTCTTTTTGGGTGGTAGTTGGGTTTGAACTCAGGGCCTCACACTTGCTACTCAGGTGCTCTGTTTCTAAGCCATACATCTATCCCTCTCCCCAACAGCTTTTGTATCAGTTATCTTGAAATAGGATTTCTTTCCCTTTTTGCCTAGGCCTGTGCCTGCCCTGCCAATCCTATCTTATACTTCCATCTGTAGCTGGCATGACAAGTGCACACTACCTTGTCCAGCTTCTTCTATTGAGATGAAAGTCTCACATTTTGCGCAGGCTGGCCTAAAATCATGATACCCCCAATATGAGCCTTGAATAGCTAGGAATACATATAAACTATTGGGCCCAGCCATAACAAATTATTTAACACTAAAAATATCTTACTCTGTCTAGTAATCTCCAAATAACAGTAAGTAATCGGAATAAGAAAGAATTGAAAAATCTGGTAAATTAAAGGGCAACATAATAACTCACTTTTTAAATAGCCATACAACTCACAGACTCTCACTCAACACCCACCTTTTCTTTTTCTTTCACTTTAAGTAGTGAAGGAAAACACTGGCCTCTGGGATAACTAGAGAAATGACAAAATAACTACAATGTTGAGTGGGGTGGCAGGGGTATTTCACTAGATGTAAGTAAAAACCAACTCCAACAATAAGAACACCAAAAAGGGCTAGGAATGTAGCTTAGTGGTACAGTGCTTGCCTAGCATTTATGAAGCCCTGGGTTCCTCAGTATAACACAGAAAAAGCTGAAAGTGGCACTGTAGCTCAAGTGGTAGAGTACTAGTCTTGAGCAAAAGAAGCTCAGGGATAGCACCCAGGCCCCGAGTTCAAGCCCCAGAACTGGCAAAAAAAAAAAAAAAAAAAAATATATATATATATATATATATTTCAGGCAAAGTGGAAACAAATCTTTCTCATTTATCCATGAAAAAAATTCAAATATTTCCCAGATGATTCCTGAAATCAACTTGCTTTTCAGATCTTAACATTGACCTCACTTCATAGTCCCATTATATTTATAATTGTTATGGTACAGAATACAATCTGTGAGGATAAAAAGAATCAGAGGTAAGTTCTCTAGTCCTAACCAAGTGGAAATACTCAGAAATCCAGAGGTAAAACTATTTCTGAACTTTCAACGAAGGGTAGAGGTAGTAGTACTAAGAAGGAAAATTGGAATTTCTATATAAATGTATTCAATGTATTCTCTAATGAGTTAGAGGATGAATGGCACTGTAGTGCCATGGAAAATGAGTTGAGGCTGACTTCCGCAAGATTCAGAACTAACTGTAAATAGAGAAATTAAATAATTTTTTCCTGCCAAGTCATATCACTATTGTATACATTATCCTAAAGTGGACTCACTCTTGCACAATTCTCACTTTTTAAAAATACCTACAATAAAGAATAATTTTACATTTCTCATGATCTGAAATGGTTATACTTTCCGATCTTTTAACCAGTAACATTACATCATTTCAATGACAATGACAAATATGTGGAAAATGAAAAAATTATCTTGCATGTTGACTTTGATTATCATGGTTATAAAATTAAGTGAATCAAACTCTTCATTGAGCTAATATTAAATAAAAAGACTATATAAGAAAACATAGATGTCAAAGATGCATCTATTTGGTGAAAGGGAAAGTAAATTTCACTATCAGTCTTTCAAGTTTGTGCCATGTGCATAAAGGTGTGGTACAAGAAAAAAATGTGTTTTTTTTTTTCAAAATTCAGTTTCTGGCACAGACCTAAAATCCTTGAAATAAACTAAATGTGATCAGTGTACTACATGTTACTAAGATAATTTCTGACCGGGGCACCTACATAACTTCAGGGTGGGATGTTATTGGCAGAAAGATCAAATCATGACTAGGCTGAGACTTTCAGCCCTAGCCTCTGGAAGAAGGAGCTAAGGGATTGAGTTCAGTCTCTAATAATGAACATTAATGAATTATATCTATGTAATAAAAACTGTATATAAACTCCAGAAGTACAGAGAACCTGGGGTCCTAGTACTCTCAATTTGACAAAGAGAGGTTGCTTTGTGAAAGTGAGCCCTTAAGCCTGCAAAGTCCCACTAACAGCAAAAAATGAGTGTCAGAATTGAACAGAACTGTGGAACGCTGGTTTGCGATTGATGAGTTAGAGAAAGTCTGTGAAAACACTATGAAAAACAAAACTCAACAGAATATAAAACTGAATTAGCTGAATGCAGTGGCATGTACCATGGTTTAAAATCCTAGCTATGAGGTGGCTGACCCCAGAGGATCTCATGAGCTGGGAGTTCAAGACTGGCCAGTTCAACATTGTAAGACTGAACTTCAAAAAAGTTAAATTAGGGCTGAGATGTAGCTCAGTGGCAAAGCGCTTGCCTAGCAAGTGCAACGTCCTGGGTTCGATCCCCAGTACCAAAAAAGAAAAGACAAAAAAAAAAAAAGTTAAATTAGTTGGGTGTCTGTGGCTCACACCTGTAATCCTAGCTACTCAGGAGGCTGAGATCTGAGGATCATGGTTCAAAGCCAGACCAAGCGGGAAAATCCTGAGACTCTTATCTCCAATAAACCATCACAAAACCAGAAGTAGTGCTGTGGCTCAAGTGGTAGAGGACTACCACTGGGACAGTGCCCAGGCCCAGAGTTCAAGCCCCATGACTGACAAAAAAATTAATTAATTAAAAAACATAAAAGGATTATTTCAGGGGCTGAGGGTGTGGTGGAAAAGTGTTTACTCAGCATGTAAGAGGTCCTAGGCCCAATGATATGTGTGTGTGTGTGTGTGTGTGTGTGTGTGTATGAGAGAGAGAGAGAGAGAGAGAAGAGAGAGAGAGGAGAGAGAGAAATTAAAAAGCAGATAAAGCTGGGAGCAGGTATTTCATGCCATCCTAGCTACTCAGGAAGATGTTCTGAGGACTGAGGACTGAGGTTCAAATCCAGCCTGGGCAGGGCAGGGATGTCCATGAGACTCTTATCACCAATTAACCATCAGAAAACCAAAAGTGGTGGTGTGGCTCAAAGTGGTAGAGCAGAAAAAGCTCAGGGACAGTATCAGGCCCTGAGTTCAAGCCCTACAACCAAGGAGGGTGGGAGGCGGGGAGAGAACAGGTAATGAACTGATGATGGTTGATTTTAAAGCTAATATGAATCAATTCTCCAAAGCTGAAGAATCAATCCAGAGACCCAGGGCCTTTTTTCTCAAAAGTGCAAAGCCAGGTAGAAGAAAGAAAAAAAATATGAAATAAAATCTGAATTTTATTTACAAAGGAGGACCCAAAGCCTTACATTTTTCCTATTAATATTTTATTCCCATACCCTTTCAAAGAAATAAATTTCTCTACCTCTCTGTATATTTACACACACACACAGAGAGAGAGAGAGATGAAAGTCATGGTTTAAAGTATTATTTAAAGAGGGGATGTAGGGGGGGAGATAGTAAGGGGAAACAAAAGAGGAGGCAACAATACTTGATAAGAAATGTACTTATTACCTTGCTCATGTATTGTAACAATTAAAAAAATACAAGTGTAAAAAAAAAAAGAGGGGATGTGGGAGAAATGGTAGAGAGGACAGAAGAACAGACCCTCAAGTGACCCTATCATGTATATTAATTAGGGGACAAACCTGGAATGGGCAAAAGAAAAACAAGCATAAGGTAGGTTATAGTGGGTTGATCCATCCCTAATAATAGTTTCTCCACATTTTTTTCTTACAATTCCCCTGAATCATTCCCTATCCCAAATAAAATTTGATATTAAAGATAAACCAAATATAGATGTATGGTCCACAAACAATTGAACTAAGTTTTTTTCTCTCTAAAAGCCAGGTTTTACCACACTGGGAAGAAAAATGCACGCTTTTAATAGTTGAGCTTGTAAGATGCCTTCTCACAACTTAAATCAGTAGAGACTAAAGGATTCTCTGGTGGAAAAGATAGTACAGATTGACTTTCAGTAGCTTCCTTCATTTCCCTCAAGGATTATCAGAAGAGAAAACAAAACAGAAATGAAGCCACAGAGGTGTTTAATTTAATGAACACAAGGATTAAGTTACTTATTGTCCTATGTAAATGTAAGACTAGTGGAGTGTAGGATACGTTTAGTGTTATACTCATGTTCCAACTTACATCTAGGATTCTCCAGACTGTAGGTTAGGTTCATCTGGAGTGCAGGTTCTCAAATATTTTGGTCTCATGACTCTATACTTCCTAAGAATGCCACCACAAATAGACATTCTTAATTAAAGCTGTATTTTCTTTTTCATTTTTTTGTGCCATTCATTCCTGGAGCTTGAACTCAGGGTCTGGGCTCTATCCCTGAGCTACTTTTTGTTCAAGGCTAGTGCTCTACTACTTGAGCCACAGGTCCACTGGAGATAGGAATCTCATGGATTTTTCTGCCTGAGCTGGCTACAAACTGTGATCCTCAGATCTCAACCTCCTGAATTGCTAGGGTTATAGGTGTGAGCCACCAGCATGCCCACCAAAAGCTGTATCTTCTAAGACACAATTAGTGAGAATTATGACACTGCTTTACATTTCTCTTTGCATTTCTCAAATCTCTATAATCACTTAACAGAAAATAAGTATTTTCTTCAAAATTCTATTCTATACCAATTAAAGAAGGCAAATAATATCTTATAGCTTTGACCTTTACTCCAAACCTCTGGCTCATGCATAAATTATTTACATTCATTTTGTTGGGTGTGAGGGCACATGGCTGTAATCCTGGCATGTAGGGGGCTGAGGCAGGAGGGTGATGAGCTCATGAACTAAGTGAGACTGGGTTGGAGACATAGCTCCAGGGTAGAGCACTTGCAACTCTGGGTATAATATCCAGTGTTATAAAAACAGAAATCATTTTCTAGTTTTCTGTAAGATTAATACAATGGACACATACATTTGATACCGTGCATTTTCCAGACTTCATTAAAACTACAGTAATTCAATACAGTCAAAAGAAACAGGAAAACAGGATTGCAGGGAAGAGAAATAAAAGATTTTAAATTGGAAAGCAGGGAGATAATGGTACTCAGGGGTAAAAAGTGTGCTTGGTATATGTAAGTCCCTGATTTCAATCCTCCAGAGTCCCTTAGAATAACAAGAAAGAAACAAACAAAAAGGCCCCCAACCTGAAAAGTAATATGATTACCACTCTATGAACACTAACTCCTAAGTAGGTTGTATTTTTAAAGAAGGTGGGCAACTCTTCAAAAATACCAGAGGATTCAAGAATTAGGAGCACTAGGTCCCTCTAAAATGAGGGAGAAGATGGGGACAAAATGAGAGGATCAGGTCAGGCACCAACGGTTCGTGACAATAATCCTGGCTGCTCAGGAGGCTGAGATCTGAGGATCACAGTTCAAAGCCAGCCAGAGCAGGAACCTCCATGAGACCCTAATCTCCAATTATTTATCGAAAAAGCCAGAAGTGCAGTGGTACTCACTAGACACTATGCTGAAAATGAACTAAACAACTTGTGGGTGGGGATGGGAGGGAAAAACTGGGAGAGAGCAAGGCAAGGGATGACACTGTCCAAAAAGAAATGTATACTTTACCTGACTTAGGTTAACTGTAACCTCATTGTACATGACCTTTACAATAACAATAAAAAGTTAAATTAACGAAGAAAGCCAGAAGTGGAGCTGTGGCTCAAGTGGTTGAACACTAGCCTTGAGTAAAAGAAAACCTTTAGAGGCTGGGAATGTGGCTTAGTGGTAGAGTGCTTGCCTAGCATGTATGAAGCCCTGGGTTCAATTCCTAAGTACCAAATAAACAGAAAAGGCCGAAAGTGGTGCTGTGGCTAAAATGGTAGAGTGCTAGTCTTGAGCAAAAGCTCAGGGACAGTGCCCAGGCCCTGAGTTCAAGTCTCAGGGCTGGAAAAAAAAAGAGAAAGAAAGAAAAACAAGAAAAGCTTTAGGGACAGAACCCATGCCAAGTTTAAGCCCCAGACTAACAGGAGAGAGGAGAGAGAAGAGAGGAAAGGAAAGAGAAGAGGAGAGGAGAGGAGAGAGGAGAGTAGACAGGAGAGGGGAGGGGGAGAAAAAAGTGGGGGCATTAAGTAAACTTTATATCTCAACTAGGTCCCTCCCTCAAGCTCTTTGCTCCAATGTTTTAGTTGAATGCTTTTTGGAAAACTCAAAGAGGGAAAAACCCTGTGAGATTCTGATACCCATAAAACCTGCTAGACTCTCTTAATATAGATTGTAATAAATGCAAAATATGGCCTTGGAGTTCTCACTCAGCAATTTTAGTGGCATACGTTTAAGTATGTATGTCAAGGGTAGTGAGACACGAAGAAACTTTCTAACAATGTGAGATGGAAATAAAAAGGGGATACTGGAGGGGAGAAAATAACTTCAGTGTGCAGAGATGATGCAGGGATAAGACAAAGACGTTAAGAAACTATTTCAGCCTGGCACTGGTAGCTCATGCCTGTACTCAGGAGACTGAGATCTGAGAATTAAAGTTTGAAGCCAGCTGGGGGAAGAAAGTCCATGAGATGAACCACCAAAAAAAAGAATAAAGTGGAGCTGTGGGTCAAATGATAGAGAGGTAGCCTTGAGGAAAAAAGCCCAGGGACAGCATCTAGGCCCTGAGCTCAAATGCTAGCTGTAGGGGGATAGAGGGGGACCTGGGGGGGGGGGGGGGAGGAGATTGAGTCCTCAGCACAATTACTGGAAGTGGGCTTATACCAAGGTACTTTCCCCCACCCCACCCCAAATATGCCAGAACTCAGCTGAATGCTAGGGGCTCATGCCTGTATTCTTAGCTACTCAGGGGACTGAAATCTGAGGATTGTGGTTTGAAGCCAGCCTGGTCAGGAAAGTCTACAAGACTCTTATCTCCAATTAATAACACACACACACACACACACACACACACACACACACATACACACACACACACACACACATGGAGCTATGGCTCAAGTGGTAGAAGTCTACAAGACTCTTATCTCCAATTAACACACACACACACACACACGTGGAGAGCTATGGCTCAAGTGGTAGAAGTCTACAAGACTCTTATCTCCAATTAACACACACACACACACACACACACACACACACACACACACACGTGGAGCTATGGCTCAAGTGGTAGAAGTCTACAAGACTCTTATCTCCAATTAATAACACACACACACACACACACACACACACACACACACATGTGGAGCTATGGCTCAAGTGGTAGAAGTCTACAAGACTCTTATCTCCAATTAATAACACACACAGACACATACGTGGAGCTATGGCTCAAGTGGTAGAAGTCTACAAGACTCTTATCTCCAATTAACACACACACACACACACACACACACACACACACGTGGAGCTATGGCTCAAGTGGTAGAAGTCTACAAGACTCTTATCTCCAATTAATGACACACACACACACACACACACACACACACACACACACACACACACACACACACACACGTGGAGCTATGGCTCAAGTGGTAGACCACTAGCCTCAAGCTGAAAAGGCTCAAGGATAGTGCCCAGGCCCTAAGGTCAATTCCAGGACCATTTAAAAAAAAAAAAATTCAAGCAGAAATTAACAAGTAACTTTGATGGAAAGTGGGTAGCAGCCTTCTCAACATCAATACTGGAACAAAAGGAAAATCTAGCACTGTATTAAAAACTAAGGGGAAATTACATCTGTCTAACCATCATAAATATGAAGATAGAAACTCATTTTGAGAAATCCAAGTACTCAAAAAATTCACCCTCTAGGCACATTTTTTTCCCCCAGGAGGCTACTGAAGGAGGAATTTCACAAAAATAGTAAGCCAGGAAAAATGTGGAATACTACCCAGAAAAAAAGGAATACTATCCCAGGAAAAGGGAATCTAACATACAAGAAAGGTGGGATTCTAAGATCCCAGGAAAGTACCTCAGCAACGGTCTGAAGAACATCACATCAGATAGCTTTAGGAAAAATGTCTTCAAGGTTAAGGTGATAAGATTACCTAGGTGCTTGAATAGGCTGAGATTTGTGCTTGAATAAGCTGAGATTTATACCATAGAGGACGCATTTTAATTAAATTAGTGCTGGCAGTGGTACTCACTAGACACTATGCTGAAAATAAACTAGACAATTTGTGGGTAGGGATGGGAGGGAAAAACTTGGGAAAGAGTGAAAGAAGGGGTAAAACTGTTAAAAAAAAATTGCACTATGTCTGATTTAGAACTGTAACCCCTTGTACATTACCTTTACAGTAACAATAAAATATGCATTATTTTACATTATTAACATTACTTACATTATTTACATTATTAATGCATTATTAACAATAAAAATGCATTAATAAAAATAAATTAGTTTAAGCTAGGTGCTGGTGGCTTACACCTATAATCCTAGCAACTCAGGAGGCTGAGATCTGAGGAGCATGGTTCAAAGTCAGCCGGAGCAGAAAACTCTGTGAGAATCTTATCTCTAATTAACCATCAGAAAAGTAGAAGTGGAGCTGTGGCTCAAAGAGGTAGAGTGCTAGCCTTGAGCAAAAGAGTTCAGGGACAGCACCCAGGCCCTGAGTTCAAGCCCTATGACTGACAAATAATGCTAAATATAAAGAAAATTAAACTAAGGAATTATTCCTTAACTGTCTTTAAGACCATTCAAGTCTAGAGAAACTTGCACTCATTATTTTTTTTTTACAAATACAAATAAAACATTTACACAAACTGACTACAAACCAGGTCATAGACACAACAGAAAACAATATATATTTCAAATTCTTCAACACAGTGCAATAAAGTTAGACACTATTAACAAAAAGAATATCCTTAACAAAGACAAGCATCACTTGAAATTTTTAGATGTGCTCAGTCATAACAGGAGAAATCATAAACCAGAATATTCAGACCCAAACTTCAGGATAAACCCAAAATACCAAAATTTGTATGCTGCAGCTAAAATCATCTTAAGAGAGAAATATAAACATGTAAATGCTTTTACTGTTGTTTCTCCTGTAATTTTAAGACACACACATATATGTGTATGTGCACATAAGTTGTTCCAATACTAGATGAGACATGAATTCCCTGGTTGCTTATATGTTTGGGGGGAGAAGAGAATAAGAAATATTAGGTAAAAGCGAAAAACTAGCCAACTGAACAGAGCTATGTCAGAATATAAAAAATGTACATTCAATTTAAAATGTACTGACCACCTCAGTTCACCAAGTTTTATTAGCAATACTCTTCCGTGTCTGGTGTTACAATTTTCTGTCCAATTTCAGAAGTCTCCTTCTACAATTTCACAGTAACTCACAAACTGCATCCCTTCTATCAGTCACACACTTTCTATGTCTACTTCCACAAATTTCCCATCTTTTCCAAAATCTTTTTCAAGCTATCCTATTTCCTGCAGTGCTTATATATTCCATAGTCACTTAATGTTTCTTTTCAATGTCATTAGTGCAAACAATGCATACAAAAGAAGTCCATGAGAAGTCACTGGAGAAACTGCATTTGGATCCAAACTCAGTATTAACTGTAATTCTACTCAAATGTAAGGGTTAAAAAGTGTAATTTGAGCCAGGCACTAATAGATCAGACCTGTAATCCTAGCTACTCAAGAGGCTGAGATCTGAGCAAAACACCTGGGCAGAAAAGTATTATGAAAGTCTTATCTCCAGTTAAGCACCATTGCCCTGCAAAAAGAAAAGGGGAGAAAAGATGGAGAATACAAAGAAAGCCAGAAATGGAGCTGTGGCTCAAGTGGTAGAGAGTCAGCCATTGTGGTTTGAAGCCAACCATGCAGTAAAGTCTATGAGACCCTTATCTACAATAAACTAGCAAAAAAAAAAGCCGGGGGGGGGGGGCGGGGGGGGGGGGGGGAAGCCTTAAGAAAAAAGTTCAAGCACAGCGATAGTGGCTCACACTTGTAATCCTAGCTACTCGGGAGCCTGAGATCTGAGGATTGTGGTTCAAACCCAGGCCAGGCAGGAAAGTCCATGAGACTCTTACCTACAATTAACCAACAGAAAACCAGAAATGAGCTGTAGCTCAAGTGGTAGAATGCTAGCCTTGAACTGAAGAGCTCAGGTACAGTACCCAGGCTGAGTTCAAGCCCCATGACCGACAAAATAAATAAATAAATAAAATTTTTAAAAAAGCAAGCAAGCAAGCTGGGGAGAAGGGGGAGGGGCATGGTCACTGGTGGCCCATGCCTGTAATCCTAGCTATTCAGAAAGCTGAGATCTGAGGATCACGGTTTGAGGCCAGCCCAGGCAGGAAAGACCTAGACTCTTACCTCCAATAAGCTACTCAGAAAAAGCTGGAAGTGGCACTGTAGGTTAAGTGGTAGAATGCTAGCCTGAGCACAGAGAGGCTCAGGTGACAGCACCCAGGCTCTGAGTTCAAGCCCCAGACCTGACCAAAAAAAAATAGAAAGAAAAGAAAAGAAAGTTCAGGGTTAGCACCCAGGCCCAGAATTCAAGATGCCAGGACTGGCATTATGGAAAAAGAAAGTATAATTTGTCTTTTGTGTCTTTTCTCCTAACCCTGCAAACCTAGATTCTAAGCAGGCTGAGCAGGCTCTCTACCACCCAGTTATATCCCTAGACCACAAAAAGCATAATAAGCATTCATACTAAAAAAAAAAACATAAAGTACCTAAGAATAAATTTAACAAAATGTATTCTGAAGCTGGGCATCCATGCATCACCCTTGCAAACCTAGCTATTCAGGAGGCTGAGATCTGAGGATCACAGTTTGAAACCAGACTAGGTAGAGAAGTCCTGGAGATTCTTATCTCCAATGAACCACTACCAACAAAACAAAAGCTCTAAGTTGAGCTGTGGCTTAAGTGGTACAGTGCAAGCCGTGGGCAAAAAAGTTCAAGGACAGTGCCCAGACCCTATATAGTTTTATATTTTTTTAATTTTAATTTTTTTTGTAAAGGTGATGTACAGAGGAGTTACAAATACATAAGTAAGGTGATGAGTACATTTCTTTTTGAACAGTGTTACGCCCTTCCTCATTTTCTTCCACTCCCCCCAATTCCTTCCCCCCAAGTTATAAAGTTCATTTCCAACATAGTGTCTACTGAGTATCACTATTGAATTGGTTCCTTTGTCCCGCTGTTTCTGATTCCCCTTTCTTTTCCCCAGGTCAAATAAACTTATATACAAGAAAAAGGGTACAGAAATTTTTTTTTAAATGGTGACAAGGGAATAAATTAAAATTTAGAAAAGAAAAGAAAAAATAAATGACTGCAAACATCATTTAAAAAACTGCTATTGTTTCTAACATATTTATAAGATGATTTCTTTGTTGCTTTGTATGTCCCTCGCCCAGGGTATAACCCCTGTTTTCACTGTATTTGATGTTGGTATAATTTGTGGAGGGGAAGGGAAAAAACAAATTGTTTAAATAGGGATACAGGTGGACCCACTGCAACAATGAGATGTACAAGATGTTATGTAGAAAAAGGAACTTTACAACTTTGGCATGGGAAGGGGAGGGGCAGGGGGGGGGCAGGGGAGGGATGGTAAGGGGAAACAAAGGAGGAGGCAACAATGCTTGATAAGAAATGTACTCATTACCTTGCTCATGTAATTGTAACCCCTTTGTACAGTATTTTCACAATAAAAACAAAACAAAACCTTCTTGGGCTGGGAATGTGGCTCAGTTGTAGAGTGCTTGCCTTGCATGCATGAAGCCCTGGGTTCGATTCTTCACTATCACATAAACAGAAAAGGCTGGAAGTGGTGCTGTGGTTCAAGTGGTAGAGTGTTAGCCTTGAGCAAAAAGCAGCTCAGAGACAGTGCCCAGGCCCAGAGTTCAAGCCCCAGGACAGGGGGAAAAAAAAAAACAAAAACCAACCAACCAACCAACCAACCCACCCTTTCTTGTTTCTATTTCTTGGAGTTCATTTCAATAAGCATCATTTTATATGGTCATATGCACATAGCTATTGAGCCATTGTGAGTCTCTCCTAGATTATCCTCCTTTGTTCTCACTATGCGATTCTTAAAAGTGCTGTTTAATTAATCATTTAATTATTTCCAAATGTAAGTATTTGTCTTTTACTATCCACTGGATTAACTTGTAGATTTATAGACATATTCTAATTATTACAAATGATGGAAACCATGCAGCCTATGTTTCTTTGAGCCTGGCTTACTTCACTTAATATAATTTGTTCCAAGTCTTTCCATTTCCTTATGAATGGGGGAATGCTATTCTTTCTAATAGAAGCATAGAATTCCACTGTGTATGTATAGCACATTCTCTGGGTTTAAGCCCCACCACTGACCAAAACAACAACAACAAAAAGCCAGGCACCAGTGGCTCATGCCTGTAATCTTGGCTACTCAGGAGGCTAAGATATGAGGACCATAGTTCAAAGCCAGCCCGGGCAGGAAAGTCCATGAAAACTTTCACCACCAGAAAACCAGAAATGCATTGTGGTTCAAGTAACAGAGCACTAGCTTTGAGCTGAAGAGTACAGGGCCGGCGTCCACAAACAAAACAAAACAAAAAAACAAAGAAAAACCTAATCTTTGTAAAATAGTTATTGTCATCTCTAAGAATGAATGGTAGTCTAGTCTTGGTATCTCATGACTGTAACCTTACTCAGGAGGGCTGAAATCTGATTATTATGGCTAAAGGCCAGCCCATGAAGGAAAGCCTGTCAGACTTTCTCCATATAACCACCAAAAGTGGAGCAGTGGCTCAAGTGATAGAGTGCTTCAGCTTTGAGCAAACAAGCTCAGAACTCAATACCCAAGCTCTGAGTCAAGCCCCAGGACAAGGAGAAAAAGAAAGAAAAAAGAATAAACTGTAGACTATAGTCAAAATCTAATTAAATGGCTGATATTTTCTTTTATTCCTCCTCTATTAGTCACTTATCTTCTTTTTCTTTATTATTCCATCAAGTTTATTTTTGTTTTCCATACATCAGAGGCTCAAAGTTTTTGCCTGTGAATATTTTGCCTGTGAATACTGTTTAGTTTGCCACATTGACTTTCCCACGTTCCATTTCTCCCTATTTAACCCTCCTACTGGTTCCCATCCCCCAATAAAGGATAAGATCTTTAGATTCTAAGGGGGACTATTCCATTTTCCTACACTTATTCTCCTTTCTCCATTAGATCTCTGAGATGTTTCATCCCCCTTTCTGATGTCCTCATTTCAGCTCCCTTTATGGCTTTCTATCATGCCTCAAATTTCCAAAGTTATGGAGTATCATTAATTCCTTAGGATAAAAAAATACTAAATTTGTGTATACATGTATAGAAAAAAGTTCTGCTAAAACAAATTATTCTATTTAATGTCTCCTATTTAAAAAATCTTTAGAACTCACTCTTGGTAAATGCATTTATTTTTAATCTATTTAAAGAATCTTGGGAAACTAAGGTCCTCGCTCAAGTGGTAGAGCTTTATTTTTTCTTGTCTACCATGTGTGAGGCCCTGGGTTCAATCACTAGACACATACTTACATAACAAAAGAAAGCCATCCATATTACCAAAAGCAATCTTCAGATTGAATGCAGTATTTATCCAAATTCTACTAACATTGTTCGCAGAATAAGAAAAAAAATCCAAAAATTCACATGGAAGCATAGAAGAATTGCAAAAGCAATTCTAAGTCAACTAGATCACTGCTGGAAATACCACAAAAAGTACATTATAAAGCCAAAGTAACAAAAGCAAACAGCTTGGTACTAACACAAAAACAGCCTTAAAGACTAATAGAACAGTATAAAATACTCAGAAATATAACACAGCTACAGCCAGCATAATAATATTTGGCAAAGAAGCCAAAACCATCTATTAGAGAAAAGATAGTCTCTTCAACAAATGATGCTGGGATAACTGGTTATCCACTTGCAGGAGACTGAAATTGGACCTCTATCTTCCACACTGTATCAAAATCAAGTGCAAATGGACCAAAGAGTCCAAACTAAGACCTGAAACCTTAAATTTATTACAGGAAAATGTGGAGGAAACTCTAGAAGCTATCAGTAGTACAGGTGAACATTTTCTGAGTAGGACTCCAGGGTGAGAACTGATAAATGATACTGACTATATCAAATTAAAGAGTTTCTGCAGAGCAAAAGAAACAGTCTCTAGACCCTAGAGACAATTCACAGAATGGGAGATTATCTTTGCCAGCTATTCAACAGATAAAGGATTAATATCCAGAAATACAAAAAAACTAAAACATCAAGTGAAACAAGTCAATAAATGGGCAACTGAACAGTTCTCATAAGAAGAAATACGATTGGCTAGCAAATACGTAATGATCAACATCGTTAGCTATAAAAACTACATTAAGATCCATCTTCTCAGCCAGGTGCCGGTGGCTCACGCCTGTAATCCTATCTACTCAGGAGTCTGAAATCTAAGAATAGAGGTTTGAAAGCAGCCCAGGCAGGAAAGTCTATGGGACTTATCTCCAATTAACCATTAGAAAACTGGAAGTGGAGCTGTGGCTCAAAGTGATAGAACACTAGCCTTGAACAGAAAAGCTCAGGGAGAGCAACAAGGCCCTGAGTTCAAGCCCCAGACTGACCTCCCCCCCCCCCCAAAAAAAAAAGTCTCAATGAAATCTGTTAATCAATAGGGGGTGGGAAGAGGCAAGGAATGTGAAAACAGATGGCAGGTAGGGAGGTGTACTTTAGGCTAACAAGGAGTATAAAAATGATGAATATGGTCAAAGTTGATTTTATCTATAAAAACCAGAACTTAGCTGTTGAAAAAGCTGGAGAAAGTGATAGAAGGGATAAAATGGATTGACTGGAATATATTGTAAGCATCCGTGGAAATTTGATGCTAGTCCTGGGTCTTGAGCTCCAAGCTGGGTGCTATCCCTGAGCTTTTATGCTCAATGCTAGTGCTCTACTACTTGAGCCACAGCTTCACTTTTGGCTTTTTGGTGGGTAATTGGAGATGAGAGTCTTATGGACTTTCTTGCCCAGTTGGCTTCAAACCATGAGCCTCAGATCTTAGCCTCCTGACTTGCTAGGATGACAGGTATGAGCCACTAGCCCTTGACTTGCTTTTTATAACTTTTTAATATAAATGGGCCTCTACCAACCATAACTTCATTGGTCCCTGGTCTACCAAAACTCTACAGGCAGAATATGTATTTGAAGTCCAATTAGAAATTATATATATATATATGTGTATGTATATGTGTGTATATATATATGTATATGTGTAAATATGTGTATGTATGTGTGTGTATATATATATACATATCTATATACATACATATACATACACACATATATATATACCTTTGAGCCACAGCACCATTTCTGACTTTTTGGTAGTTAACTGGAGATAAGTCTTACAGACTTTCCTGCTATAGGCTGGCTTTGAACTGTGAGCCTCAGATCTCAGCCTCCTGAGTAGTTAGAGTTACAAGTGAGAGCAACTGACACTTGGTTTAAAACAAACTCTTTTTTTTTTTAAATTTTTTTAAACCAGGGCTGAGAACCGAATCTACGGCCTTGGCGCGCCAGGCGGGCGCCCTTCTGCTGGGCTAAACCCCCAGCCCCTAAAACAAACTCTTAAATATACTGTTTTCTTTATAGTGGTGAATAGCGGAATTCAAGAGGCAGTGGAAGATAAAGAAATAGGCAATAAATATATGTTGTACCTTTCCAAGAAATCTGGCAATGAAAATTAGAAAAGAAGAGTTAAAACTTTCTTCAGGATAGAAGTTTCAACAAATGTGAACAAAAGAAGACAAAGGGAAGGTGAGATCTGAAGATACTCAAATCAAGTAAAAAGAGGAGACATGCATGTTACCTAATCTAAAGACAAGAGTAATAGAAAGAAGATACAGGAAAGTAGAAAGGTTGGAGGTGATTAACAAGTAACAAGCAGAATAGCTCAATAGCTATGTACATGTGACCATATACGATGACGCTAAGCGACACAAGAGGTTTTTCTTTGTTGTTGTTTTTAATGTACTATGTGATTTTTTTTTTGTTTCCTTTGTATGTTCTTCCCCTATGGTATATTCCCTGTTGTCACTGTATTTGCTTCTGGTACCCTGGTATAGTACATGTTTATTTGAATTAGGAAAGGGAAGGGGAACAACAGAATGGTGAGACAAAAGACAAGGGAGAACCAACACAACAATGATATACACAAGACAATATGCTGAAAATGATCTGTACAACTTGGGGGGTGAGGGAGTGGGGGAAGGGAAAGGAGAAAAATGAGGGAAAGGCTAACAAGTCTGACAAGAAATGTACTTATTACCTTACTTATGTAACTGTAAGCCCTCTGTATATCACCTTGACAATAAAAAAAAAAGTATGGGGTTGGGAAGGTGGCTCAGTGGTAGTGTGCTTGCCTCGCATGCATAAGGCCCTGGGTTTGATTCCTTAGCACCACATAAACAAAAAAAGCCTGAAGTGGCACTGTGGCTCAAGTGGTAAGAGAGCTAGCCTTCAGCTGAAGAGCTGAGGGACAGTGCCTAGGCCAAGTTCAAGTCCCATAACCAACAACAACAAAAAAAGACCCACTTGGAAACTGAACACCATTTCTTCCAAAGAAAGACAATGAAACCTGGAGATAAAAAGATGAGGAGGGGCTGGGAATGTGGCTTAGTGGTAGAGTGCTGGCCTAGCATTCATGAAGCCCTGGGGTTCCATTCCTCAGTATCACATAAATGGAAAAAGCTGGAAGTGGTGCTGTGGCTCAAGTGGTAGAGTGCTAGTCTTAAGCAAAAGCTGCTCCAGGACAGTGCCCAGGACCTGAGTTCAAGCAAATAATTAAAAATTTAAAAAGTTTAAGAAAAAAGCATGAGGAAATGTATTAGCCTGCCTAAAGTCTTCAATAATAGCAGAGAGTATTTTTTGTGGAACTATTTATGCATAAATTTCACTATTGTCTAATATTTGCTATTCCACTGATAAAGCACCATGTCTATATTTACTCTATACATACCAGCAGTATCATGCTTTCAGACATAAAGCCTTAGATACCAAAAAGTAAACATTTAGTGTAGTTTATTGTGTAAGAAAATAGCACAAATATATCTTTAAAATATATGAAAATATATGAAAGTCTTGAGTAGGCTTTTCTAAGACAGTAAACATTTGTTATCTTTGGTAGAACACAGAAAAGGAGGTAGAAGGACAGAGAAACTTAAGGAGAATAAACACCTGTTTAGGAAAAGAATTATGCTTGAACTCCAGAATTTCTGCCAGCATTACTATAAAGTTTTAGATCAGTATTTGTTCACCTGAAGAGTTTAAGGTATTAGACAAGACTTTGATAGGGTGGTTTTTCTGTTTGATTCTATGAGAATGATCTTGCTATATTTCTCAGTCTAACCTGGAACTTAATTATGTAACTCAATCTAGCCATACACTCAAGATTCTCCTTGTCGGGGCTGGGAAGGTGGCTCAGTGGTAGAGCGCTTGCCTTGCATGCCTGAGGCCCTGGGTTCGATTCCTCAGCACCACATAAGCAAAAAGAAAAAAGCCAGAAGTGGTGCTGTGGCTCAAGTGGTAGAGCGCTAGCCTTGAGCTGAAGAGCTGAAGGACAGTGCCCAGGCCCAGAGTTCAGGCCCCACGACCGGACCCTCCCCCCCCCCCAGAAAAGATTCTCCTTGTCTTCTGCAAATGCAGGGATAACAAGTGTTTACCCCATATCTGTCTCTGCCTTCTGCTCTCTATCTTCTGCCGCTGTCCCTGTCATTCCTACTTGAAAAAGCACTATTCAGACAAGAAACTGACTATTTCACTATGATTAATGTTCTTTTATGAAGGGAAATCTCACATGAGCTCCTCATAACTGCATTAGTTGCTAATATTTACTCTAATTTCAGTATAATAAGCAAAGAGCTCAGTTGTGCTTTATAGTTGTTTGGGATATTTTGTTTATATGTGCTGGTCCTGGGGCTTGAGCTCAGGGCCTGGGTGCAGTCCCTGGGCTTTTTGTGCTTAAGGGTAGAGTTCTATCACTTGAGCCATAACTATACTTCCATCACTTCATCATTTCCATCACTTTCATCATAGCTCCACTTCTGGCCTTTTGGTGGTTAACTGGAATAAAGTCTCACACAGACTTTCCTGTCTTGTACTGGTTTTGAACAGAGATCCTTAGGTCTCAACCTCTGGAGTAGATTGGATTATAGGCATGAGCTACCAGAGCCCAGCAAGCTTTATAGCTTTAAAGTAGATGTAATTTTAACTTCAGGACTTACATGAGAAGAGAGGCAAAACAAAGCAAAACAGTCCTGACATCCTATCAGAAGTAATGAAGTTGGGATACAAACCATAGTTATCTATCTGTCTATCTATCTATCTATTTTTTTTTTTGGTCAGTTGTGGGTCTTGAACTATGGCCCTGGGCACTGTCCCTCAGCTCTTCAGATCAAGGCTAGCACTCTACCACTTAAGCCACAGTACCACTTCCGGTTTTCTGGTGGTTAACTAGAGATAAGAGTGTCTCAAGGACCTTACTGCCCAGGCTGGCTTTGAACCACGATCCTCAGAGCTCAGCCTCCTGAGTAGCTAGGATTACAGGTGTAAGCCACTGGCACCTAGCTCATAATTCATATTCTTAGTAACTATGTAATCCTATATTTCTTATTTCCAGCCACTCAATTCTACATTTAAGTGTTTGTTTTTGTCTTTTGGACAAAGGAAAGCTCTGAATTATAATGCCAGCAATCTTCTACTGGCATATCCATATTCATCAATAGAAACTTACCTCATGCTGGAAAAAGCACCCTTAATGGATTATTATTATTATAAAATCCAATTCTCTAAATTAAGTTTCAAAGAAGCTGCCACTGAGGTAGGAAGACAAAGACTTTAGGAAATTTTACAAACCAAAGTTAACAGCAAGTTCACATCAGTTAAGAAAAAAAGAAGCCCCAAGACTAGGACTAATAGGTGCTATTATTAGACTGAAAACTAATCACAAAATTCAGACCAGATTTAATATTAAGGTCAAGAACTATGGTAAAATAAAGAGGTCATTCCAAAAATTTTCAAAGTCATAGTGTTGGGATAGGTCATTTTTCCCTCTTTTAAAGACTGAGATTAGGGCTGGGAATGTGGCTTAGTGGTAGAGTGCTTGCCTACCATGCATGAAGCTCTAGGTTCAATTTCTCAGTACCACATAGACAGAAAAAGCCAGAAGTGGCGCTGTGGCTCAAGTGGTAGCCTTGAGCACAGAGAGGCTTGAGCACAGGGACAGAACCAGGGCTCTGAATTCAAGCCCCAGGACTGGCAAAAAAAAAGACTAAGATTAGAAAGCAGGAACAGAAATAGCTTTGCCAATCTAAGAGAAAAAGTGTACTTGGATTACAAAAGTGAGAGGGGTCAAGAAATAAAGTAATACTCGAGGGAAAATGTAAATATGTTTATAAAAGTGTCCAGAATTACAGTGGGGAATAAATGGTCTTCCCCACAGAGACTAGGTTTGACTATGCAACTTATGGTAGCCATTAATAATGTGAATGGCTTACATAGGAAAGCACCAGGGCAAATGGGACTTACACTCTTCCTGCTTGAAAGAAAGAAACTCTGGCTACCTAAATAAAGGACAAAGATAAGAGTGACAAATAGCCTAACTGAAGAATGACAAATAGCCCAACTGAGTGCGGTTGCCCAATTCCCCTAACAACACACATGTAAGGAAGATCATTCAGCCCACAATGTGCCAGTGTAACTGTAGATATGTGTACAGGTACAGTGTACCTGTAGTACTGAGGTTTGAACTCAGGGACTATGGCTTGCTTGGAGGCATGCACTCTACCATTTGAACCACACCTCTACCTTTATGCTTCTTTCTCTTTTGTTGGCCACAGGGCCTGAACTCAGGTCCTAGGTGCTGTCCCTGCTAGCTCAAGGCTAACACTCTACCACTTGAGCCATAGCATCACTTCTGGTTTTCTGGTGGTTAATTGGTAAGAGTCTTAGGGACTTTCCTGCCTGGGCTGGCTCTGAACTGCAATCCTCAGATCTCAGCCTCCTGAGTAGCTAGGATTACAGGTGTGAGCCACCAGTACCAGCTAGTGCTCTACCACTTTGAGCCACAGCTCTACTTCCAATTTTCTGGTGGCTATCTGGAGATAAGATTCTAAGAACTTTCCTGCCTGCAGTCCTCAGATCTCTGCTACTTTCCTGAGTTGCTAGGATAATAGGCGTGTGCCACTAGTACCCATATTCTATGTTTCTTTAAGTGCTGGCAGTGGGGCTACATGCACTCAGTGGGCTTTTTCAATCACGGCTGATTCTCTACTACTCAGTTCCAGCTGATACTTGTCTGTCAGTAGAAGCTTCAAAACTTTTTAGATCTCAGCCTCCTGAAAGGCAAGGATTATAGGTATGAGCCACCAGCACCAGACCCCTCATCTCCCCCCAAAAGACTTTTAAGTTACTAAGTTTTGTAGTCAAGCAAAGCTTGGTGAAATTTAGCCTTTGTTAAAACTGGCATAAGCATACGCTGGAAAGTGGAATTTAATATTTCTAGTATGCAATCATACTAATTATCAACATTTTAGAAAATATTTCCCATGAGCATTATCTAAACTTTTAAAGTTTAAATGACTTATTATTCCCTCAATACCTAAAGTAATTATCACTAATTAACAAGCAAGTCATCTTTTCTTCTGATTTAATGTGTCCTACAAATTAAGATAGACTCTAATATTAAAAAAAGAAAAAAGTCTAGCTTCAAACATTTCCCCCCATTACTAAATCTAAACAAAATATGGATACAAAAAAAATCAACTTGAATCAAACTAATGAAACAAATATGAACAAGATGTTGGAATAAAAACCAGTAACAAATTCTACAATACAAACCAACAGATTTATATTACTAAAATATATTTGAAGCCAAGATCCACTTGTAATTACAGGCTCACATGTGTAATCCTAGCTACTCACCAAGCTTAGATCTGAAGATCATGGTTTGAAGCCAGTATGGACAAGAAAGACTGTGAGACTCCTGTCTCTAACCACCAAAAAGCAGAATGTGGAGCTAAAGCTCAAGTAGCAGAGTGCTAGTTTTGAGCATAAGAGCTCAAGGACAACACTCAGGCTCCAAGTTCAAGACCCAGGACAGAAACACAAAATCAAACAAACATAACCTGAAAACTGCGTAGCACTCAACAGTTTTAGAAGGCACTATCAATGTTTAATAAGGTAATGAAATCTAGTTCAAATCTTAACTCCTCAATAAAGCCTTCTCTGCTATCCCAGTATAACTATTTTGAATTCTAGAAATTAAAATTCTTTTTTTTTTTTTTTTTTTGGGGGTCCAGTCGTGGGGCCTGAACTCTGGGCCTGGGCGCTGTCCCTCAGCTCTTCAGCTCAAGGCTAGCGCTCTACCACTTGAGCCACAGCACCACTTCTGGCTTTTTTCTTTTTGCTTATGTGGTGCTGAGGAATCGAACCCAGGGCCTCAGGCATGCAAGGCAAGCGCTCTACCACTGAGCCACCTTCCCAGCCTTGAAATTAAAATTCTTAAAAATTAGCTCATTCTCCTAAATATCCAACAGTAATTAACTTACTAGACATAGCTACAGACTACAATTATCATGTAGTTACCTAAGCAGCTATGAAATGATCTTAGAAGTACATTTTTAGGTTAAAAAAGTAAACAAGATGGAGGTAGGGATATAGCTCAGAGTAAAATGCTTACCCTGGATTTGACTTCTCCAATACCCCAAGACAGCAAAGCAAAATGCAGTGTAGAGTATCTTGCCATCAATCATTTTTTTTTAAAGGAGGAACAAGTTATTTTTCAAGATGCAGAAAAACCTACTCATGAATTGCCTTACAGAAGACTTGAGGTCTAAGATGTGGAGATAAGTAAGTTTTCATTGTATGCCCTTTCTTTGAGTATATTTTAATTTTATTGTCAAGGTGATGTATAGAAGGGTTACAATTACATAAGTAAGGTAGTGAGTGTATTTTTTTTTTGTCGGTCATGGGGCTTGAACTCTGGGCTTGGGCGCTATCTCTCAGCTCTTCAGCTTTGAGACCCAGCACCACTTCTCATTTACTAGTGGTTTATTGGAGTTAAGAGTCTCACGGACTTTCCTCCCCCGGCTGACTTTGAACCCCAATTCTCAGATCTCAGCCTCCTGAGTAGCTATTACAGGTGTGAGCCACCAGCACCTGGCTGTGAGTACATTTCTTGTTGAACTTGTTACCCACCTTCCCTCATTTTTCTCCCATTTTCCTCCCCCATCCCCCTTTTTTTTTTTTTTAACTATGTATAGTTATCCTTTGGCTTAACATCAGAAATACATCACTAGGTAATTTTGGTATTATTATTTTGTAACTACTTGAGTGTAGTTAAGTATTATAGCTCACTCTCCTCCCTTGACCCCAGGTGCTATAATTGTATATATACCATTGGCATATAACTACATTTTCAATGAAAAGCTTAAAAATAAAGCATAACTAACTCATAAGTTAATGATATACTACTACCTTTGTCATCTCTTCAATTGTCTTCATGAAGTGCTATTTAAATCTTACCTTATTAATTTATATCCCACTGGAGACTCCTTTATCTTACATCTCCTGTAATATCTAAAAGACAGGCTGTCAATTATATCAAAAGGCAAAATCCTTGCCTTTTGGTTTTATTCAGCTGATTTTTCTTGGGGGGGGAGAGCAAAAGGGGAGAAAGACTGCTTATTTTTGTGGAGACAGAATCTCACCATATAGTCCACGACGTCTTGGGATTCGCTAACTGCCTGAAGTCTCCCTAGTGCTGGTACCATCTGGCTTATATCCTTGGGTTAGTCAACACAATTAAATATGCTGAATTTTTTAGTAAAGGTAACAAATGTCAGTTCAAATTCAATCTTTTCAGGTATATTAGTCTGAAGAGCTTATTACCTATTTTGAAGCGTGTGTGTATGGTAATAGGGTCTGACCTCAGGACCTTGCACTAGCTAGGCACATGCTCTTGCACTGTGACCATACCCCCAAGGCTTATTTTGAACTCTTTATTGAAATTATACTATTCACAAAATTGGCTTTTTCTCCCTAAATACCTACCTTGATTAAACCTAGTAAAATAATTTTTGTTGTTGTTGTTGACTGGTTCATTGTTTTTGTTTTTGTGTTGTTGAGGCTGAATCCAGAACTAGTGCATGCTAAGCTGACCTACACTCCTGGCCTGCAAGTTGTTTTAAACAGCAGTTAACATAATTGGTTGTTGGGTGCTGATGGCTGATGCTTGTTGATATCTGGAGATTGCGGTTCAGAGCCAGGCCAGGCAAGAAAGTTGGTGAGACTCTCATCTCCAAGTTACCAGCAAAAAGGTATGGAGCTGTGGTTCAAGTGGTAGGGCACTACCCTTGGGCAAAAAAGCTCAAGGACAATGTCCAGGCCCTGAGTTCAAGCCTCAGAAGCAGTAGCAGCATAATAATAACTGGCTATAGCCAGTATTGCTGGCTTACACCCGTAAAACCTAGCTACTCCGGAAGCTGAGATCTGAGGATCGCAGTTCAAAGCCAGTGAATTAATCACAGAAAAAGTCAGAAGTGGTGCCGTGGCTCAAGTAGTAGTAGAGTTCAGGGAGAACACCCTCAGGCCCCTTTGGGGGGAAAAGGGAGGTAGAAATAGAGTTTTGGCTCAGTGGTAAAATGCTAGCCTTGAGTGACAAAGCTAAGGGATAGTACACACACACACACACACAGAGAGAGAGAGAGAGAGAGAGAGAGAGAGAGGGGCTGGAATTCTGCTAAGAAAGCAGAAAGTTTCTTCTCATGTTCAGTATATTTAGGTTTTAAGAGCTTTTACTTGGACCTGTTCCAAACTATTTCTGGAGCTTAGTTACCCTAATATAAGAATGCAACAACTAGAAAATAATTTCTGAATATACTACTTTCTTTTTGGTTTATAGTGTTTTTCAAAGGGGTATTGTATTTAGGCAGGAAGATAAATTTCCATGGGCAGGACTGTCCATGGGTGCTAAGAGCCACTATCCATAGCTATAGCATAATGTAAATTTCTCTATAAAAGAGAATTACATGCCAATTGAGAAGCACTGGTTATATGAACTGAGAAATTATAAGCCATGTGCATACACACACACACATATATATACACATACTTATATATTTATATTTATATATAACATACATATTTCTACAACATATTTCCATAAATGCAATTCAACTAATTAAAACATAAGCTGTACTTTAGGTGTAGTTCAGTGGTAGAACACTTGCTTAGCATGCAGAAGATCCTAGGGTTCATTTTAAGCATCAACAGAGCCTGTACTCCTAGCTACTCAAGAGGCTGGGATCTCAGCATCACAGTTCAAAGCCAGCCTGGGCAGGAAAGTCTGTGATTCTTATCTCCAATAAACCACTCAGAAAATCAGAAGTGGTGCTGTGGCTCAAGTGGTAGAGCGCTAGCCTTGAACTGACCAAAAAAACAAAACATTTACAGTCACTCTACCTAGTATTATAGATGTCATAAACATGACATCCTAACAAATCACTGTTTAATTCTTTTCAATGAATGATTATTATCTAAAATCCTGCAGGAACAATTCTGCTGTTGGAATATTTCTGTTTAAATTTCCAAATAAATAACTTTTCTTTGCCATATTCATCCCTGATATAAACAATCTAATTCATATTTTTCCTAAAATTATTTATCCACGTTCTTCTAGACATGGCAAGTTACTTGAAGCCAGAAATTGTGGTTCAACTGCTTGCTCAAAAATAGTAGGTAGTTGAGCTGGGAATGTGGCTCAGTGGTAGAGTACTTGCCTAGCATGCATGAAGCTCTGGGTTCGATTCCTCAGTACCACATAAACAGAAAAGGCTAGAAGTGACACTGTGGCTCAAGTGGTGGAGTGCTAGCCTTGAGTAAAAAAGAAGCTCAGGAACAGTGCCTAGGGTCTGAGTTTAAGCCCCAGGATTGGCAAAGAAAAAAAAGAAAAAGAAAAAAAAATAGGTACTAAACCGAAGTACTGTGTCAATAATTACTGGCCCCACATAATAGTCCAAGAGGCTCCAACTATAACCACTTTTTACATATAATAAATATAGTAATGACTCTAAAGCAAATAAGTGCAAGAAGTGATTTCTGGGTATCCTATAATCAAATTAGAAGTAAATTTTAAGAAAGTGTAAATGTATATTATCCTTATAAATGCTAACTTTCAAAAGACAGGATATTTAAGATTTATTACTCTTATAGACATGTTTTATCTATCCTTCACACTTAAGTTTTAATTTTGTATGTGCGCGCCCATGCATGTGCACTAAGGATGCATGGTAGGGCTAGTACATGCTAGGCCAGAACTCTTTCACTAAGCAGTTTCTACAGCCTTACTACAAATGCTCATTTAAATAACGAACAGTGGAACTTGTTTCCAGGAAGGAACACAAAATGAGGAGCAAAACAAGTTGTTAACAATAAGAAAAACATTTGCCTTTCTATTCTATTTCTCTGAACTCAAGAAATGTTATTTTTCATCCTACATAATTAAAGAAAATCTATAAATTAAGGCTCATAAATAATTTCTGTATTTGTGGATTTCACTATGTCCTCCAACACACCTTTTATTAAGGTAAAAATTCAAAATACAAACAAACTAATTTTTAATTCATAAAATGATATTCAACTGATACCTAGGTAGGAAGAATATACACTGTGGAAGGAAAAATCTCTAAAAAAAATGGAAAAAATAGATAACCACATGTAGAGAAATGAAACTGGACTTCTCTCATCATCTTATATATATTATATTATATAAAAGGTATTGAAGACTTAAATATAAAACCTAACTCTACAAGCCTACAAGAAAACAGGGAAAACAGCATAAAACATTGAACTGGACAAGGACTTTTTGGATAGAAAATGGGATTGATTAATTACAGCAAACTAAAAAAGGTTCTTTATAGAGTTCTGCATAACATAGGAAAAGGAAGGCAAACAGACAATATACTGACCAGAAGAAAATGTTTACAATCTACATATCTAACAAAGAGTTAATACCCAGACTATCTAAGAAACACAACTTAAAGTTTTAAAAAAATGGGCAAAGCCGGGCAGCTGGTGGCTTAGGCCTGTAATCCTAGCTACTCAGGAGGCTGAGATCTGAGGATTGCAGTTCAAAGCCAGCCTGGGCAGGAATGTCTGTGAGACTCTTATCTCCAATTAACTACCAGAAAATCAGATTGGCACTGTGGCTCAAGTGGTAGGGTGCTAGCCTTGAGCTGAAGGGCTCAGGGACAGCACCTAGGCCCAGAGTTCAAGGCCCATGACCACTGACAAAAAAAAAAAAAAGACAAAAAGACTTCAATAGAATTTTCTCAGAAGCTCTATAAATGGCCAAAATGTATATGAAATACTTTTGTATCTCAAAAGTTTCTCAACTGCACTAACACATCAGGAAAATTCAAATCAATGCTGGAGCTGTCATCTTAGTGGTAGAGTAGTGCTTAAGAGTATACAATCTCCCTATCAGAAAAAAGTGGGGGAGAACCCCACAAAGAAGAGTGTCCCTTCCCTTCAGTTAGTAATATTATCAAAAAGACAAAACAACTACCATATGATCCAACAATCCTACCACTCAATATATAGCCAAAAGAACTGCAGTTTTATATATTTCATGTGGCACTATTCATAATAACCAAGATATACAATTAAATTATGTTATCTGTATCTATCAACTGACAAAAAAAATAATACTTCACCCAGGCACAGTTGGCTCATGGCCTGTAATCCTAGCTACTCAGGAAGCTGAGATCTGAGGATCATGGTTCAAAGCCAGCCCAGGCAGGAAAGCCCATGAGACTCTTATTTCAAATTAACCACCAAAAAACCAGAGGTGGCACTGTGGCTCAAGTGGTAGAGCCCTGGCCTTGAGCTGAGGAACAGTGCCCAGGCCCAGAGTTCAAACCCCACGACTGACAAAATAATAATAATAATACTTCACACACACAATGGAATATCATTTAGTCATTAAACAGGATGCATTCTTTTATTTATGCCAATACGGACAGAACTGGAGGACATATTCAGTGAAATCAGCTAGGCACAGGAAAACAAATGCCTTCATTCATGGAAGTAATAAGAAAGGTTATTACAAGTGACTTGGAAAGGGAAGAAAAATCAAAGGAGACTTGTCAATAATATAGTTACAATCAAATGAAAGGAATAAGATGTCCTATTACAAAGAAGGGTAACACAGTTAGCAATAATGTTACATATATTTCAAAATAGCTAAACAAGGAATGGTCTCACCACAAAGATAATCAATGTTTTAAGGTGCCAATTACCATGACTCAATCATTGCATAATATACACAGGTACTAAATAACATACTGTGCCCATAACTATGTATTTTCTAGCAATAAAAAATAAAAAATTAAATTCACTAAATGCAAGTTAGGACTACAAAAGCACTGAGTATCTTCCTTGAGAGAATATTAACCATGGGGCCTATTAACTCTTAACAAAAGGTTGTGCATCTTGACATTCTTGAAGTATGTCAATATCCCAATAGGAAAAACTTAGAAAAAATTAAATGATAATCTCAAGGTTGAAAAAGAAATAATTTCTTTTTCTTTTTTTGTCAGTTGTGGGGCTTGAACTCTGGGCCAGGGTCTGGGCCCTGTCCCTGAGCTCTTCAGCTCAAGGCTAGCACTCTACTGCTCTGAGCCACAGTGCCACTTCCAGTTTTCTGGTGGTTAATTGAAGATAAGAGTCTCACGGAGCCAGGTGCCGGCAGCTCACAGCTGTAATCCTAGCTACTCAGGAGGCTGAGATCTTAGGATCGAGGTTCAAAGCCAGCCCGGGCAGGAAAGTCCGTGAGACTCTGATCTCCAATAAACCAAAACCGGAACTGGCACTGTGGCTCAAGCGGTAGAGTGCTCGCTTTGAGCTGAAGAGTGCGGGACAGCGCCCAAGCCCAGAGTTCAAGCCCCACGACCAACCAAAAACAACAACAAAAAAGAGTCTCACAGTCTCATGGACTTTTGGGCTGGCTTTGAACCATGATCCTCAGATCTCAGTCTCCTGAGTAGCTACAGTTATAACCATGAGCCACCAGTACCCAATAATTTCTGACTCTCAGTATTCTTAACACTATATTTACATCGCTCTTAATAAACCATATATATATAACCATATATATATATATATATATATATATAGCTTATATATACATAACCTAACCACTGCTTTGCTCCACTTCCTATCAAAATTCTACATAATGGTCTAGAGGCATGGCTCAAATGGTAGAGTGCCTGCTTAGCAAATTAAGGCACTGAGTTCAAACATCAATATAAAAGAAAAATCCAGCTGGGTGCCAGTGGCTCACGCTTGTAATCCTAGCTACTCAGGAGGCTGAGATCTGAGAATCACAGTTCAAAGCCAGCCCAGGCAAGAAACTCCGCGAGACTCTTATTTCCAATAAACCACTAGAAAACCAGAAGTGGTGCTGTGGTTCAAGTGGTAGATCGCTTGCCTTGAGCTGAAGAGTGCATGGAAAGAGACCAGGCCCAGAGATCAAGTCCCATGACCCATGAAAAAAAAAAGAAAGAAAGAAAGAAAAGAAAAATCCCTCCACCCAGAAAAACAAACCCAGTTAAGATACAATTGTACAATAATGTTCCATTATCTCCCATTGGATAGGATCACTAAATATGCTATTAAAAAAATATATTCTCGTGAGAATCAAACACCTAATACACCCTCTTCAAATAATAGAGATCACATCTAAGTGCATGTCTATTGTGGAATTGAAGTGCAAGAAATAATTTGTAGGGCTGGGAAGGTGGCTCAGTGGTAGAGTGCTTGCCTTGCATGCATGAGGCCCTGGGTTTGATTCCTCAGCACCACATAAGAAGAAAAAGCTGGAAATGTTGCTGTGGCTCAAGTGGTAGAGAACTAGCCTTGAGCTGAAGAGCTGAGGGACACTGCCCAGGCCCAGAGTTCAAGCCCCACAACTGACAAAAAAAAAAAAAGAAAAGAAAGAATTTGTAATTCTTGAAATCCATTTCATTTGTTTGATGTTTTCTGTCAGCACTAGTCAATAAAAGCAATTCATGTGTGGTACAATCAATCACTTTCTGATTTTTATAATACCATTTTATTCATTAAAAATAACTTTAAAGTGATAAATTCACATACATGTAATGGAACCAGTACTGGGGTTTGAACTCAGGACCTAATGCTGGCTCTACCATATGAGCTATATCCCCAACTCTTTTTGCTTTCCTTAATTTTCAAATAGGCTCTCAGATTTATGTGGGGGACCATGAATCTATCTACATTTCCTACACAGCTGGGATGATAGATCACATACCAGACCCAGCTTTTTTACTGGTTGAGAAAGGGTCTTGTAAACTTTTTGCTTGGGCTGACCTCCAACAATGATCCTTCCAATCTCAACCTTAGGAGTAAGTAGGGTTCAGGAGAGATGGTTCAAGCCTATAATCTTGGCTACTTAGGAGGTAGAGATTAGGAGACTCAGGCTCTTGAGAAGAGGCCAGCCTGCACAAGGAGTTCAAAAGGCACAGTGGTATCATAGGAGCATCATAGCTCAAGTAGGCCAGGGCATAAAGAGAGACCCTGCCCAGATAACCAACATTAAAAAGGGCTGAAGGCATAGTTCAAGTGGTAGAGTGCCTCTAAATGTGAGGGCCTGAGTTCAACCCCCAGTACTACCAAAGGGGTGGGGGGTGGGGGTAGGGGGGTGGTGCTAAGATTACACATATGAGCAACTAGGCCCAGCTGAAAGTAATAATTTAGTATCACATACTTCAAAGATTCCATATTCCAAGAATTATTAACCTCACGTATAAATGCTACTGGTTAAGAATATAATAATTGTAATAATTAGCCTTGAAGCCATTAGTAGACACTACCAAGGGAATAAACAGCAAAGCTACACTTTTTATACTTTTCACTGGTTAAAAAGGCGAGTCTGTGGGACTGGAGGTGTGGCTCAGGTGGTAGAGGAAGAGCAGCTGCCTATGAGCAAAAGCATCAGACATGGAGTTCGAGTTCTAGTCGCACAACAACAACAAAAAAATGCTGAATCTATTTGTAAATAAAAGACTTCCTAACTCTTTACATCTAAAAACCAAGTAAGTGTAAGCAGAGAAATCTGCAAATTTCAACAATTCTTTCATGCTTAGAGATTCAAAGAAATGACAGATCGTTTAGTTTTGCCTCCAGACTTACATTACCTTAAAGTGGGGGAACCTAGACAGTCCCTGCTTGATCTCATTAAGTTCTCCTTAAAATAATGAATCGATTCCTGACAATAATGCATACACAGCAATGGAGATTCTTTTGTATGTGATCAAGTATTCCTGTTTTTATGAAGAGATTGCAGAATCTGGAGGCTAAAACCTAAGTGAAATCATAACCTACTACAACATGCTAAATTGGTCCACCCATTGTCCAACCTTAAGTTCGGCATGTCCAAAGTAAATTATTACTGGGTACGTTCACAAGTTAACTCTTAATGTTAACTCTGCGAAAATTGTTTGGTTTTATTCCCCCTTCCCCACCTCAATTAGAGAATTTATGATCTTCATTAAAGCCAGAAGCAATCTTGATGGAATATCAAACGTACTGGAGGGCCTAAATTCCGGGTTCTCTCTAGAGCAAAGACTGTTTAAAAAATAACAAAAAAAACACTCTAAACCTGCTTAGAACGCAGTTACTGGTAAGCAATGTCCTTGGTCAAGCAAAGGATGGAAAGACCCTCTCACAATTCGCCAAGAGACCAACCAGGGATGACTCCGAGAAACGTGGGGTGGGGACAGGGTGCAAAGAAGGGTAGAAATCGTTACTCCTCGAAGGAGGAAGGCAAAGGAAGAAACGACTCTGGACAAGCCGCCCCCCCCCCCCAGAAGACAAGCGATCCTCTTAGAATGGATGGAGAGACAGCTCCTCTCCATGGAGGAAGGCTACCTCTCCCGTGGAGGCGCGTCTAGCTAGCCAAGGCAGCAGTGGACAACCTCCGCCCCCCTCTGCACATCGCCTGGTCCAGCTTGGAGGGGTCGGCAGGGACTGCCCCCACGGAACATCAACAAAGACCCCTTCAGTGGCAGGGCGAGAAACTCCAACAACAAAGGCCCGGGAGGGACACAGGGAGGACCGCGCCGGGGGCGGGACGGCTGGAAGCAGGCAAAGGAGTCCCCAGCCGTGGAGGCGGAGGCCCGCTGGAGTGGGAAGCCGAGGCTCAGGGGCAGGGTAATCCCCCGCGCACAATGAGGAGGAGAAGAAGAGGAAGAGGCCCCGGCCTCCGGCCTCCCCTCGTCCGCTCCCCAGGCTCGCCATCTCCACTGTGGCCCCCGGGACCGCGCAGCCCCGACTTCTGGGAGGGGGAAAGGGAGGGAGAATTTTCCGCCCTGACCACAACTCCCTTCCCCCCTTGAAGCCCAGCGCTGCGGACGACAACAACCGCCACCGCGGCGGCCACACAAAGGCGCCATCCTCGTCCTCCCCGCTCCCGCGCCCGGGCGGCGGCGCCGACGAGGCCGAAGGCGGCGGCGGCGACCCCCGCGCGGCCGCCGGGCGCCCGCGCGCCCCGGTTCCCCCGCCAAGCTGGGGAAAGGGGGAGGGGACCCCGGCGCCCTCACCTGGCAGAGCTGCTGACAGTACTCGGTGGCCGCTTCCACGGCCGGCACCCGGCTCTCCCGCAGCTGTCGTTCCAGCTCCTGGAGCCGCTCGCCCAGGCGCTGCAGCTCGACGACGCAGCCGCCACGGCCGCCACTCAACCTCTCCTGCTCGGCCTCGTCGTCCGCCATCTTCACACCCCGCTCCGTCGCGTACGCACCTGGGTCACGTGATAACACAATGCCACGTTCGGCGGGGTCACGTGCCGGGCGCGCTCGCTCGCCGCCGAGCACGTACAAAGGGCCGCGGGAGGGGGGCGGGCGCGGGGTGCGGGGAGGGTGGGGGGGTGGGAGCGGGAGGGGAGGGCGGGGACAGTGGCGCGCCGAGCGCGCTGGAGGTGCTGGCCTGGGGGAGGCCGCAGGGATGGGGGGGGGGGGGGGGACGGAGAAGGGCGGGGTGGAGGCGGGGCGGGAAGCCGCGGGTTACTTACCCCAGCGGGAAGTGGGCAGCCGCGGCCGAGCGGGGCGGGCCCGTGGAGGCCTGCTCTCGGTCACGTGGGGGCCGAGACTGGAAAAAGCCTGGGGAGGGGCTGCCCTCGGCGGCGCCCGGCGCCCCGGCGCGGCCGCCCCGAGCCCTCCGGCGGCAGTGCCCTGGCAAGTCTCGGTGGCCTGGGGCCACGGCCGCATTTGCCACGGGCCTGTAAGCAGGCCCGAGAGGAGGGCTGAGGGGAGCCGGTGAACTCCATCCGCGGACCGCGAACGTGAGTCGGAGCTAGAGGACGAGCTGTCAGAACTGACGGGAGGAGGGACCCAGCGCCGAGGCCCCCCGGCCTCGTCCCACTGGACTCTGCTCTCCGGCCCAAGACAGCCTCTCCCCTGGAAACTCCTTCCCTAGAGGGGCAGGAGGCAACAAAGGAAAGTCACTGAACGAGGTTTACTCCTTGGTGTGCAGAATGGAGCAAACGCGTGGAAAGTCGTTTTAAAAGAATTCAGACTACGGAATTAGGAACGCTGTAACCAGATCCTTTTAAAATCACACTTTTTTTTTTTTCTACAGTAAATGATAACCAGCTAATCTGCTTCACCACAGACATCACCCACATTGAAAGCCTGTATGAAAGCTCTTGAAAGTAGGTCGAGAAAGAAAGAAAAAGAAAAACGGCAATAAACATTCTACTTAAATCATAATGGAAGAGTAAATTGAGGCCAAAAAAACCAAAAACACCCAAGGTTGTCAAAAATGATCAAAAATAGCATTCTTTTCCCTGGTGCTACACGTAGAGATGGCATTCTGAACCATATTTTATTTAAACAGAAAGGAATGAAGACCTGGTATTAAAAGAAGAGTTAGTACATAAAAATTAAAGTCCTAAAGCCCATAACGAAACATCTTTGTTAATATTAGCACCAAGGGGCCTATTTTTCTTTTGATGCAAAGGAATTAAACAATGATGTAGGTGCACCTAGGCTTTCCACTATTGTATTTGGACTGAAGTATATCTTCTAACACAAACATCTTAAAAAAAAAATTCTGTCTGGAGAGATGGTGCACACCTGAAATCACAGCCCTAGAGAGACTGAGACAGAAGGATTCAGGATTGGAAGCCACATACAAATACTGTGTCAAAAGAAAAAAGAAGTCTATTGTGCAGGATTCTGTTCCAAAATTTTCTAGTGGAAAATGTCCCACATAATATGCTATTCTGAAGGAATGTTTTGTACAATTAGTGGGTTGTCTGTTTTAAAAGCAATGTGGTATATGGTGAACAGACACAAAGCCCTTGGACAAACAGTATCAGTTACTACATTACAAATTAACAAGTTAGAATCTTCAAATGCTTATTTGTACAAGAGGCTAGAGAACATTTGAAAAGCTGAGAAAAGGGATACAACAGTATCATTGAGAGTTGAAATGCAACAATTAAGGTTTTTTGTTTTTATTTTTGTTTTTAATTTTTAACCTGGTGAGAAACCCTAAGCTTGAACTGCTAGTGATTTTGTTTTTGTTTTTGTTTTGGGGCTTAAAGTCAGGACCTGAGTGCTGTTCTTGAGCTTTTTTGCTCAAGGCTAATGCTCTACCAAGAGAACCACAGCTCTACTTCCAGCTTTTTGATGGTTAGTTGGAGATAAATCTCATAGACTCTCCTGCCCAGGCTGGCTTTGAAGCATGTAAGCGAACAGTGCCCAATTGATTTTTAGTATTTACAACTTCCCTTATATTCCCTTCTTAGGTAATTTAAATATAAAATGAAGTTTGAAATGAAACATGTTCAGTGTTATCTTAATTGCAGTGAAAAATCCAAAATGAAAAAGGAGTTTAACCAAACGCACCAGGAAAACTAAGGACATTTAAGTAATCAAAGGTTACCTCATTTTCAGTTTCCTAGCAATGACGTATACTACACATAATCTACAGTAAGGAAGAAAATGGGGAGGAGATAAATATCCACAGAGAAATATACCAAAAAAGACTAATTTTGTTTTAAAGGATTGCCTACGATTGTAGCTCTGTGATAAAGCAAGGTGCTAAACCCTGGCTTGGATAGGCAGGATGCTAAGGAAATGGGGGAGGGACAGGGAATTGCCTGAAAATGTAAATGTGTAGGTCATTCCACATCATGCCCATGATAATTGTATAGCTAAGGAGTCTTGGTTATCAAATTGATTCTTATCACTGCTACAGCCATATCCTTCACTTTCAGTTAGTGTCTGTTGACCCTACTTTCTTTTCCTATACTATTTCTTCTTTGCATTTATGTAGAAATATGTAAAGCTCCCTGGAAATGTAAGGACTGAGGATGAGAGCCGTCAATACTTAGGAGGTACTTAATATTCATAAGTACTATTTGGTTTTGGAAAATTAGAAGTGAATAAAAACTACTCCTTCTTACAATGTTGGGAGAAAGGTGACCTGCAATCCCAATATAAGCTTGTGACAAGCGTTTTTATGAAAATGTAGTCTCTGAACATTAAAATAGCCTAAGGGGCTATTTAGTGAGACTAGATGGCCTAGGAATCTCTACAGAAGTGTGAGCTTTTGTTTTTAATGAAAAGAATTGGAAATCGTATCCCTTCACAAGTCGATCTTGGAGACTTCAGAAATCTCATTATCTAAAGAAACGATGCAACAGCAAGTACACAGGACTGTGTGCCTGAGTGCACTTGTTCTTTTAAGTATTAAACTGTGTCTGTGTCTGTCTGTCTCTCTCTCTGTGTCTGTGTCTGTCTGTCTGTCTGTCTGTCTCTCTCTCTCTCTCTCTCTCTCTCTGTCTCTCTCTCTCACACACACACACACACACACACACACACGCACAGAGTTCCTAGAGGAAATCCTAGACCCGTTCCATAAAGCAAAAATAGGCCCTAGGACCAAGAGCTCCGAGTCTCTAAGGAAGTACACATTCACACAGAGCAACCACCCATTTTGAACACTGAGCGACTGTTATGGGCGTGGTATAAACATACAGGCCTTCTTACTCGGTTTCAGTGTAAATCTGGGAGGCAGATGGAGAAGGCTCCCCCACCTCTGCGATCAGTACTGCTGGGGGCCCTGGGGGTGGACGTCGCTTCCGGGGCCGCGCGTGCTTGTTCGGTGCGTTCGCCTAGCCGCACTCCGGGGCTGCACAGGGCCGCCGCCGCCGAATGCCTTCTCTTTCTGGGATTCTTGAAATAAGGGCAGGGAAGGAGCTGGGTTGTGCGGGTTACATGCAGGCAATGCAGAGCCAGAGGGGCGCCCCAGGAACGCAGCGATCCTGGCAAGAAGCCCCCATTAGCTCTTGCTGTCTCCAGACCCGAGGCGCCCGGCCGCCGGGCCGGGGAAAGCGAGACCCTCCCTGCAGAGAGAGGAGAGCGCGCGTCACCCTGGGCCCCGGGGAGCCGAAGCCGGAACGGGCACCGGCTCTCGCTCCAGTCCGCTGCAGTACCCCTGTCTGCACCTCCCCAGCCGGCCGGAGCCTAGCTCTGCTCCCCCGGCCGCAGCCGCGCCCAAGAAGATCTCGCCCTGCTCCCGCTCGGGGTCCGCCCGGCGCCGGCGCCCAGCGTTCGGTCGGAGCTTCGACTTTTGCAGCTGCGGATCAAACCCGCAGCTGGACGGCGGCTCCGGGCTTGGATACAGAGAGGCCTCCGGGGGCCCTCCAGCTCGACCGACTGAGGCGCCTCTCCAGGGCGTTAGCTGGGTGCTGGAGGGGCTGCGCCAGAATGCTGCGGAGGCCGCGCAGCGGACACTGCTGCTCCGTCTCCAGCGCGCTCCGTCTGCCTCCTTCCAAAGGGCCGGGCCGCCAGGCCCACGCCGCACCGTAGGGCTGGAGTCTGGAATTGGGTCCAATAGAAAGTCCCTGAGAGAGTCTGGGAATCGGCCGTGCCCACGGACTCTGAGCGAGCAGGAGCTTCACGAAGCGCTATTTGCATCTGTTAGAAACACACAACACGTTTCCAGGGAAGACATTTTCCCTGAGAGGAAGAGCAGAGGAGTCACAGTGTTGAAAACATAAAGCAGGTGCTGTGCTGCATGTGGAAATGATCCCCAAACTACAAACGTTAAGCTCACATTTGAGAGGATGATTTTCAGTCCTTGGATTTCTCCCTCTCCCTGCCAGAAGTCTGGCATATAAACTTACATGAACAGATCATGAGGGAGACATTTCTTTCTCTTTTTCCTTTTTCCTTTCTTTCTTTCTTTTTGCCTGTCCTGGGGCTTGAACTCAAGACTAAAGGCCTGGGCACTGTCTTTGAGCTGCTTTTGCTCAAGGCCATCGCTCTACCACTTGAGCCACAGGGCCACTTCCAGCCTTTTCTGTTTATGTGTTACTGAGGAATTGAACCCAGGGCATCATGAATGCTAGGCAAGCACTCTGCCACTAAGCCACATACCCAGCCAAGGAGATAATTCTTTAAAATTTATTTGAATGTTTTTTGCTTTCTATATGAGGAAAAGCAAAATGCAAAATGAGGCCAGGCACCTATGGTGCATGTCTATAATCTTAGCTATTGCAGAAACTGAGATCTGAAAATCATTGTTCAAAGCCAACACCGTCAGGAAAGTCTGTGAGATTCCTAACTCCAATTAACCACTGCAAAGCCTGAGGTGGAGCTGTGGTACCTCAAGAGAGAGAGGGACAGCCTTGAGCACAAAAGCTAAAGGACAGTCCCAGTAGAACCAGACTCACAGACAGACAGACAGACAGACAGACAGACACACACACACACACACACACACACACACACAGAGGATCAAAAGAAAATGTTTTAATGAGAACCTCAATTATTCAAACTTCTGTCCCTGAGCTCATCTGCCAAAGCCAGTGTTCTACCACTTTGAGCCATACCTCCACTTCCAGTTTTCTGGTGCTTAATTGGAGATAAGAGTCTTTTGGGGATTTTTCTGCCAGTCCTGGTGCTTGAACTCAGGGCCTGGGCACTGTCCCTGTGCTGCTTTTGCTGCTTTGCTCTTTATGTGGTACTGAGGAATGGAATCCAGGGCTTCATGGGCAATGCTAGGCAAGCACTCTACCAGTAAACTCCAATCCCAGCCCCCAAACTTCTAATATACCAAGATGAAAATAATCCTGTGGGCTGTTTGGGAATGTGGCTTAGTGGTAGAGTGCTTGCCTAGCATGCAAGAAGCCCTGGGTCTCAGTACCACATATACAGAAAAAGCCGGAAGTGGAGCTGTGGCTCAAGTGGTAGAGTGCTATCCTTGAGCAAAAGAAGCTCAGGGACAGTGCCCAGGCCCTGAGTTCAAGCCCCAGGACTGGCAAAAAAAGAAAGAAAGAAAGAAAGAAAGGAGAAAGGAAGGAAGCAAGGAAGGAAGAAAGAAAGAAAGAAAGAAAGTGGCTGGGAAGGTGGCTCAGTGGTAGAGCACTTGCTTTGCATGCATGAGGCCCTGGGTTCGATTCCTCAGCACCACATAAACAAAAAGAAAAAAGCTGGAAGTGGCGCTGTGGCTCAAGTGGTAGAGCGCTAGCCTTGAGCTGAAGAGGTGAGGGACAGCACCCAGGCCCAGAGTTCAGGCCCCATGACCGGACCAAAAAAAAAAAAAAAAAGAAAAAGAAAAGAAAAAGAAAGAAAGACAGACAAAGGATAATGTGGTACACAATCTCTATGGAAAATCTGACAATTTGTTCCTAGCCCTTCTCCAATAAGTGAAGAGAAAAACATAGACCTTTCACTTATTAATTCTTCTGATTTATTTTATTTGTTGTGGTGGTGGGGAATGAAACTAGGGCCTTGAACTGGAGCATGCATTACACAACTGAGTTGCCTTATATTTCTAAATTTTAATCATTGTATATCATTTACTTCATCAGAAATCTAATGTTAGTTAAAAATCTGAATATCACTATTCACATGGCATTTTAGTTTTAAAATACAAGGCTGTTGTAATAAACTTGGATATATATAGGACTCTCATCCCCTTTTAGATAGCAACTTTACAACTTTTTAGGATTCATGATTTCCATGAATCTTTTGTTGCTGTTAGTGGTGGTGGTGGTTGTGGAACTTGAAATTAGGGTCCTTGTGCTATCAGCTCTTTTTCCAAGGCTAGTGTTCTACCACTTTGAGCCATAGCTCCACTTCCAGTTTTCTGGTGGTTAATTGGAGATAAGAGTCTATCTGGGATTTTTCTAACAGGGCTGGCTTTGAACTGTGATCCTCAGATTTCAGCCTCCTGAGTAGTAGGTTACAGATGTGAGACACCAGTGCCTTGCTCCATGAATCTTATACACATACTTTTCAATGTAATAACAATAGTAATTTAATCACTGAGTATTTAGTGTCTGTTCATTTATTGAACAAGGATTATTCCCAACAAATACTCTCTATCACATTTTTACAGAAATATTCTCTTACTGTTCCTCTGCTTAAATCCTCAACCTTTTTTGTTCCTTTGTAACCAAGGTTGCTCTATGGCACTTTCCTTGATCTGCCCTGGTAAAATAAAATCTAGATTCAATATCTGTAACCAATGTAGATATGACTTATTTGTTCTGTTTCCTTATAGATTCCTCCTTCATACAATCATTCTCCAAAGAGGCTATAATTTTATTAGTAATTGTGTGTATGTGTGTGTATGAGAGAGAGAAAGAGAGAGAGAGTGGTCCTGGGGCTTGAACTTAAGGCCTAGGCATTGTCCCTGAGCTTTTTGGCTCAAGACTAGTGTCCTACCACTTGAGCCTTAGCTTCACTTCTGGATTTTTGGTGATTAATCAGAGGTAAGAGGTCTGCCAAGGAAAGTCATCATCCTGTTCTCAGATCTCAGCTTCTTGAGTAGCTAAGATTACATGCATGAGCCACTGGCACCCAGCTCTGACTGTAATTTTATCTGGAAATTGTCTTTTACTTTTTATTATTCTTTCTATAGATATGCCTTACTCAGAGACTAATCTCTTTGAGGGTAGAGATAGTCATATTTTGTTTTTTATCCTGCAATACCCTTTGGCAAGTAGCAAAGCAATAAGTATCAGTATGTGTCCTCTGAAGTAAGTTCAATTGTTTATAGTTGATAGTTGTATGTAGCAATTTATACTGAACATTATTTAAAATATCCTAGAGTCTATAGGGAGAATTTATGCCCTTTAAACTTTGAAGACTTTACTGCTGCCTTCAAAATATTTCAAGAGCTCCTGTTTTATCAGCAAAATTATCTATTAAAAAATAAGAGAGATAGGAGTTGGTGGCTCACATCTGTATTCTTAGCTACTCAGGGGGTTGAAGTCCCAGGATCATGGTTTGAAGCCAGCTAAGGCAGGAAAGTCCCTGAGACTCTAATCTCTAGTTAATCAGCAGAGCAGAAGTGAAGATGTGAAGTAGTACAGAAGTAGTAGAGTACCAGTCTTGAGCAACAGAGCTAAAGGACTGTGCCCAGGCTCTGAGTTCAAACACCAGTACTAACCAAAAAAAAATTCTAAAACTAGGGATATTTCTCATGAGCAGGTTCATTAACATGTACAGACTCTGTACTCACATGTACAGACTGTATTTTCAATCCTGTGCAAAAAAACAAAAATTGAGCTCAACAACTAAAATGAAAAGAAAACAAGAGCTGGGTGCTGGTAGCTCATGCTTGTAATCCTAGCTACTCATGATGTTGGGATCTGATGATTATGATTCAAAGCCAACCAGGCAAGAAAGTCTGTGAAACTCTTATTTCCAATTAACACCCTCCCCCCAAAAAACCAACCATAAGTGAGCTGTGGCTCAAGTGGTGAAGCACTAACCTTGAGTACAGAGTTCAGGGTACAAAACACAAGCCATGGGTTCAAGCCCCTGGACCAGCACCTTAAAAAAATGAAAAAAATATGATACATGTTCAAGCCTTACATATAACAGATAAGCTGGACTCTAACTTTCTATATAGCTTATTCTGTGCTTGAGGACTGATTTAGTTTTGCCTTTGCTTTTTTATGTTGTCACAGTATTGATGATGTTTTATTTCATTTCTGCAAGAGATTTTTACATTCACACTCGAGTTTCTTTTTGGTGCTGGTCCTGAAGCCTGAACTCATGGCCTGGAGGCTGTCTCTGAACTTTTTTTTACTCCAGGCTAGGAATCTACCACCTGAGTCAATCCTCCTCTTACTGCTTTTTGCTGGTTAATTGGAGATAAGAGTCTTAACAGTCTTTCCTGCTCTGGCTGGCTTTGAAGCTTAATCCTCAGCTTCTTGAGTAAATTGGATTACTGGTATGAACCATTAATGCCAGAAGGGCACAGCTTCTTGAATTGCCATGTCTATAAGAAGTACTCAATTTGATCAATATGCAGATTATCAGACCATAACTCTAGAATATTTGATTTAGTTGACTGAGATTGGCTCTGGAAACTTGCATTCCAATCTCTTGTGGATCAAACTGTTCTAGACCTTTGGCTATCTAATTCTGCCTTAATCTTCCCCTTGAACTCATTTCATCAATTTTACTTTAAAAAAAAAGCCTGAACATACACTTACTTCACACCCACCCCACTACCTCTACCCCTGCACAGAAACTACTTTAAAACTGCTTGAATTTCACTACTATCTAACCTTGTCATAAAGAGTTGGTAAGGATAGGAACGTATTCTTTGTGCCTTATCTGATCCCCAGCACAGAAAACAAAACTATTCTGTATTTGTCTGCTACAATGAAAGTCATTTTTCATTTTGCATATATGAGAAGGGAGAGTAGAAGTATGTTATAAGTATAATTTATATTTGTGGTAAAGTTTTCAAGCAGTAAAGAGACAAAATGAAAAATAAAAATCACATCAGCTGCTGGTGGCTCAAGTCTATAATCCTGGCTATTCAGATTGAGATCTAAGGATTACTGTTTGAAGCCAGCCAAAGCAAGAAAGTCCTTGAGACTTTTATCTTAAATTAACCAGCAAAAAGCCAAAAGTAAAAGTGTGGCTTAAGTGGTAGAGTACCAGAAAACTCATGTGAGAGCTTGAGGCCCTGAGTTTCAGCCACAGTACCTGCATGCACATACGTGCACACACACACACACACACACACACACACACACACACACACACACACACACTGATTTAAAAGCATTTCTGAGTATAATACCATCTGATTTTCTTGTTGTTGTTGTTGTTGGTTGTGAGGCTTGCACTCAAGGCCTGGGCACTGTCCTTGAGCTTCTTTGGCTCAAGGCTAGCACTCTACCACTTGAGCCACAGCGCCACTTTGGCTTTTTCTGTTTATGTAGTGCTGAGGAATCAAACCCAGGACCTCATGCATGTGAGGCAAGCACTCAACCACTGAGCCACTTTCCCAGCCTGCATCTGACTTTCTTAAATCTTAAATAGCAGCTCATCTGGACTATCCTCTGCCTTAATTTTGTTTTTTCAGTGCTAAGTATCAAATCAGGATTTTACACTTGTTAGATCAGTGTCTTACCATTAAACCACATCCCCACCCCAACCTTACATTTTCTTAGAAATTATTACATATTAACATTATTTTAATGGCCACATGATATTCCATTGTATAAATAAAGAATAACAATTGATGACTAGATTATTTGTGGGGCTTTTTTTTTTCCTCCACTAAAAGACCTTTTTTAAAAGGTAGAAATGGTAGCTTACATCTATAATCCTGGATACTTCAGATGCTGAGATCAGGATTGTGGTTCAGTTCCAGCCTGGACAAAAAACTATGAAAACGCTGTCAACATAAAAACCTAGTCATAATAGTATGCACCTGTCACCTCCTGCTAGAGGAACAAGTATAAATAGAAGGATTACTGTCCAGGCCCATCTAGGCACAAAAGCATGGCCCTAACTCAATGAATGAATGAACGAATGAATGACCATAGCAAATGGAGTTGTAAAATGTTGGTGCATGTCTCAAGTGATAGATTATCTGCCTAGTAACTGTGAAGCCCTGATCTCAAGCCTCAATTCCACATCACAAAGATAAAAACAGGAAGCCTTCAGTGTATTCCTTGTGCATATATCTGTCTATTTGAGTAAGTAGATCTCCATGGGGTAAATTTCATTTAAAGCTAATCTTTTTTGTGGAAATCTTTTATTCTATCAATAATAAGGCTGGGTTGTGTTTTGGTGGTAAAGAGCAGGCCTAGCATGCTAAAGATACTGAGTTTGATCCCCAACATAGAAGTGTAAGGTCTGCACAGGCCATACGGGCCCTGTGCAGATACCTCCCAACCTCTTGGCTAAGTTTCCACCCAGTATCTGTTACCTAGGTAACTGGCACACCTGGAAGCAGTCACCTTCCCCTCTAGCTAGATCACATTCTGGGCTTCCTCTGGTCACACGCCTCTCATCTGACCTTAGGAGGATCCCAGACCCTAAGGTCACATCTGAATCCATTGTGGCACACCTTTCCCCCACACCTCTTCCTGTTTCTGGCCTAGATAAGTCCTGGCCCAGGAGTGGGTCACCCCCTTTTTTCAGCCATGCCTCTCTACCATGCACAGTGGGGGCAGCAGTTCTGTAAATTAACTTCTTTTCCTGCCTGAATAGCGCATGGTGCTCTCTTCACCTGCTACCTAATGAAACCTACCTACTTAATACACCTTACAAGAAGAAATTAAACAAATGAACAAATAAAATTTAAAACAACTTAATTGTTAGACTATCAAAGTGCCCTTCTATAATGTTGACCAAGTTATACTTCCATCAGTATTGGAGAAGAAAGTCTGTTGTCCAGGAACTAGATGCACTAAGCTTTGTACCATGGAACTATGTTCTAAACCTCAGAATTTCTTTCTCTCTGTCTCTCTGTCTCTCTTTCTATCTCTCTTTTTCTCACTTTCTCTCTCTCTCTCACACACACACACACGTGTGTGTGTGTGTGTGTGTGTGTGTGTGTGTGTGTGTGTGTGTGTGTGTGTGTGTGTGTGTGTGGTCCTGGGGCTTGAACCCAGGAGCCTTCCATTCTGACTTGGCTTTTTCACTAAGGCCTGTGCTCTAGCACTTAAGCCACACCTCCATTTCTGGCTCTTTGTTTGGGCTAGCTTTGAACTTCAATCTTCATATCTCAGCCTCCTAAGTAGCTAGGACAATGGGTAGTAGGGCAGTTCCCCCACCCCCCCTCCCACCGTCATGGGTCTTGCACTCTGGGCCTGAGCACAGTCCCTGAGTTTTTCAGCTCAAGGCTAGTGCTCTACTATTTGAGCCACAGTACCACTTTTGGTTTTCTGGTGGTTAATTGGAGATGAGCCTTTCAGGCTTTCCTGCCTGGGCTGGCTTTAAAGGCGATTCTTAGAGCTCAGCCTCCTGAGTAGCTAGCAAGTATGGGTCACTGGTGTCTGGCTCAGGCAGTAATTCTTAATTAAACTGTGACTTGCTTGACTTTTTAAAAAATCTTTAGAATTTTAAATAATTCTTTCTCTCTCTCTCTCCCTCCCCCCCTCTCTCTGCCAGTCCTGGTGCTTGAACTAAGAGCCTGGCACTGTCCCTGAGCTTCTTTTGCTCAAAGCTAGTGCTCTATCATTTTAGCCACAGCACCACTTCTGGCTTTTTCTGTTTATGTGGTACTGAGTAATCGAACCCAGGGCTTCATGCATACTTGGCAAGCAATCTACCACTAAGCCACATTCCCAGCCTAATACCTCATTTTGATAAATGTAGTTTTGGGTCCATTTAACTTAATCATGGTTACTAGTAATTTTAAGGATATGATTAATACTGGGACTATCTCAAGCAATTATTCACTATATTTTGCATTAACATGAAATTTCATAAATATAGTAGGCTTGAAACAAATTGTTTACTAAGGAAATATTGAAATGTACCATAAAGAGGGCCACTTTCTCTCTTAAATCAATAGAGGATAGAAATACATAGCTAATCTTTCTTCTTTGAAATTTCTGCCATTCGAATAGTGTTTGGTGTATAATTCTCCTTTTGAATTAGTGACATAAGAGAGAGGTTTGATTCCTAGTTAGTTACTTTTTTTTTTTTTTTTTTTTATGTGGGTCATAGTGTTTGAACTCAGGGCCTGGACACTATCACAGCTTTCTGCTTAAGGCTAGCATTCTACCACTTGAACCACAGCATTTTTTTTTTTTTTGGTGGTTAATTGGGATGGCTTTGAACTGTGATCTTCAGATCTCAGCCTCCTATTAAGTAGTTCGGATTGCAGGTGTGAGCCAGCACCAGGCTAGTTACTTATTTTGTACAGAACACATGTGAGGAAGCAAGGAGGCACTTCTTCACCTTTGCTTCAGGGTGTCTGCGTTTTGCTGTCATTTCTGTCCACTGTAGGATTTCCTTCATCGGTGCACTGCCCTACTTCCTGTTTAGAAAGTAAAAGCACACAACTGTCTGCAGTACTGGATCATCATTTAGAAGGCAAGGATCATTTCTTGTGAAGCACTGACTGGCAAACACAGCAGGAGCACAAAGCTGAAAGGAGAAGCCATAAGAAATTTATGTTTTCTTTCCCCATCAAATACATAAAACCAGGACTTCAAAATGAATCAAACGCACTTCTAATGAACTTTTAAAGTCAAAATGCTATTTTTTTTAAACTTCCAAAGAATCAGTATGTGTTGCTCCTTACAGAATTATTAGATGCTGCTGGGTATGTATCTGTTTGAAGTTATAAGGCTTTAACTAAGAAAACTAGTTTTATGATAAACTCAGCATTTTGGAGGATTTTACATTTTTATATACTTGAGCTATTTGTAAACTATTTATTATTTATTAATTTTATTGCCATTAAACAGTTGTACAAAGGGGTTTCAATTCAACATATCTGTTTATGATATCAATGTCATTCCTTTCATCATTTCCCCCTTTTCCCCAACCTCATCCATCCCTATAAGCTACTTGGTTTTATTTTCACATATGTGTATTAAGTATTATGACACACCCATACATCCTTCTCTCCAGTTGTCTGACTCCTACCTCCCTCCTTTCCTCCCTCGCTTGCTTGCTTGCTTGCCTGCCTTCCTTCCTTCCTTCCTTCCTTCCTCCTTTCCTTCCTTTTTTAGTTTTGTCAGTCACGGAGTGTGAACTCAGAGCCTGAGCACTGTCCTTGAGCATTTTTGCTCAAGGCTAGAGCTCTACCATTTGAGTCACAGCTTTACTTCCAGCTTTTTGCTGGTTAATTGGAGATAAGAATCACACAGACTTGCCTACCAAGGTCAGCTTCCAGCTGCAATCTTCAGATCTTAGCCTGCTGATAGCTAGAATTACAGGCTGAACCACCATAATGCATAGCAACTTATTTATTTATTTATTTTTGAACTCTTCAGCTCAAGGCAAGCATTGTACCACTTGAGCCACAATGCCACTTCTGGTTTTCTGGTGGTTAATTGAAGTCTTGTGGACCTTTCTGCCTGGACTGGGTTTGAACCTCAAACCTCAGATCTCAGCCTCCTGATTAGCTAGGATTATAAGCACAAGTTACCAGCACCGGGCACAGCAACTGGTTTTTTTTTTCCATAATTTTTTTATTGTAAAAATACTGTACAGAGGGGTTACAGTTACATGAATATGGTAATGAGTACATTTTCTATTGAGCATTGTTACCTCCTCCTTTGTTTTTACCTTACCATCCCTTCCCTTCCCACCTCCCCAACTCCTCCCTCCCCCCCAAATTGTAAAGTTCGTTTTCAACATAGTGTCTTGTACATCTCATTGTTACAATGAATCAACCTGTATCCTTATTTAAGCATTTTGTTATATCCCTTCCCCTCCTCAAATTATAAAAATGTATATACAAGACGCAGGACACCGGAATCAGATATAGTGAAAACAGGGATTATACTGTGGGGGAAGAACATACAAAAGGAACAAAAGAATCACACAGTGTGTTATAAGTATGTTAAAAACAATAGCAAGAAAGAAAAAACCACTTATGTTCCTGTCTTGGGGTTCATTTTACTTAACAGCATCTTATATGGTCATATGTACATAGCTTTTGACCTTTTCTGCTTGTCCTAGACATGTATTACTTATTGCAAATAAGGGAAACCATGGGGCCTATGTTTCTTTGGGCCTGGCTTACTTCACTTAATATAATTTTTCAATAAAAGACCCCAAATAGTATAAAAAATTCTTAGTAGAAAGAACAGCGTTGGAGGAATATCAATTCCAAATTTCAAATTCTACTACAAACCCATAGTAATCAAAACAGTTTGGTACTGGCATAAGAACAGACCTCAGGACCAATAGAATAGGACTGAAGACCTAGAAATGAACCCACAGACCTATAGCCACCTAATCTTTGACAAGGAACTAAAAAAATAGAATGGAAGAAAGACAGCCTTTTCAGTAAATGGTGCTGGCAAAACTGGTTAACTACTTGTAGAAAACTAAAGCTAGATCCTTATATATCACCCTGCACCAGAATCAACTCCAAATGAATCAAAGACCTCGGAGTCAAAACAGACACTCTGAAAACATTACGGGATGGAATAGGAGAAACCCTAGATCTCCTTGGCACAGGCTGATATTTTCTTAATAGAGATCCAGAAACACAACAAATCAAAGAAAGGTTGGACAAATGGGATTGCATGAAATTGCAGAGCTTCTGCAAAGTAAAGGACATAGCTAGCAAGATCAATAGAAAGCCCATGACTGGGGGCTGGGAAGGTGGCTCAGTGGTAGAACGCTTGCCTTGCATGCATGAGGCCCTGGGTTCGATTGCTCGGCACCACATAAACAAAAAGAAAAAAGCCAGAAGTGGCGCTGTGGTTCAAGTGGTAGAGCACTAGCCTTGAGCTAAAGAGCTGAGGGACAGCGCCCAGACCCAGAGTTCAGGCCCCACGACCGGACCCCACCCCCCCAAAAAATAAAAAAAAATATAGTTAGACTCAAAAAACTAAATCCCTCAACAACAAATCCTCAAAGAAATAACTGCCTGATTAATAAGTGGGCTAAGGACTTAAAGAGAGACTTCTCTGAAGAGGAAATAAGAATGGCCAATAGACTACCTGAAGAAATGCTCATCTTCTCTAGCCATAAAAGAAATGCAAATCGGGGCTGGGAAGGTGGCTCAGTGGTAGAGCGCTTGCCTTGCATACCTAAGGCCCTGGGTTCGATTCCTCAGCACCACATAAGCAAAAAGAAAAAAGCCAGAAGTGGTGCTGTGGCTCAAGTGGTAGAGCACTAGCCTTGAGCTGAAGAGCTGAGGGACAGCGCTCAGGCCCAGAGTTCAGGCCCCACGACCGGACCCCCATCCCCAAAAAAAGAAATGCAAATCAAGACAACATTAATAAAAACAGATGCTGGAAGGGACGTGGCCATTGTCGGTGGGAGTGTAAACTTGTTCAACCACTTTGGAAATCAGTATGGAGGTTCCTTAAAAGACTCCACATAGAGCTCTTCTCTGACTCAGCAAGTCCACTTTTGGGCATTTACCCAAAGGATCACAAACAAGGTCATACCAAAGCTACCAGCACAACAATGTTTATTGCAGCATTATTCACAATAACTAAGATATGGAACCAACCCCAATGCCCCTCAGTAGATGAATGGATCAAGAAAATGTTTTATATATATATATATGTATATATATATATGAATTCTATGCCTCCATCAGAAAGAATGACACCACCTCGTTTGTTGGGAAATGGAAAGACAACAACTGTTTATTTTTATTTTTTTTAATTTTAATTTTTTTTTAGCAACTGTTTTTTAAAGAAGATAGATAGCTGATCAATATTATTTTCCTGTATGAGCTGTATGCATTTGATACTTTTGGTTACTTCAAATACTGTTTTATAAAGCCCAGCAAAAGAAAAGCATCTTGGGGCTAGGAAGGTGGCTCAGTGGTAGAGATCGAACCCCCCTCCCCCACCAAAAAAAAAAAACCAACCCACAAAGCATCTTATTCTGGTTAAGATGATTGCAGGATCATACATGCACTTTGCAATGTGCAATGTAGAATACTCAGAAAATCTGTAGTGAGGACCTTCATGAATTAAAGCTCAAACTTATAATTTCTAACTTTGGTGTCATAAAACCATTTTCCGTCCAACTGTGGTATCATAAAAGATAACTTCCCTTCCTTGTAACACATTTAGTACTGTTTTGTACAAAGCTGCTGAGTTTCTTTTTTTGGGGTCCGGTCGTGGGGCCTGAACTCTGGGCCTGGGCGCTGTCCCTCAGCTCTTCAGCTCAAGGCTAGTGCTCTACAACTTGAACCACAGCACCACTTCCGGCTTTTTTTCTTTTTGCTTATGTGGTACTGAGGAATCAAACGCAGGGCCTCAGGCATGCAAGGCAAGCGCTCTACCACTGAGCCACCCTCCCGGCCCCATTTTTTTGGGGGGGAGGGGTCTGGTGGTGGGGCCTGAACTCTGGGCCTGGGCGCTGTCCCTCAGCTCTTCAGCTCAAGGCTAGCGCTCTACCACTTGAACCATAGCGCCACTTCCGGCTTTTTTTTCTTTTTGCTTATGTGGTGCTGAGGAATCAAACCCAGGGCCTCATGCATGCAAGGCAAGTGCTCTACCACTGAGCCACCTTCCCAGCCCTTAAAATTTTATTTTATTAGCATATTGTCAATCCGACTTTTTCCTGAGCTACAACTTGATTATCTACTTTGCTTGTTCGATAGATAGCTCCCTTAGAATGTGTTACAAGTATTTCAAGCCCAAAATGAGTTTGTCAAAGTTTCCTTCCATACTTTCCCTAACCCAGGCTAAGCTTGTTTGTTTATTTGTTTATTTGTTTGTGCTGGCCTGGGTACTGACTCTGAGATTTTTTTTCCCATTTTTTTATTGTGAAAATACTGTACAGAGGAGTTATAGTTACATGAGCAAGGTAATGAGTACATTTCTTTTTTTTTGGGGGGGGGGGTCCGGTAGTGACCTGAACTCTGGGCCTGGGCGCTGTCCCTCAGCTCTTTAGCTCAAGGCTAGCGCTCTACCACCTGAGCTACAGCGCCACTTCCAGCTTTTTTCTTTTTGCTTATGTGGTGCTGAGGAATCGAACCCAGGGCCTCAAGCATGCAAGGCAAGTGCTCTACCACTGAGCCACCTTCCCAGCCCTGAGTACATTTCTTATCAAGCATTGTTGTCTCCTTCTTTGTTTCTACTTACCATCCCTTCCCATCTTCCCCCCCACCCCACCTGATCCTGAGATTTTGCTCAGGGCTGACACTCTACCGTTTGAGCCACAGCTCACTTTTGGCTTTTTTTGGTGGTTAACTGGAAATAAGTGTCACACAGACTTTCCTGCCTGGTCTGGTTACCAACCATGGTCCTCAGATCCCAGCCTCCTGAATAGCTAGAATTACATTTGTAAGCCACCAGTGCACAGCTTCTAAGCTTGTTTTTGGTTCTCCTATTTCTTTTTCAGGGAAATGATATTGTTCCAAGCTTTAAATTCCAGACTTTGAATTGAGTTTTGACTTTTCTGTTTCCCTAATGTGCCATTCATGGTCAGACTTTGCAATAAATCTTTGTATCACTTCTCTCCACCACTCCAATGTCATTTCCCAGTGGTTTTCGTGATAAATCTCTACTAAGGAAACGTTTCTTTCTCTTTTTTTTCTTTTTTTGCCAGTCATGGGGCCTGAACTCTGGGTCTGGGCGCTGTCCTTCAGCTCTTCAGCTCAAGGCTAGTGCTCTACCAACTTGAGCCACAGCGCCACATCCAGCTTCTTCTGCGTATGTGGTGCTGAGGAATCAAACTCAGTGTCTCATGCCTGCAAGGCAAGCATTCTACCACTGAGCCACATTCCCAGCCCCAAGGAAAGGTTTCTTAATTGTTACTTACTTCAGGTATTTTCTTACCTGTAGTTTGTTTTATATCTATTTATTTAATTTCCCCCATCTTGGTCAATATTTTATTGGTTATAAATGACTTGCACTCCCTGAATAGTAAGTTAAGAAAATAAAAAGCTGGAAATCATTACCTCATAGTTGTAAGGGTTAACCAGTGACTGGAAATATATCAGAAACAATAGAAGACCCTGACTCTGTTACATTCATTCTGGAGACACATAGACTTCATTGCTTTCTGTACATTTGTTTTCTCTGCTTCTCCTTGTGCTCAGAAGTGATTCACCTCTTGGACTTTTATTGCTTTATTTTCATTCACTTAGTTCTACATACCAACCAAAGAACCTTTGACCCCAATTCCAAATTCCTGAGGAGGATAATCAGATGGGACCCAGTCTAATCCACTCAGTTTTAGCTGGAAGAGAATGTCTTATTGTGTAGATAGAGCTGTCAGGGTTCTACCTGTGTGTGCCAGGAAGTCTTCAAAGAAAGTCCACTCAGGATAACATGTTCCCAAGATGCTTTCCATGTCAGGAGACAAGGTCATTACAGTGCGTGGAGTGTTTACATCATCTTCACCTTTTTCTTATCACTCTTGGATCTGTGTCTTATATCCACATTTTTTTTTTATTTGCCAGTCCTGGGGCTTGAACTCAGGGCCTGGGCACTGTCCCTGAGCTTCTTCTTCTTTTTCTTTTGCTCAAGGCTAGCACTCAAAGCTAGCACTCTAACCACTTGAGCCACAGTGCCACTTCTGTTTTTTTCTGTTATTTTTTTTTGGGGGGGGTTCTGGTCGTGGGGGCTGAACTCTGGGCCTGGGCGCTGTCCCTCAGCTCTTCAGCTCAAGGCTAGTGCTCTACCACTTGAGCCACAGCACCACTTCCGGCTTTTTTCTTTTTGCTTATGTGGTGCTGAGGAATCGAACCCAGGGCCTCATGCATGCAAGGCAAGCACTCTACCACTGAGCCACCTTCCCAGCCTCACTTCTGGTTTTTTCTGTGTATATGATACTGAGGAATCAAACCTAAGGCTTCATGTATGCTAAGCAAGCACTCTACCCCTAAGCCACATTCCTAGCCCTTGTTTCCACTTCTTTAACACACTATTATAGAAGAAAAGAATATATTTATCCTGATTTTAAATCACCACCAATATCAAAAGTGAAGTCAAATTTATAATTTACATAGCACACAGAGAACACCATAGCCTTGAATAGATACTACAGGTCTTTGTAATGCAATGGGAAATTTTGATAAAAAATGAAAAATAAGAACCCCCTTGACCACTGCTAAACAAAGGAGCTTTGAAGAAATACAGAAAGCCAATGCCACTCATCTTTGGTAAATCTCCATTTTTTTCTTTTTTCTTTTTTTGGTAGGTCATGGGGCTTGAGCTTTGGGCCTGAGCACTGTCCTTCAGCTTTTCAGCTCAAGGCTAGGGCTCTACGATTTGAGCCACAGCGCCACTTCCAGTTTTTGGTGGTTTCTTGAAGATAAGAGTTTTGCAGACTTTTCCTGGCTTGGGCTGGCTTTGAACCGTGATTCTCAGATCTCAGCCTCCTGAGTAGCTAGGATTACAGGTGGTGTGAGCCACCAGTGCCTGGCTAAATCTCCATTTTATGTAAAGCTTTGCATACTCTGGAATCCATTAAGATAAAAAAATCACAGCTGGATGCTAGAGGCTCATGCCTGTAATCCTAGCTACTCAGAAGGCTGAGATCTGAGGATCACAGTTCAAAGCCAGCCCCAGCAGGAAAGGCCGTGAAACTATTATCTCCAATATACCACCAGAAAACCAGAAGTCGCACTGTAGCTCAAGTGGTAGGGTGCTCGCCTTGAGCTGAAGAGCTGAGGGACAGCGCCCAGGCCCAGAGCTCAAGCCCCATGACCGACAAAAAAAAAAGTCACTGCTAGAATAGAACGTATCTCGGTCAGTAACTGCAATAAGAATACAGGAGACCACGCATGAATGTCTTTGGGCTTCTGTAACAAAGTAGCACAAAACTCTGTCTCTTAAAACAATAGAAATGTATTTGTTACCATTTTGGAGGCTAGAAATGTGAAAGTAAGATTTGGCAAGGTATGTTTCCTCATAGGGGAGAATTGTTCCTTGCTTCTTCCCAGCTTCTAGTGGTGGTAAGAGTCCTTGACACTCCTTAGTTGGCACCTGCAAAACTCCACTTTCTTCCTCTGTTGCCAATAAGCACAATAGTCAAATTACCTCATCTTAATCTAAGAACTTCTGCAGAGACCCTATTTCTGCCACGTGTTGGTGTTTCTCGCCTGTAATCCTAGCTACTCAGAAGGTTAAGATCTGAGGGTTGTAGTTCAAAGTCAGTCCAGACAGATAGTTCAGGAGACTCTTATCTCTAATCAACCAGCAAAAGCCAGAGCTCAAGTGGTACAGCACCAGCCTTGAGTGGAAAAAGCAGAAGGCAAGCACAAGACTAAGAGTTCAAGCCCCAGTACTGTTGCGCACGTGCGTGCACAAACACACACACACATAACACTTTCCAAATAAGAACACGTGTATTATTACTGGTGCTCAACACACACACACACACACACACACACACACACACACACACACACACACACACACATCCTAGCTTACAATTTATTTATTTATATATTTATTTATTTATTCTTGCCAGTCTCGGGGCTTGAACTCAGGGCCTGGGCACTGTCCCTGAGCTTTTTTGCTCAAAGCTATCACTCTACCACTTGAACTACAGCACCACTTTCAGCATTTTCTGTTTATGTGGCACTGAGGAATCAAACCTAGGGCTTCATGCATGCTAGGCAAGCACCCTACTAAGCCTCATTCCCAGCCTGCAACATATTTTTTAAGAACATCTTTGAGCCAGGCACTGGTGGCTCATGCCTGTAATCCTAGCTACTCAGGAGGCTGAGAGCTGAGGATTGTGGTTCGAAGCCAGCTCTGGCAGAAAAAGTCCCTGTGAGACTCTTATCTCCAATTAACTGCACAAAAACTGGAAGTGGAGCTGTGGCTCAGGGTGGTTGAATACCAGCCTTGAGCAAAAAGAGCTGAGGAACAGCATACAGGTCCTGAGTTCAAGCCCTACAACTGACAAAAAAAAAAAAAAAGGATAGAATATCATTGAACCCATAACAGATTTTCACCTACAAAATCTACAAACGAGTCTGGGTAGACATGATAAATTGCAATAAAACTAAAGTACTCCAGTGGTCAAAATAGTGGTCTTCCAAAAGTGTCTATATCCTGGTCCCCAGAATTTGCAAATGCTTTAGGATACATGGCAAGAAAAAAAGTTAAAATTGCAGATAAAACTAGGATTACTAATCAAAGGTAGCTAGCTATTCAGGAGTATCTGGGTAGACACATAGTGTGATCACAGGATCCTTTTAATGTGGAAGAGATAGGCTGTAGCCGAGGTCAGAGTGGTCCTATCTGAGAGAGACAGACATTGCTGGCTCCAAAGATGAAAGGGGCCACAAGCCAGACTGTAGCTGCCTCCAGCAATGAAATATACAAATGTACACACTCTCCTAGACCTTGCAGAGGGACTTTAGCACTGCTATCTCCTTGATTTCAGCACAATGAGACCCATTTGGGGCTTTCCTTTCTTTTTTTCAGTTCTGAAGTGTGAACCCAAGACCTTGCACTTGCTCCCAGCTGAGAAAGTGCACGTGAGCCACACATCTCTCAGTCCCTTTTGCTTTCGTTATTCTTTTGAATAGGATTTCATTTATGCCCTGGTCAGCCTGCATTGTCATCTTTCTGTTTACATTTCTCACATAGAAGGAATGAGAGATAAGTATTACTGGGCCCAGATTTTTATCAGTTGATGTGAGGTTCTTAAAAACATTCTGCCTAGGCTGGCCTCCAAATGTGGTTCTCCCCCTCTCGGCCTCCAGAGTAGCTATGATTAAAGATGAGATCCATTGTGCCTGGCTCCATTCATCACATCTGGCTCTCAAACTAAAAGAGAAATATATATATACATATATATATGTATACCACTGAGCCACCTTCCCAGCCTCAAATTTATATTGTTTTAAGTCATAACACTTACAGACATTTGGTAAAGCCATCATAGGAAACTAGAAGAAGTGTTGTGATATCAGAAAAGGGAGTACGATACTCCTTAAATTAACTTCAGAAACAACAAATTGAAAACAAACATATTTAAAGCAGTTGTTAGAAAAATAAGAGTAGGGGCTGGGAAGATGGCTCAGTGGTAGAGTGCTTGCCTTGCATGCATGAGGCCCTGGGTTCGATTCCTCAGCACCACATAAGCAAAAAGAAAAAAGCCGCAAGTGGTGCTGTAGCTCAAGTGATAGAGTGCTAGCCTTGAGCTGAAGAGCTGAGGGACAGTGCCCAGGCCCAGAGTTCAAGCCCCACGACTGGACCCAAAAAAGAAAAAGAAAAAGTAAAATAAGAGTAATATGAGACATCTAATAATTTATCCAAACAGCTGCCAATATGTTACTCCTGGCAGTGAAGGATGGAACACTAAGAAGACGAATGACTCGTGATACATAGGTCATGTCTACATTTGTTTAGTGGCATATACTTGAAGTCAAGTTAGTCTTTCAATCATACTGTTTGTGCTTTTTTTGTCTTTACTAAAATAAAATTTGCTGGAGTGATGGACATGCCCATTGAAGTTTGTTTCACTTATCCAACATAGCTGGATTTTGAATTTCAATTTGACCAGTGGTAGCAGAATGTTCACATGTGTAAGCAGTTTCCTCTAGGGAAGATTGCCTTTCTGTGTAATTTGATTTTCCTTAGTTACATAAAATGAGAACCCGGCCCCTTGAAAACAAGGTATTGATCTGGTAAGAATCTACCTTATTCTTATTTATAAAAAGCTATCTTTTGTTGTATGCATGTAAAGTTCTGAAAAAGCACCCTATTCTAAAGGAACACTAATTAAACATTTGAGTGACAATTGTTACTCTAATTCAGATTCTAACTTTGGATGGAATCCATTTATGGGAGTTGTAGCATATTCTACAAAACACATTAGCCACAAGGAAGTAAGTTTCTGCTTAGCCAGGCACCAAGGCTCCTGCCTGTAATCTTAGTTACTCAGGAGGCTGAGATCTGAGGACAATATGAGGATCTGGCCAGCCTGGAAAGACAAATCTGAAAAACTCTTACTTACAATTAACCAGAAAAAGGCTGGAATTGTATGTGTGTATCAAGTGATATAACACCAGCTTAAGCAGAAAAAAACTAAGCAAGAGGGCAAGGTTCTGAATTCAAGCCCCCTTCAAAAAAGAAGAGGAGGGGGAGGAGGGGGAGGAGGGGAGGGAGAGGTGGAGGAGGAGGAGGAGGGGGGAGGGGGAGGAGGAGGAGGAGGAGGGGGAGGAGGAGGGGGAGGGGAGGAGGAGGAGGAGAGGGAGGAGGAGGAGGAGGAGGAGGAGGAGGAGGAGGAGGGGGAGGAGGAGGCAAATGGTGAACAAATGCAGCAGTAGTACTCACTAGACACTATGTAGAAAATGACCTATATAATTGGGTGGAGACAGGAGAGGAAAACTGGAAGAGAGCAGAGTGACATTGCCCCAGAAGAAATGTATTCTTTTTTTTGGGTCCGGTCATGGGGCCTGAACTCTGGGCCTGGGCGCTGTCCCTCAGCTCTTCAGCTCAAGGCTAGTGCTCTACCACTTGAGCCATAGCGCCACTTCCGGCTTTTTTCTTATTGCTTATGTGGTGCTGGGGAATCGAACCCAGGGCCTCAGGCATGCAAGGCAAGCGCTCTACCACTGAGCCACCTTCCCAGCCCCAAGAAATGTATTTTTTACCTGACTTATGTAACAATAATTTTTTTAAAAGAGAGGAGGAGATGGAGGAGGAGAAAGAGGAGGAGGAGGAAGAAGAGGAGATGGGGGAGAGGGGAGAGAGAGGAGAAGGAGGAGAAGGAGGAGGGGGAGAAGGTCTCTGTCTCTGACCTCAGGCTCTGACTTCTCATAAGTTGTAAATCTTAAGTGACCTTTATCCCCCACCCTCCCCGCTGCTTTTTGGTCTTTTTAAAAACTCTTATTTATATATGAAAGATCAGGATGAAGGAGAAGATACCTTTCTGAAAGTTAATGTCATTAACATGATCAAAAAAGGAGATTTTGAGCCCAGAGAGTTTATAGTTAATTTTATACAATTCCCAACTGCTTGTAGAAATTTATTTTTGGTTGTCACACTTTTATTTACATAAAAATTTTAAGCATTAAGGGCATGGCTTGCTGAAGAAGTTGAGCACCATATTAGATAGTATGAAACCCTGAATTCAAACCCAGTATTATAAAAAAAAAATTAGTCTGTACTTTTTTTTACTCCTTTATTATCAAAGCATTCCTTGGGAAGCTTTCTTTATATATGCATATGCATACCAAACAACATTGACTTAATTCAGTGAGGGTAGTGTGTGAAAATAATTACAGTGAGGGGTTTTTAAAAGCTAAATGCACATGCTTCTATTCTTATTAATGGAGTGCCATGTCAATATATATGAATACTATTCTTAGGTAAATTCAATTATGAAATTCCTCCTGGCAGGTAAGAGAAACCTGCAGGTGGTTTACAGAACCCAAATAAGTAGGACAGGCTGGATTATTTATGGCCCATCTTATAAGGATGACCCCATACATGGAGAGCAGGAATTCCCAGGCATCTTCACACAAGCAAACTAATGGAGGAAAGTTTGGCTCCTGGCATGGTAGTAGCTCATTTCTAACAACTCTAAACATTCCAAACCTGCAGTGGTCTGGTTTTCTTTACCAAGACCTCTTAATTATTAGCTAGACTCTTGGATTTATGGGCTTATTCTCAGCCATATTTTCTAGTTTTCTTAATTTTTTTTACTATTTTGCTTTTTTTTACTTTTTTACTATTTTGCTTCTAATATTGATTAATAATATTCTAATTCAGATGTTGCAATTTCTTTAATAACTTTAACTACAAGTTTCAACTTATCTCATTTTAGTTTTTGGACTTGGATGTATTCATTTAATTTTTTTAATTTTAATTTTTTAGAAGCAGATTTAAGCAGAATTTTATTGTTATTATAAAGGTGATGTACAGAGGGGTTACAGTTACCTAAGTCAGGTAATAAGTGCATTTCTTTTTGGACAATGTCATCCTTTCCTCCCTCTTTCTCAGTTTTTCTTTCCCATCTCCATCTACAGGTTATATAGTTCATTTTCAACATAGGATCTATGTTCATTTCTGTGCCTCCTTTTACCTTCCTAAAGACAGATAAATAAACATGACAAAAAGAAAAAAACAGCAACAAAGAAAATAACCTTGTTTCCATTTTCTGTAATTCACTTTGATCACTATTTCTTTTTTTTTTTTTTTAAATTTTATTTTATTGTAAAGCTACTATACAGAGGGTTACAGTTACATGAGTGAGGTAATGAGTACACTTCCTCTTGAACATTGTTACCCCCCTCCATTGTTTTCCCCCTACCATCCCCTCCCTCCCTCCCTTCCCCGAGGTTCTTTTTTTTTTTGATTGTGATTAAATGATTACATAATTTCAAAGTCACAAGTTCATTCTAACTTCCCTGGAGCAAATTGTCTACCACAGTCTGTAATATATAACAGTGTTCACATGTTATATACCATGTTTGTGATCAGCAGCATGGGGATATTTAGTAGTGGTTCAACCAGATGAGCGGGAGTTCTTTGTTTCTTAAGTCCTGTTAGTTTTGTCGTATCACCTAACCTTTTGGATTTAGCATCCACTTATCAGGGAGACCATGTACCGTTTGTCTCTTCGTTCTTGGCTTACCTCGCTCAACATGATTCCTTCTAGCTCCATCCATTTCCCTGTGATCACTATTTCTTTTACATGATCAGGTGCACATAGGCATTGAGCCTTTGTGTTCCTCTCCTAAGAGTATTCTCCTTTAGTCTTGGATGCCTAGAGTCTTGGATGCATTTATTACAATCAGCTTGCCAAATGCAAAAACTAGAAGAGGAGGAAGTGGAGGAGAAAAAGGAGGAAGAACAAGAGGAAGAGGAGAAAAGAGGGTGAGGAGAGGTGAAAGGAGGAGAGGAGAAAGGAAGATAAGGAGAGGAGAGAGGATACTTTTACATTTTGTAGCCTTTTCTGACTGAATCAGTCTGATACTGCTTTCTTAGAAGGAAAACTGTCCCATCTAGCCCTTTTTCTTTTTAGTGAAAGTCAATGTAAAAAAGCACACAAATAAAAGTTATCTCAAAAGCCAGGCACTGGTGGCTCACATCTGTAATCCTAGCTACTCAGGAGGCTGAGATCTGAGGACTGAGGTTCAAAGCCAGCCCCAGAAGCAAAGTCCATGAGACTGTTATTCCAATAAACTACTCAGAAAAGGCTGGAAGTGGAGCTGTGGATCAAGTAGTAAGTAGAGCACTAGCCTTGAGCACAAAGAGGCTCAGGGACAGCATCAAGGTCCTAAATTCAAATACTAGGACTGGCAAAAAAAAAAAAAAAAAAAAAGGAAAAGTTGTCTCAATACCCTACTGTAGCCAGGCACCGGTGGATCACACCAGTAATCCTAGCTACTCAAAAGACAGAGATCTGAGAATTGAAGTTCAAAGCCTGGACAGGCAGGAAAGCTCAGGAGACTCTTATCTCTAATTAACCACATAAATAAATAAAGAAATAGCTGGAAGTAGAGCTGTAGCTCAGTTGGTAAAACACTAGCCTTGAGCAAAAAAGCTCAGGATCAGCATCTAGCCCTTAGACAAGTACCTCAAACAAACAACTAAACAAAACTCTTGCTGTAATATATCAGAGGTGGAGGCATGTGGAAGAAAAGGGTTATAAACATGTGTGTTCTAGCTATGTGCAGCACATGAATTTTTTCTGAATTATACCTCCTTAAATCTTTTAGACAATAAATATTGAGTACTGTATTATTTTCTTAGTAAAATAAGCCAAACTTTATAATAAGAACTTTTACAAAATAAAACAATAAAAATAAATGTGAAGTCAATTTCATTGTACTCTCTGTTAGGTCCTTGGGGGCTTTGACTGATGATAAACTATGTTTATTACTTGTTAAATGTGTATTGATTCCAGCCTTAAGGTAAGAATCATTGCTTAGTGGAAAACAATAGCTGTGAGATGATGAAATGAAAAAGCAACACAATACTAATTTTTAAAAAGAATTAATGGGACACAATATATGGAATAAATTCCTCTTGTAATATAGTTGATTCAACATGATAAGAATGTAGAAAATATTGGAAGAATGTAGGCTAAACCACTTCTGAACAAAAAGCCTGGTAACATGTCTTTCCCTAAATTTGCTTTCCTCCAGCCCTGCATATATATAGAAAATTTCCATTCATACAAATCTTTCTTTTATTTACCACTAGTTCATAGTATTACAGTGATGAAGAATTAGCAAGGAAATATTAACTGGCTCCTTGAAGTCACCCTTTTCATCATTGACAGCAAATACAATCTTTGTCAAAGATGTATGGTTTCTGTTTTTCAACACCAAGATACCAGCTCCTTCCACACTCTTAATTAGGGGCAAAATGTCACATTCGCTGAAAGCAAAGCATGGCTTTTCACAGCAACCAAAGGATCAAAATTTCACTTAACAGAAAAAAATTGCTGATGGATTTTTTTTCTTTAAAAAAAGCAAATTGGGCTGATTGTGGCTTAGTGGTAGAGTGCTTGCTTAGCATGCACGAAACCTTGGATTTGATTCCTCAATACCACATAAACAGAAAAATCCAGAGGTACTGCTACTACTCAAGTAGTAGAGCGCTAGTCCTGAGCAAAAAGAGCTCAGGGACAGTGCGCAGGCCCTGAGTTCAAGCCCCAGGACTGGCAAAATAAAATAAGTTAAAAAAGCAAATTAAGCTGGGCACTGGTGGCTCACACCAGTAATCCTAGTTACTCAGGAGGCTGAGATTTGAGGATGGTGTTTCAAAGCCAACCCCAGCAAGAAAGTCTGTGAGTCTCTTATATCCAATTAACTACCAAAAGAGCTGAAGTAGAATCATGGCTCAAGTGGTAGAGTGCTAGCTTTGAGCAAAAAAGCTCAGGAATGGTGCTCAGACCCTGAGTTCAAGCCCCAGAACCAGCACAAACAAAACAAAACAACAAAAAACAAGAACAGCTAGCTGCCTGTAGTGCATTCCTGTAATCCTAGCTATTCAGGGAACTGAGGTCTTGTGGACTGAGGTTTGAAGTCAGCCTAGACAGAGAAACCTATTGAGACTTAATTTCCAAAATAACTAGTAGAAAGCCTGGCTGGAGGTGCGGCTCAAATAGTAGAGTATCAGGCAAATAAGTGCAAGATCCTGAGTTCAAATTTTAGTTTGAACAAAAAAAAAAGGTTGAAGTTTGGGAGAACCTGAAGGAATATCGAATATACCTTCATTTTATGATTCATTTATCAACAATTATTTAACTGTATTGCTAAATGCTATTTCTCACAAGTATTATTTTAATAACCCCATCAATAATTATTAGGTTTCTGTTGACACTGAATTATTAATGGCTGTGGTTTCCTTCTATTTTTCTTTTGTCCCCTTAATTCTTCCCCAGTAGACCTAAGGATTAACTAAGCCACCATCCTCACATGGATAAAACCATCGTAGTAGAACTAGGGGATCAAGACAGCAACTTCCTGTTTTTGTTTGCCTTCTTGCCTTATAAGTTCAGAATTTTATATACAAAAACAAAGTTGAGGGACTGGGAATGTAGCTTAGTGGTAGAGCACTTGCCTAGCATGAATGAAACCCTGGGTTTGATTCCTCAGTACCACATAAACAAAAAAATCTCAAACTGGCACTGGCTCAAGTGGTAGAGTGCTATCTTTGAGCAAAAGAAGCTCAGGGACAGTGCCCAGACCCTGAGTTCAAGCCCCAGGACTGGCAAAAAAAAAAGACAAAACTGAAAGATTGGGAAGAAAATTTGTTACAATGGGTTCAACATTCCCCTCCCATCTCTCTATATTCTTTGTTTTATCTTTTTGCTGGACTTGGGGCTTAAACTCAGGGCCTGGGTGCTGTCTTTGAGCTCCTTTTGCTCAAGGCTAATATGCTACAACTTGAAGCACAACATCATTTCCAGCTTTTTCTGAGTAGTTTATTGGAGCTAAATGCCTCACAGACTTTCTTGCCTTGGCTGGCTTCAAACCTTGATCCTCAGATCTCAGTCTCCTGAGTAGTTAGGATTACGGTTGTGAGCCACAGCACCCAGCTCCATCTCCCTTCATTCTGTTAAAGAAAAATTATTCCCTTGTCTGGCACTAGTAGCTCACATTTGTAATTCTAGCTACTCAGTAGGCTGAGATCTGAGAATTACAGTTAACAGCCAGCCTAGACAGAAAAGTTCATGAGACTCTTCTTATCTCTAATTAAACATCAAAAAGCTCAAAGCAGAGCTGTGGCTCAAATGATAGAGCACTAGCCTTGAGCACAAGAGCTAAGGGACAGCACATAGACCCTGAGTTCAAGCCCCAGCACCACAACACACAAAAAAGCTATTCCCCAGAAAAACTCTTCCCACCATTGCAATTATTCAATCAAGCTTATTAATGAGCGGTAAAGAAATGCTTATTCAGGATCAGAATCATCAGGATCCATATAACAAATACTAAAATGGGATTCTGCAGTGGAGGAAAGAGTTTGGACTCAATTTCAAATATAGGGTAGCCAAATGGTAATTTATAGGCACAAAGAAGGGTATGTGTAGATAATGGATGGGAAATTACTAAGAGGAAATATCAGGTATAGAAGGATTCTAGAAAAATAGACATACCATGACTTTTGCTAGAGGCAGGCCAGGGGGATTAGACCTCCCCCGGAAGTGTGGTAAGGTATTACAAACTTTATCAGAGAAGAGAGATTGCTCAGATATCATATAGGGGGGAATTCTGTCTTAGCAGGTTTTTTTTACAAAACTATACTTCACAAGGAAATCCATAGATGGGTTGTCAAGAGGCTGCCTACATACAGTTTAGTCTCCAGAGAGCAAAGCAAGCAAACAAACAAACATCTCTTCCTGTGTGCTGGAAGAGGAGGAAGAGAATACTGGAAAGAAAACAAGATATCAATCTTAGTGATTGGTCCCCAGAAAAGAACTCTGAACTTCTCTAAATGAAAATGTGGGTTGGTAGGGTAATGATGTTGGTAGATTCTAGATAAATTTTGGCATCCAACTATGGTTGGGGGTGATGTCCTACTTCTTATTAGTCGCCCTATGGAATAGATGAGATGATGTAGCCTTGTTTCATTTTAATGGTTCTGGGATTGAAAGCAGGATCTCAAGCATGCTAAGCATGTGTTAATAGCACTTTACAGAGTTTGGGATACAAAAAGTGCTTTAGGTAGCGCGAACAATAAAGGGACATCCAAGAATCAGTTCAATTGCATACAACTTGCTCTCTCAACTTCTCGTTTTACAGACTATACATAACTGATACATAGTTAATAAACTGGAGCTATTTATAAAGAATATCTCTGAATCAAATATTTACGGAATGGTATATAAAGCAAGTTTAGAGAACTATAGGAGTTATTGCATAGCTGTATAATCAGTCTGTTTTATTTTATTTTGTTTTGCAATGATGGAGATCAAACTCAGATCTTTGTGCATGTTAGGTAAGGACTCTACCTGAGCTCCATCCACATCCTGCCATCAGTGTATTAAGAGTTATAGAGCTGGCTGGGTGCCAATGGCTCAGGCCTGTAATCCTAGCTACTCAGGAGGCTGGTATTTGAGGATTGCAGTTCAAAGCCAGCCGGGGCAGGAAAGTGCGTTATCTCCAATGAACCACAGAAAACTGGAAATGGCACTGTAGAGTGCTAGCCTTCAGCCGAAGATCTGAGGGACATCACCCAGGCCCAGAGTTCAAGCCCCACAATCAGAAAAAAAAGTCATAGAGCTGGATACTAGAGGCTCACATCAGTAACCCTAACTATCAGGAGGCTGAAATAATAAGGATCACAATTTGAAGCCAACCTGGGCATACATATGTGACTCCTTCTCAACCAGTAGATGGGCATTGAAGTCCTCACTTGTTCTCATAATTATGACAGAAAGCCTCAAATAGGTGGATCAAAGTCCAGGCAAAGGCCTGCATTAAAAGTGAGACTCCCCTCTCAAAATTAAGTGCAAAAAGGCCTGGAAGCAGGGTTCAGTGGTAGAATGTCTGCCCTGAATCAAGCATGAGATCCTGAGTTCAAACCAGTACTACAAAAAAAAGTCATAAAAGGAAAAATTTAGACCAGAATGAAGTAAGAAGGTTAATGGTTGGAAGATAAACACACACTTGGTCATTAGTACAAATGAACCCCAAACCTCCACAAAAATCAGCCAAGGAAATAATAGGTCTTTGAAAGAATAACCTTTTAGTTCTGGGATCCCCTCTAGGTCAAGCTCAATCTTGCAAATATAAAAGTGTAGAAGCAGAAAGGCTGGGAAGGTGGCTCAGTGGTAGAGTGCTTGCTTTGCATGCATGAGGCCCTGGCTTCAATTCCTCAACACCACATAAGCAGAAAAAGCTGGAAGTGGTGCTGTGGCTCAAGTGGTAGAACACTAGCCTTGAGCTGAAGAGCTGAGGGACAGCATCCAAGCCCAGAGTTCAGGCCCACAACCAACAACAACAACCAAAAAGAGTGTAGAAGTAGAAGAGTTAAACATGACAAATTGCAATTGCTTTTCTTTTTAACTGGTTATAGGCAAGGAGTGTTTCTTGTTAAGGCCCCTTTGTGAGTATGGAATGACTTCAGAAGGCCAAAGATCTGGGGAGAGTTACACCCCTAGGTTCTGCTTTTTTCATTCATCTACAGATAGCTTTAAAAAAAATCTGCTCTAAGGGCTGGGAATGTGGCTTAGTCATAGAGTGCTTGCCTAGCATGCATGAAACCCTGGGTCCGAACCCTCAGCATCGCGTACACAGAAATAGCTGTGGTTCAAGTGGTAGAGTGCTAGCTGTGAGCTCAGAGAGGCTCAGAGACAGTGCCCAGGCTCTGAGTTCAAGCCCCAGGACTGACAAAGACAAAAACAAAACAAAAAAAAAACCCACTCTGAAATATAAATTTCCCTGTGAGAATCAACCATCAGGCTTGTGCTCTACCACTTGAGCCACAGCTCCACTTCTGGGTTATTTGGTGGTTAATTGGAGATAAAAATCTCACAGATTTTCCTTCCCAGACTAGCTGTGAACCAGGATCATTGTATCTCAGCCTCCTGAGTAGCTAGGATCACAGGCGTGAACCACCTGGCCCTGGCTTGTTTTGTTTTGTAGTGCTGGAGATAGAACCCAGAGCTGTAACATTGAGCTAAACCCCCAGCTTGATAAGGACAAAACCCCACAAATTAGAGGAATTTCTCAAATGCCATGCCAAGAAGTCACTGTATGAGTGCGGAGAGGAAGGGTAGACAAACACAGTTATAATTGTCAATGTACATAGGTGGCAATGGAACCAGACAACTTGAGGGCATGATGGAAAGGATGACATTGATCAAGATGTGTTGTACTCATAAACGGACGTGTTGAGTTGAAAATACAAAGCTCCAGTGCTGGATAAGGAATGTACTCATTACCTCGTTCATGTAACTGTAACCCCTCTGTACAGTATTTTCACAATAAAAAAACATTAAAAAAGAAAATGCAAATCTGTGTGTGTGTGTGTGCGTGTGTGCATGTGCACATGCACGTGTGCACATAAGCATATGCAGGTACAAATATATGCAGGTCACCATGAAGTCTCTTCACCTTTACCTCTTGGCTAAGACTCTTGATTCATCACGCCTTCTAAGTGCCTTGCAAAACTCAGCTTCTGAAGCATAAATATCTTGCTTGTTACTAAGTAATTTTGTTATAAAGACTGCTGTTAGGAGAACACCTAATATGATGGGGTTTGGAGACAGAACTTTCAGGAAGTAATTAGGTATCAATGAGGTTATGAATAGGGCTTGCATGATGTAATTAGAAGAGATGCCAGAATGTGACCTCTCTCTCTCTCTCACTGTCTCACAGCCTCTCATTGTCTGACTGCCTCTCTTTGCCAGGACAGTATAATGTTGGCACCTTGACCTTGGACCTCCAGCCTCTAGAACGTTTCTGTTGTTTCAGCCTGTGATAGTCTGAGCTGACAGAGACAAACAAGTTGCACTTGTGAGCATGAAGATGTTTTCTGAATGTCAAGTGGTTATTGACCTGTAGTGTACTAGAATGCTTTATGACTACCATAAGCTACTACTTCTAACCCCTTAGATATTCTCATGTTAGTACTAAAGCTGGGTATAGTCACAAAGAGACACTCATCATTATTGTTTATGAAGGTACGGCTTAGAAAAGACCTGGGGCTTTTGATGGTCAGGTTTTACAACACTGAGGTGGAGCTACTCTTTTTCATATGGCTCTCAATGGGAGAGCTTGGATAAATCCTGCTTTTCTTCTCTCTGCAAATGCTCGCTCAACTCACAAGGCCCAACTCAAAAGTCCCTTCCCTGTGAGGCCTTTCCTGTGTGTCCTCTGTTGTTACAGTTTGGACCTTGAGGGTTTCCTGAAGGCCCATGTTTCACAGGATGGCCCCAGGAGATGGTTCTGTCCAGAGATGGTGAAACCTAGGCAGGGACCAAGAGAAGGAATGAACAGTGTAGGAGGGCTCTAGAAGGGGATATGGGGACTCTGTCTACTTCTTTCTCTCTGTTTCCTGGCTGCTATGAGGTATAAAACTGTATTAATTTACAATATGATCCCCATCGTGATTCTCTGATTCCTGGCCTAAAGTGACAGGACCAACCAACCATAGAGAGAAACCTCTGAAACCATGGACCCACATGAATCTTTCCTCCTTGGGATCATTATTAAGACAAATCAAACTAAAAATAATAAATAAATAAAAACAAGCATCACATGTTTTCACTTATGTGGAACCTAGGTCTGAAATGATAGTGATGGCTGAGGATGATAATGAAATCTGAATGTAAAACAAGGATTGCCTGTTGGTATCAGGGGGAGAGGAAGGGGAGAGGGTACTTGGGGGGTGAAAAGGATAGAAATACAGACATACATCTATGATTATAGTTACATTACATATATATATATAATATGTGTATCTAAATTCTTATTCAAAGCACACTGTACCCATCTATAAAAATCTCACAGTGCAGCTGGGCACCTCTGGCTCATGCCTGTAATCTTAGCTATTCAGGAGGCTGAGATCTGAGGATTGCTGTTCAAAGCCAGCCAGAGCAGGAAAGTCTGTGAGACTCTTATCTCCAATAAACCACCAGAAAACTGGAAGTGGCGCTGTGGCTCAAGTGTTAGCCTTGAACTGAAGAGGTGAGAGATAGTGCCCAGGCCCAGATTTCAAGCCCCACGACCGACAAAAACAAACAAACAAACAAACAAGACTCACAGTGCAACTCCCTTGTTATTAATATAACACATTTTTTTTTTTTTGGTCATGGGACTTGAACACAGTTTTTCTTGCCCAGGCTGGCTTTGAACCATGATCCTCAGATCTCAGCCCCCAGTAGCTAGGATTACAGGTGTGAATCACCAGCACCCGGTTACATCTTTTAACATTAATGAAAATAAAAAGAATCTTTCCTTTTTTAAGTTAATTTTTTCCTCAGGTATATTTCCCATAGCAATGAAAAGCTAACACACATCCTTTATTCTCCTCCTTCTCTATCACCTTCCTCTTTTGGACAATTAATTACTCCATGTGTGTACTCACATAGTACTTTAAGCATCATTCTATTAGGGTCTTTAACATATAATATGTGTTTTGCTTGGAGAACAACATTTGGTGAATTCTTCGAGAACATGACATGCATGCTTTGAAGCATGTGACACAAAGAATATATAATAGTCTTGATCCCAAAGGACCTAACAATCCAATAGGAGAGAAGCAGTAAATCCTAGCTGTGTGGTCCAGCCTACGGTTGGGGCATGGGTAATACTTGAAGAACACATGAGATACTTCACCTAGTAGTAGGTGAACTAGATGTGATTTCTATAAAAAGTGTTTGAGCTGCATCTTTGATGATAATTGGAGTTTTTCAACTGTCAAGGGAAAGGATATCTCTCAGTCCCAGAGGCATAAAGGAATATGGTCGATTCAGTGCACCATGAACAAGCTGTATATTATAGGAACAAGAAATGTGTAGGAGGGAAGTTGCATCGGTGGCTCCCAATTATGATATTTGCTACTCAGGAGACTGACATCTAAGAATGAATGTTGAAAGCCAGCCTGAGCAGGAATGTTTGTGAGACTCTTCTGTCTGACGAATCAGAAAAAAACCAGAAGTAGAAGTGTGGCTCAAGTGGTAGAGTGCCAGCCTTGCGTAAATAAGGGATAGCACGTAGGCCCTAAGTCCAAGCTCTAGTATTGGCAAATGCACACAAAAATATGTAGGAAGGAGATGAGAGATGAGGATAGAGAGAGAAACTGGGAAAAAATGGGAAAGGTCTCAAGAGGCATGCTAAATCATTTTCCAAGAGCATTTGTGCAGTGCCTGACATCGCACTCTGACTGTCACATGGTTGTTTGCTCTCAGGCAGAGACTGTTCACAATTGATTCAGAAATCAAAAGGCACACTCAGAATTGTTTGGCATTAGGCTTGTTACATTGACAACTCTGCTTTGAGACAGAAAAATCAATGTTGAAGGCCGAAATTTTCTGTTTTTAAGTTCAAAGATCAATGACATGAATAGGAATGGCAGATGAAAGGAAAGATAAGTAAGATTGTATAGCTTGGACATAATATTCCTTATTACTTTTCTGAGATCTTCTATATTTTTAGAATACTAATTGCTAGTAATGGATTTCTTAGTCTGGGACTTAGTCTTTTTTTTTTCTTTTGTCTGGAGCTTGAACTCTGGGCCTGGGTGCTGTCTCTCAGCTCTTCAGCTCAAGGCTAGCACTCTACCACTTGAGCTACAGCACCACTTTCAGTTTTCTGGTGGTTAATTGGAGATAGGAGTCTCACGGATTTTCCTGCCCTGGCTGGCTTTGAACTGCTATCTTCAGATCTCAGCCTCCTGAGTAGCTAGGATTACAGTCATGAGCCACTGGTGCCCAGCACAAGTAAGATTTTAAAAATTAATTAATTGTTAAAGCTCTTGTTTGCTTGTTTTGTTTTGTTTTCAATCAAAGCAGTTCTCTACCATATGAGCTATACCTCAATTTCTAGCTTTTTGCTAGATAATTGGTGATATGAGTCTTATGAATTTTTCTGCGGTAGCTGGCTTTGAACTGAGATCCTGAGATCTCAGCCTCCTACGTAGCTAAGACTACAGGCCTGAGATGACAGCTCCCAGCAGGACTTTTTAAAAATCACAACCTCAAGAATTCTCTGTTTCATCCACATTCTCAAAGATGATCACCTACCCCATTTATAATTCTGATGGAAAAGAAGATTAGGCCCTGAGACTTGAACATGAAGACATTTTCTCCTTGATATTAATTTATGCATTGAAGAGAGCCAACAGTAACAGTCTTTTGAGGCTGAGTGTATTTTGTTGTCAAATAAGATTTACTTTCTGCTTTCGTTCTGATAAGCTTCTTCTAAAGCATTAGTCCAAGAGCTCATTAATTCAAAGTACAGAAGCAGTCAATTCCAGAGCAGGCGGATGCAAAGATCAAGTTATGTAGATCATCTAAGAACTGGAGCATATTAAAATGCTACTTTTTTGAGAGACATTTTCAAGTAACTACTTTAATCATATAGAATTTTGCTAATTAAACAGCCAATTTAAATGCCAACTCTACTAACTGGGTTTAGAGTTACATTTAGTTGTAATTGTTTCTGTTCTCTAAAAATATGCATAAGAGCTTTTTAATTTTAATTCCCTATTTTACACAGCAGTTAACTCTCCCACGCAGTCATGTCCAACTAATGCAGAAGCAGAAATAGGTGCATGTTGAGGGTACCATTTCTGTTTTTAGTTTAAAAAATTTTTTAATCTGATAAACTGTTTAGATCAAATTCTACTTTAATGTACCTGACCAGTCTCACAAAAGCCATGTAGATAATATGTTCTATAAAATGAATATAATTGTAATTATATTTTGATCTTAAATAGCTTCTGCCAGAATTAGTGGTTCTTGCCTGCAGTACTAGGTACTCAAGATGCTGACATCAGAGGATTGCAGTTCAAAGCCAGCCTGTGCAGAAAAATCTGTTAGGCCCTTATCTCCAATTAACAAGCAAAAAGCAATCAATGGAGGTATGGCTTGAGTGGTAGATCACTAACCTAAATGAAAAAGCCATGTGAGTGTGTGAAGTCTGAGTTCAAGCACTAGCACGGGCATATATACACTCACAAGAAAAGCTCTCTTTTAAAAAGTCTCATCTCTTCCTCTGAAATGCTATGTCAATTTATTGTCTGTCTCTGACTTCATTATATGTGTGTGTGTGTGTGTGTGTGTGTGTGTGTGTGTGTGTGTGTGTGTGTCCTTCATTTTCAAACCGTATGGAAAACTGATGACTTAGCTGGGTGACAGTAGGCCAACCACTGTACATCATAGAGCTTCAATTATTGGCAAATTGACACTGAAATGTTCTGACCTGTGACACTGAACTGTTTGTGGTATTTTAAGTTCACCTCGGCATTCTTCAAAGCTCTTCTCTTGCTGTTCCTTCTGACTAGAATGCCTTTCCTGCCTTCCTTCTTTCCTTCCTTCTCTTACCCTCTTTCTCTCTCTTCTTTCTTTTCTATTGTTGTTAGGATCATAACGCTGGGATTGGACTCAGAGCTTTGCACATGCTGAGTACCTGCTTTGCAATTGAGATCCATCCCTAGCCACCCACTTCCTCCACTCCGAAATGTCCAGTCTAATTATATAGCCCTACCTGGCCTCAGACTCATGATCCTTCTATCTCAGCCCTCCCAAGTACATGGATTACAGGTGTGAATCACCATGCTTGGCTCTTTTTAATTTTATTTTCAAAGTCAGGTCTGCTGATATATAATTTACATACAACATATTCTTTCTTTCTTTATTGTAAAGGATATATACAGAGGGGTTACAGTTACATAAGTAAGGAAATGAGTACAACAACCTATTCTTCCTAGACATAGATATGGGTATGATTATTGACAAAGGTATGTAATCACCACTTACTACAGATAAAGGAAAGTTTCCTTGTATCCCCGTGTAATCCCCCATCGTAGTCTGTCTAGTTATCCTATTCTCAGCCACTGATCTGATCTCAATGTGTATGGTTTTGCCCTTCCCAGAATGTCATATAAACGGAATTGTACTCTTACCCTCTTGTGTCTGGCTTCTTTCACTTAGCACATGATTTTTGAGAGATAGTCAGGGTGTTTCATAGATCAGTAGCATGTTTCTTTTTTATTATTTAGTAATTACTTTACATGGATATGCTATGTGCTATATATACATTCACTCGTTTGAGAAAAATTGAATTATTTTCATATTTTATTTTATGCATATATATACATATGTCAGTCCTGGGGCTTGAACTCAGGGCCTGGGCACTGTCCCTGAGCCTCTCTGTGCTCAAGGCTAGTGCTCTACCACTTGAGCCATAGCACCACTTCTAGCTTTTTCTGTTTATGTGGTACTGAATAATAGAACCCAGCCTTTCATGCATGCTAGGTAAGCACTCTACCACTAAGCCACATTCCCAGCCTTACATATTTATGTATAAATATTTGTATGGACATATATTTTTGTTTCTCTTGGAAAAATTCCTAACAGAGAGATTGCTGGATCATAACATAAATATATGTGTGTGCTGGGTGCCAATGGCTCACACCTGTATTCCTAGCTACTCAGGAGGCTGAGATCTGAGGATTGTGGTTCAAAGCCAGCCCAGGCAGGAAAGTCTGTGAGACTCTTATCTTGAATAAACCACTCAGAAAATGGGAAGTGGTGCTATGGCTCAAGTGGTAGAGTGCTAGCCTTGAGCTGAAGGGCTGAGTGTTTGTTACAGGTAACTTTATAACTCATATTCTTTTTCAGAGTGCTTCACTATTAATACTCCCACCAATACTGTTGAAATAGTAGCTATATAATGTATGTGAGTCCAGTTTCTCTGTAACCTTGCCAGTTGTTTGCAGTCATACAGAGAGATCTACATAGTTATGTAGTAAAGCTCCTGTCCAAGAGAGCCTGGGAGGAACTGTGGCTGACCCAAACCCCTGGGACTGAGCTTAGAAGTTGATTCTTCAGCCTCTGATGTGCTTTGAGATGAGTACGGCCCCTATGACCATATGGCTGCCACCTCCTGAGCCATCTTGATTCCAAATCATTGAACTAAGATGTTCTTAGAATTCTGACTTCAGAAAGTTAGTGTGATGAAAGGGACATGAGACTCAAAGGAGGTGTCAGGTCTACATAGAGAGTTTTGTGTGCCATGTACTTTAGGACAGAGATTCTAGCTCTGTTTCTGCACCTGTATTCAGAATGTCTCTGTCTCAAACGATAGAAATTCTCATAACAGGATTGATTTTAAAAGCATAGTATTTGGAAGGTTGTGAGAAGGGACTCTATACTGAAGTAACAATGGTATTGATTTCTTTCCCTGTTGTTATTGATGACAGTCCTTCTATCTTTTATGCTATCCTGTTTCCTTGGTGATCCTTTGTTATACACAAGTTTTATGTCTTTTTCCTCTTGGAATCCAACTTTAGTGTTTCAATGCATGAATGACTCAAGTTAAAAACAACTGCAAGGAAGAATGAGCTGGGAGAGCTAAATATGGCACAGGTGACCTTTGAATCTGATCAGATGCAAAGAAGAGAAAGTGGGGCAACCTTTGCTCCCTGTTCCCATCTGTCCCCATCTCCTTCCCACTCAGCCATAGCTCAGCAGTGAGAATGATTATAGTGGAAGATTGAACACTTGTTGGCATAATGTTTGTGACTAACATGACTCAGTCTCCCTCCCTCTTTCTTCGTGTGTGTGTGTGTATGTGTGTGTGTGTGTGTGTGTGTGTGTGTGTGTGTGTGTGTGTGTGTGTGTGTGTTGGTACTTGGACTTGTACTCAGGATCTGAGTGCTGTCCCTTAATTTTTTTTGGTCTGTTGTGGGGCTTGAACTCTGGGCTTGGGTGCTATCCCTCAGCTCTTCAGCTCAAGGTGAGTGCTCTACTGCTTGAGCCACAGCGCCATTTCTGGTTTTCTAGTGGTTTATTGGTGATAAGAGTCTCACGGCCTTTCCTGCCCAGGCTGGCTTTGAACTGTGATCCTCAGATCTCAGCCTCCTGAGTAGCTAGGATTACAGGCGTGAGCCTCCAGCACCTGGCTAGTCCCTTAACTTTTTTGCTCAAGGCTGGCACTATAATACTGGAGCCATACCTCCACTTATGGCTTTTTGCTGGTTAATTAAAGAATCTCACAGACTTTTCTACCTGGGCTAATTTTGAACCTTGATCTTTAGATCTCAGCCTCCTGAGTAGCTAAGATTATAGGTGTGAGCCACTGGTGCTCAGCTCCCTCTTTCCTCTTAAAACATATTTTCCATTCTCTTCCCTGACGTAACCGCACACCCCCCCCAAACCTGGAATCCTGAGGCTTGAACCTCTGGGCCTGTGCACTGTTCCTGAGTTCCTTTTGCTCAAGGAACCACCTTGTTGCTTTGGGCTTTTTCTGTGATTTAATTGGAGAAAAGAGTCTCAAAGACTTTCCTGCCTGGGCTGGTTTTGAACTACAGTCCTTAGATCCCAGCCTCCTGAATAGCTAAGATTACAAGTGTGAGCCATTGCTGTCTGGCATATTTTCCATTTTTTTAATAGCTGAGATTTTTAGGCCAGTCCTTCTTTCTCATTGGAAACATGAAGTTCTGGATACCCACACCAAAAGCATCATCCATCAGAAGCCTACTCCCCTTAATAAAAGGGCACTGACTTTTTCCTACCAAGCTCTTCCCTGTCTTCAAAACTATACTTAGCTATTGATGTGAACAAAGAGGAGAATGGGCAGGGTTCTGAGTGCACCCTTACCTTTCACCAGCCTTTTAGGATGTAGGTCTGTAGGCAATGCTCTGCAATATCCAATGTCTCCTAAGGTTTGGCCTTAAAATCAGAGTAAGTCTTTTTGGGATTCATTCCTTCCAGCTATGTTGCATGATAAACATAAGTGAAGCACTCTAACAATACAATTGCTTTTTTTTCTTTTTCTTTTTCTTTTTGCACAATACCCACTTCTTTGGTGAAGCCTTTCATTGATAGTCCATTACTGACGGGTTTCCAAAATAGAAGTGGGAGGAGACATGTACAAAGCGAAAAAGAATGGGAAAGTATTCAACAAATTATTTTTCACCTGTGAGATTTTTCTTCCCTTTCTCCACAGCATAATATGTCTAGTCTATTGACAGTTCTGTCCGGAGGAAGATTATGTATAATTGTACCAGCAGCTTCTTTATCTCTGAGGGTTCGAATGACAGAGGGTGTTAGCCTGAGACACAGGATGTTTGCATTATTGATCAGGTCACACTGTTCTGACGGAATCAGTAGAGAACATGTTAGGCTTCTTTGCATGTGTCAAGTGAACCTGCCTGCTGTCTGTCAGTTCTGGGGAGATCTGCACTATATGTGTTGGACATCACGTTTCAGGTTATTCTTTCTGACTGTCAATCAATCACCTTCCCTTCTGCTGCTCTGATTAAAAACCTTATCTCAACCAAGAAAATGCTGCCCGTTTCTGCGTTTGTGACCAGAGGAAAGTTGTTTCTGTGCTTAGGGCTATGTTGATCATGGATTTCTACTGTTGTATGTGGTTCATCTATTTGTGGGCAGTGAGGCTCACGTAGCTGAACAAATGACTTTACCATTTTCAATTTAGTTATGCCACAGGGGCCGTTGAAGATGAAAACAAATCATACTGCTCTCTACCTACATTTCTGGCATACTGAGACAATACAATCATGGTTCTCAAGCTTTGGCAGATAAAATATAAATTTCCAGCTCAACTAAGATTTCCACCCTGGGTCCACAAGAGACCCAGGAATCTGTATGTTAAACTAAGCGCTGGTAATTGTGTGTTAAGCTGAATCAGGGAACTCACTCTCTTTCCTTTTTTTAAAAATTTTGTCAGTCACGGGGTTTGAACTCAAGGCTTGTGTGCTGTCCTTGAGCTCTTTTGCTCAAGGCTAGAGCTCTACCACTTTGAGCCATAGTGCCACTTCCAATGTCCTGGTGGTTAGTTAGAGTCTCTCGGACTTTCCTGCCCTGGCTAGCTCCAGACCATGATCCTCAGATCTCAGCCTCTTGAGTAGCTAGGATTATAGATGTAGGCCACTGGCTTCTGGCCATGGATCTCACTTTTCTTTCTTCCTTCCTTCCTTCCTTCCTTCCTTCCTTTCTTTCTTTCTTTCTTTCTTTCTTTCTTTCTTTCTTTCTTTCTTTCTTTCTTTCTTTCTTTCTTTCTTTCTTTCTTTCTTTCTTTCTTTCTTTCTTCCTTCCTCCCTTTCTTCTTCCTCCCTCCCTCCCTCCCTCTCTTTCTCTCTCTCTCTCTTTCTTTCTTTCCTTCCTTCCTTCCTTCCTCTCTCTCTCTCTCTCTCTCTCTCTTTCTTTCCTTCCTTCCTCTCTCTCTCTCTCTCTCTCTCTCTCTTTCTTTCTTTCTGTACATCATGGGGCTTGAACTCTGGGCCTAGGTACTGTCCCTCAGCTCAAGGCAAACACTCTACCACTTGAGCCATAGCACCACTTCTGGTTTTCTGGTGGTTTATTGGAGTCTCACGGATTTTTCCTGCCTGGGCTGGCTTTGAACCGGATCCTCTGATCTCAGCCTCCTGAGTAGTTAGGATTACATGCATGAGCCACAAGCATCTGGCAGATCTCACTTTCTTTTTTTTTTTTTTTTTTTTTACATTGGAGATAGGTGTTTAATTAGTTCTTCCTTCTCTTGAGAGTTTAGTTCATGTTTGTTGATAATAAAAATGACAACATAGGACATGGAATTCTCTTGGAAGATAATTGGAGTTTTTAATCAAAAACCTCTGCTTTATAAGTTTAAACAAATATTTATAGCCACAACACATATCAAGTTTTCAGCAAGGTAGTCAGTTAAAAAAGTTCCTCTACCAAACTATTTTGACCAAAAATGACATTTAAATGACTTCACCTAAATTTATTCAATTATAAAAGATGAACTCACACATTCTTTTTTTTCAGAAAAAGAGTAATTCCAGTTTTAAGCACCTTATAAAATATTTCTTTCTTCTAATGTGTTGCTTGAAGCAAGTGAATACTGGATGGCTAGCTCGATCTATGGGCTACAGTGGTGAGCACAGAAATACAGCCTTTGAAATACTTCTGAGTTATATTTTCCAATGCATATTAATCAAAGCAATAACTCAGAATAGTTTCAATTGCATTCTAAATACACGCTTTTCAAAAGATGCCATTGTTATAGAAAAGGGATTATCATACAAGCATTAGTAGTCATCATCCTTAGTTGTTGATAGATGATGATCTTCTGAGGGCCATGTTCTGTGGCTTATATCTATAATCTCAGCTATTGGAGAGATGGAAATTGGGATGCTTTTAATTTTACAGTGGTCACACCAGGTAAAAAGTTAGCAAGAACCCCATTTTAACAAACAAGCTAGTCATAATGAAGGCATACTTGTAATTCCAGGGGTAGGTAAGAGGATCATGGTCCAGGCTTGTCCAGGTAAAAAATATTCCTTACCTGAAAAATAGCTATAGCAATATAGGGCCAGGGCATGGATCAAATTTTAGAGTTCACCTGCCTAGCAAGCTCGAGGATATGAGTTCAAAACTCTAATGCAACCAAGAACAACAAAGATCTTTTAAGAATACCTTGAAGTTGTAGAGGTTTGACTGTCTTACAAACCATGACTACTTGAGAAAGTAGTCACTGGGTAGATTGTAAACAGCAAACATTGGGTTGATTCCTCATTTTCTCCATCTTGATTATTTGGCATATATCAATTTTACTTGTAGTAAATTACAGGGCTCCAAATACCTGTTTAGATCTCACTTTCTTAAAAAATTTTTTTTTTTGCCAGTCCTGAGGCTTGAACTCAGGGCTTGGGCACTGTCCTTCTTTTGCTCAAGGCTAACACCCTACCACTTGAGCCACAGTGTCACTTCCAGCTTTTTCTGTTTATGTGATACTGAAGAATCGAACCCAGTGCTTCATTCATGCTAGGCAAGCACTCTACCACTAAGACACGTTCCCAGCCCAGAACTCACTTTTGAGAGACACAGCTGTATGATATTAGTCAAGTGAATATTAGGAGATATGGGTTTTAGTAGCTTCTGAGAAGCAAAAGGGACCGTAAATGTTGACCGTAAATCCCCATCCCAGTGTTTCAGACTGTTAATGACATATAAATATACTTTATGCCTTTGATTATGCAGTTTGGTTATTATACCTGACAGAGAGAAAATATATAGTGAAATCTAATAAGCATCTTAACAAATGAAAAGCATTTCATACAGCTATTAATATGGACCCCTATAGATAGTAATATGGATCCCCAGATTATTAACAAGTAGATCTCCAAGTATTGTATTTGGGAGTGTAATAATATTTCCAAATTAGTGAAGAAAAAAGGATTGTCTATACATAATGCTACAGATATGGGCTTGCCATTTTGATTTAGAGAAACAAGATTTTCCTCCTTCTCCTTCTCCTCTTCCTCCTTTTTTCTCCTCCTTCCTTTTCTTTGTGCTATTCTTCAGCTTTCTTGCTCAAAGCTGCCACTCTACCACTTGAACTACAACTCTCTATTCAGTTTTTTGGTGATTAATTGGAATTTCTGGCCTGGGCTGCCTATGAATGGGATCCTTAGATCTTAACCTCCTGAGTAGCTAGAGTTACAGGCATGAGTCCTTGGTACTTGGCTTCTCTATTTCTTATGTTACCCAACACAGGGCCAGTAGCACATCCCATGGAAGAAAGAATGTCTGAGAGATAAGTGTTGGGGATAAAGAGTTTTATTCAGTGGCTAAGAAGGAAGAAGAGGAAGCTTTCAACTACAGGGGTATTGAGGCATTGTAATAGGTATAGAATAGGAATAGTGAGGGGTAGAGATAGGCAAAAAAAAAAAAAAAAAGAGGGAAGGGGGAGAAATGTTCACATTCTTTCCTGGAATAAGTAGCCAGGGACTCAGGTGCCACCTCTTTTCCTTCCTTTCATGGTCTGGTGGCTGGGAGATATCTTTAGTTTTCAAGGGTGAGGGTATAGATTAGGTGGGTCTAGGTCAAGTTAACCTTGCACTAAGGTTCTAGACAAAACATTTCTCAAATGACCAACGTGTCTACATGCAGAACTGAACTGAATTTGAGCCAAAGACAACAAAGGGACAGCCACATTATGAAGTCTGAAACACTAAGCCTTCTTCTTGTTCTATTCCAGCCAGCCATCAGATATCTTCTGGTCCAAAGGAAGAATCAGTCAGCAAAATTAAACTTCAGGTCCTTGAGAAGTATCAATCAATCTCATAACCCATGTGGCAGAGGTAGTAGAAAATTAACAAGGTATTACATAGTTGTGTGACTTCCAAATTCAGTGAGTTTTTGAAATCAATTACGAACAAATGAAACTAAAGGGTTATTAAGGATTTTCCGCTGTAAGATCCAGGGAGAGAAATTCCTTAGGAAAAGATTGTGATTTCTCCTTTGACAGACTGCCTGACATCTGAGTTGATTCTGAGGTCTTACCAAGAGTGTTTTATAAGACATAGCTTTTACTTTTGTAACACTTATGCTTCAGATAAATTGTATATGATATAAACCAAAGATAAAATCATACACCTTCTAAGATCAAGTATGGATAGTTTTTTTTAATGTCATTGTATTCAATACAACTTGCAAGTCAAAAAGAAAAATTCAGATGAATTTGACTATATAAAGATACTGTAAAAAGTCCGATAGGAGTCAAAAGCCAAAATTAAAGATCAAAATTTTAAAACTTGAGAGTTTTGAACAGCCCACAGGAAAAAAATTTGAAGTGCTTTGTAATTTGTGAGGTGATGTCCAGCCTTACTCAAAATTGAATAAATGTAACTAAAAATAAGACACTCTTTTTCATCTAATAACTTCATAAAATATTAACATATCTCATGAGACCAGCTTTGGGAAAGGGTAGAAAAGAGCACTTGAACAATCTTTATTCAAGTTTAAAATATTCATATTCTTTGATCCAGCAATTCCATTTTTAAAAACTTATTGTAGGGCTGATGATATGGCTCAGTGGTAGAGCTCATGTTTAGCAACTAGGAGATCTTGGGTTCAGTTTTTACACACAAATCAGTAAGTCAATAAATAGAAAAATGACATTCTAGAAATATAATTGTGCACATAATCAGAGTAAGGTAGTAATTTTAGTGTGTGTGCACATGCACGCACGTGCACATGTGTGTGTGTATACCATTTTTGGGGCTTGAACTCAGGACCTGGGAGCTGTACCTGAGCTTTTTTTTTTTTTTTTTGCTCAAGGCTCTCATGCTACATTCAAGCCACTGCTCTACTTCTGGCTTTTTTCCCTGCCCAGGCTGTTTTTGAGTTCTCAGATCTCATCCTCCTGAATAGCTAGGATTACAGGCATGCATTGTTTTTGACAGTAAGAAGCTGGCTATGATGCCAGTGATCTATGTGAAGGCAAGTCTCCTTAAAGAGACATGGGGAGAAGAGCACAATATTGAGAATGAGATAAAATGAGGAAGTGAGAGCCCCATTCTGGAAACATTTTCTCGCAAGGGGAATTCAAAACATGGAATGAGGAAACAGCCTTAAGCTTGCAAAGTGTTCCCATGAACAAAGTCACACTATGATCCGGGAAAGGAGAAACTAATCAGCAAGGCCCATGACATGGATGTCAGCCAATCAAATAACAAGTAGCTCAAACCAAGGTATAAAAAAATCTATATTCAAGCTGGTGCTTGCAATCCTAGCTAAAGGTATAAAAATCCATATTCAAGCTGGTGCTTGCAATCCTAGCTACTCATGAGGATGAGATCTGGAACTGCAATGTTCATAAACAACTGGGTTAGAAAAGTCCATGAGAGGGCTGGGAAGTTGGCTCAGTGGTAGAGCGCTTGCCTTGTATGCCTGAGGTCCTGGGTTCGACTCCTCAGCACCACATAAGCAAAAAGAAAAAAAGCCGGAAGTGGCACTGTGGCTCAAGTGGTAGAGTGCTAGCCTTGAGCTGAAGAGCTGAGGGACAGCACCCAGGCCCAGAGTTCAGACCCCACAACCGGACCCCTCCCCCCAAAAAAGTCCGTGAGACTCCATCTCCAAAATCACCAGTAAAAAGCAGTGCTGGAAGTGTGGCTCAAATTGTAGAACACTAGCCAAGCAAACAGGTCAAGTGCACAAAGACTCTTGAGTTCAAACTCTGGCACAAACAAACACCCTACACAGAATCTTGCCTTGACACAGCTGTACTCCCTGTCTAGCTGTTTACTATTTCCTCTAATGATTGTAGAGTCTCCCACTGTGGCAAATTCTTCGACTAACCCTCAGCTCCAAAATTCTTGACTCTCTCCCACCAAGCTGTGTGATCAATAATAGAGAGCTGGTTCAGTGAGTATTTTTGATAAATGAATGAGTCAAACTCAGTACATCCCATATTATATGCAGACGTTCTCACATTGAACTACACATTAGCCTTTAGTTTAATTAATTGTCCATAATAACTTTGTGCTATTAAAAAGTGTGGGTTAAGCTGGGTACAGGTAACTCATACCTGTAATCCTAGATACTTAGGAGGTTAAGATGTGAGAATTATGGTTCAAAGCCAGCCCCAGGCAGGAAAGTCTATGTGACTCTTATCTCCAATAAGCTACCAAAATAGCCAGAAGTCAAGCTGTGGCTCAAGTTGTAGAACACTAGCCTTGCAAAAGAAGCTCAGGGAGGGCTGGGAAGGTGGTTCAGTGGTAGAGCGCTTGCCTTGCATGCATGAGGCCCTGCCTGGGTTCGATTCCTCAGCACCACATAAGCAAAAAGAAAAAAGCCGGAAGTGGCGCTGTGGTAGAGTGCTAGCCTTGAGCTGAAGAGCTGAGGGACAGCACCCAGGCCCAGAGTTCAGGCCCACGATCAGACTCCCCCCACCAAAAAAAAAAAAAACAGAGTCTCTTAGATTTGTCTGTCCTGCCTGGCTTTGAACCTCAATCCTCAGATGTCAGCCTCCTGGTAGTTCTCTCTTTCCCATTTGGATATCAGTGGGATTGGTGAAGGAAAGATACAAACACTATTTTTCAGTCCTTTGTAATTACCCCCAAGAAGCTAAAATTTGAAGTGTCCATTACAAAGAAAGTAAACCAGCTAAAAATTGACTCAAGGCAACTCACAACCTTTTCTAGATGAAGTTCTAGAATCATACAATGCTACAGAGAAAAAGTCAGCACCTGCCTCGCAAAGTACTATGACACAAGACATGATTAAGTATGCAAAACCTGTGCTAAATGCAAGAATTTTTCCTAATGAAGAGTCATCATTTACTCACTGAATTTTTTAAATAACCACATTTGTAAGTGTTTTGTGTTTATTTTATTTGGTTTATTAACATAATTTGATCTTCCTAATAGCAAAGTATAATTATCACAAACATGTTGTAATCAGAATGGCTGAGATACAAAAAATTGTTGCTGTATCCAATAGTTTTTTTCTTCAATAATTACAAAGATATGTTATACAATTTTTGGAGTTTCAAGCAATAGAAAAGCAGACAATGAAAAAAGAAGTCTTCTTCTACTCTAAAATCTTCAGTTCCATTTTGAAAGGTATTTTTTTTTTAATGCCAATACTGGGGCCTAAACTTGGGATCTAGGCTCTGTTTCGTTTCTTTTTTTACTCAAGGTTGGCATGCTACCACTTAAGCTATCAGTTGCATTCATTTTTAACACATTCCTAATGTTTTCAGAAATGTTCTATGTGTGGACAGACATGTGCTCTGGACTTTTGCTGCATACACAGGAAAGTCCAAGAAACAAATACATTGTTCAGTGCCTTTCTTTCTTTTTCTTAAGCCTAGAAATATTTCAGTGTGCTTTTCTTCTTTATATATAAATGTGTGAGTCTAACCCACATTTTTTTTCTTTTGGTGCTGGTCCTAGGGCTTGAACTCAGGGCCTGGGCACTGTCCCTGAGCTTCTTTTTTTTGTTGGTTTTTTTTGTTGGTTTTTTGTTCGGGGTTTTTTTTTGTTTTGTTTTTTTGTTTTTTTGGGGGGGTCCGGTCATGGGGCCTGAACTCTGGGCCTGGGTGCTGTCCCTCAGCCCTTCAGCTCAAGGCTAGCGCTCTACCACTTGAGCCACAGCGCCACTTCCGGCTTTTTTCTTTTTGCTTATGTGGTGCTGAGGAATCAAACCCAGGGCCTCAGGCGTACAAGGCGAGTGCTCTACCACTGAGCCACCTTCCCAGCCCCCTAAGAGACTCTTATATTTAATTAGCCAGCAAAAAAGCTGGAGGTGGAAGTGTGGTTCAAGTGGTAGAGCACCAGCCTTAAGCAAACAAGCTGAAGGACAGTGTTTAGGCTCTGAGTTCAAGTCCTAGTACCAGTGCTCACACCACACAAAAAACACTAAAAGGTAAAAACAAATTTTTGTTAAGTATTTCCCTCAACTATAAAAGTAATACGTGCAGGGCTGGCAAGGTGGCTCAGTGGTAGAGCGCTTGCCTTGCATGCATGAGGCCCTGGGTTCGATTCCTCAGCACCACATAAGAAAAAAGCTGAAGTGGTGCTGTGGCTCAAGTGGTACAGTGCTAGCCTTGAGCTGAAGAGCTGAGGGACAGCGCCCAGGCCCAGAGTTCAGGCCCCATGACCGGACCACCCCCTCAAAAAAAAGTAATACGTGCAGATTGTAGGAAGTACAGAGTATAATTTATATTACATTATATTATCAGAAAGAAACTCTCTAAACTATGAGTACAAATAGTAAGCTTCCTCCAATTTTTGTATTTGTCCATTATTTTCAGAAGACTTTGGATGGAGATAAAGATTTATATATAATTGCCATATATTTAGAGTATCTTCATATATATGTATACATATACATTCGTATATGTATATTTACATATGTGTATCTACAACTAAAATCATTACTCATGAGTTGGAGGAATATGAGATTTGAGGAAGTGAGATCAAATTTGAAGAGATTGTTTGACAACACTTTGATATTATTCATATAGCTTTTTTTTTTTTTTTGCCAGTCTTGGGTCTTGAACCCAGGGCTTTTGTACTGTCCCAGAGCAGTTTTGCTCAAGGCTAGCATTCTATCATTTGAGCCATGGCTCCACTTCTGGCTTTTTGGTGATTAAGTGGAGATAAGAGTTTCACAGATGTATCTGCCTTAGCTGACTTCATGATCCTCAGATCTCAGTCTCTTGAATAGCTAGATTACAGGTGTTAGCCATCAGTCAGCACCCAGATTTGCTTGTTTTTGACCACGTGAATCTCCTAAGATCTTTCGTATTTCTTTTTTCTTTTTGGTCCGGTCCTGGGGCCTGAACTCTGGGCCTGGGCGCTGTCCCTCAGTTCTTCAGCTCAAGGCTACCGCTCTACCACTTGAGCCACAGTGCCACTTCCGGCTTTTTTTTCTTTTTGCTTATGTGGTGCTGAGGAATCGAACCCAGGGCCTCAGGCATGCAAGTCAAGTGCTCTACCACTGAGCCACCTTCCCAGCCTCTCTTTCCTATTTCTTTCCTGTTTGAATTTAAGCCAGTCACTACAGAGCTGATGGAAACGGGAATCTTTGAAAGCTCAAGATCTGTATGTGGAAATGGTAGCCACAGCTGTGGCCCGGGGAAGCACATAAATTTTAGCGAGACAGTGAACTTAGTGGATCCTAGGAGTTGGGTGTTCTAGGCTTGGCAAGTCATACCTCATATAATTCCTGTTCAGCAGAGACTGAACGTTATAAAAATGAGGAAAACCTGCAGTCCTTAGTAGAACTTCCTTGTGCCTCTTTATGCAGCTTTATTAAATCCAGGTGCACATTAATTTTGTGTGTGTGTGTGTGTGTGTGTGTGTGTGTGTGTGTGTGTGTGTTGGGTGTGGTGCCTGAACTCTGGGCCTGAACACTGTCCCTTAACCCGTCAGCTCAAGGCTAATGCTCTACCACTTGAGCCACAGCGCCACTTCCACCTTTTTCTGTTTATGTGGTGCTGAGGAATCGAACTCAGGGCCTCATGCATGCAAGGCAAGCACTCTACCATTGAGCCACCTTCCACGCCCAAATATTCATTTTTAAAAGTCTAAATAGTTATCTTTTGTGTTTCTATTTCCTACTGGAAAATTATTGTTAGCCCGGAAGGGCTCCATATCTATTATCTGGAGTTGTGGCTCTTCTTGTTTTATGAAAACATCAGGTACTTAGCTAATTAACTGTGATACTCTTAGAGTCTTGTTTATAGGAAAGTGTCAACTTTCAGGATGTTATGTGTAGACCTGGATAAAATTACATAGAAAATGACTGAATCTTCTTCTTTTCATAAGCTGACCTTTCAGGCACCACCACCCGAAGATGGCTCAAAACAAAAAATGATCTTAGGATTGAAACAAGATAAGATCAAATTGAAGTCATGGCAATTACACCAAGTACCATTCAATCATTGGATGGAATTACTGTTGATCCGTGGGCTTAGCTGCAAGGGGGAGTGTGCAGTATTTATTACTCTGCTGGTATAAAAGACAGACGAGGACTTTATTAACTGCAGTTACTGGGAAATCGCAAGAAGAAATTAAAATTCCTCTTCAGATCCACAATCAACTGCCCTGAATACATCCTGCACAAAGGTCCAGAGAAAGGTAATACAAATAAAATAATATGAGTAAAATATTTGAGAAGAAGTGGGGGGGATGGGAATGTTTAAAGTTTGTGCAGAAAGGTTAGTTAAAAAAAAGAGAGAGAGTGAGAAAGTCAGATATTCTTTCCAGCTCTCATGATGGAAGTAGGAGGAAGTCTGAAAAATTGTGATCTGTTATCATAAACCCAAATGTTATCTAACAGAAGTCAGAAATCCAATGTCTCCTGCTGAGGTGCCAAGTGCCTGTCTGCCTCTAATTTTTTTTTCTTGAGAATTACTGTATGCAACTTGAATGACATTGTTGTAACGAGCTCCAAAGGGCTTCAAGTAACTTCAAGTTGGCCAGCAGTACAGTAGCCTACTTGGTCATATATTCTGATTACATTTTGGATAAATGCACCCACGAAGACATTGAATAGTAACACTAGGATTTCTTGAATAATGTTTCCATTTTCTTCTTTCATAAAATATGACAAAAATAATGGCGGGTAGTGTTTCTCTAACTATTGCTGATGACCTTGCAGTGATAAGTTACTTGCCCAAGTCTGATGGGGGTAATTCTGATGAATTTCTGGAAACATTTTCCCCACTTAAAAAAATCAATTACAGTTTTTTTTTTTGTATCCATAGGTCCCACAACCTTGGATTCAACAAATTTCAAATTAAAATATTTTAAAAAATTGCACATACAGACATTTTTTTCTTGACATTATTTTCAAAACAAAGTATAACAAATGTTTGTATTACATTTTTTTCCAGTCCTAGGGTTTGAACTCAGAGCCTGGGCACTGTCCCTGGGCTTCTTTTGCTCAAAGCTAGCACTCTACCACTTGAGCCATAGCGCCACTTCTGGGTTTTTCTGTTTATATTTTACTGAGGAATTGAACCCAGGCCTTCGTGCATGCCAAGCACGCACTCTACCACTAAGTCACATTCCCAGCCCTATATTATATTTAAATTACATTATAAATTGTAAGCAATCTGGAGATAACTTAAGTGCACAGGAGGATGTGTCTAGGTCATAAGTAAACATAACATGTTATGTAACAGATGAGCACTGACTATCTTAGCAAAACAAAAAATCCACAAAAAAAATCCACAGATACTGAGGGATTGTTGTAGTTTTAGTTATATTAGCTGTAGCTGAAATGGTGACTGGTTTAGAAACTGAGATTAGAAAGCCAAAGTATATTTTTTCCCCTCTGTATTGGTGTTGAAGGATAAGAGCATGTAAAGTTTTAGGCTTAGTCAGGTACCCGTGGCTCACATCTGTAATCCTAGCTATTCAGGAGGCTGGGATCTGGGGATCATGGTTTGAAGCCAGTCCAGGCCGGAAAGCCTATGAGACTCTTATCCAATAAACTCCAATAAACTACTCAGAAAAAGCAGGAAGTGGTGCTGTAGCTCAAGTGTAGACATGGACAGCACCCAGGCCTTGAGTTCAAGCCCCAGGACTAGAAAAAAAAACAAAGTTTTAGGCTTAATCCAGAGTATCCACTGGCCATATAGAAGCTCATTCATACACACACACACACACACACACACACACACACACACACACACACACACACACACACACACACGTCCATACTGAGGCCTAAACTCAGAACCTTGTTCTCTCAGGTTTTTTTCCCTCAAGGCTGGTTTCTACCACTTAAGCCACAGCTCTTCTTTTGGCTTTTTTTTTTTTGCTGGTTAATTGGACATAAGACTCACACAAACTTTGCTCTCTGGGCTGGCTTCATACTATGACCTCAAGGTGGGTGCCAGTGGCACACACCTGTAATCCTCGCTACTCTGGAGGCTGGGCTCTGAGGATTGTGGTTCAAAGCCAGCCAGGGAAGGAAAGACGGTGAGACTCTTATCTCCAATAACCATCAGAAAACCGGAAGTGGTGCTGTGGCTCAGGTGGTAGAGCGCTCACCTTGAGCTGAAGAGTTGAAGGACAGTACCCAGGCCCAGAGTTCAAGCCCCATGACCAAAAAACAAAAACAAAAACAACAACAAAAAAACCCAAAACAACCCCCCCCTCAAACCTATAATCCTCATATTTCAGCCTATTGATTTGCTAGAATTATAGACATGAACCACTGGTGCCAGCTAGGCTCTACAATTTTTTTCCCACTCAGAAGTAATATATTTTCCATTAGGAGCGGAATCTTTTTAACTTTCCAAGATATCTCTTAATTACTCAATTTAATACCAATTCAATTATTCAAAATATGAGTCACCCAAATTGCATTATTATATTTTGCTATTTTCTTGAATTGTTTTAAGAAGTCAAGAGTAGGGCTGGGAAGGTGGCTCAGTGGTAGAGTGCTTGCCTTGCATGCATGAGGCCTTGGGTTCGATTCCTCAGCACCAGATAAGCAGAAAAAGCTGGAAATGGGGCTGAAGTTCAAGTGGTAGAGTACTAGTCTGCAGCTGAAGAGCTGAGGGACAGCGCCCAGGCCCAGCATTCAGGCCCCACGACTGACAAAAAAAAAAAAAAGTCAAGAGTAGTCATCATTATTTATAAAAGATTCCATGCCTTCATTTCAATATCAGCTTTTTGTTGTTGTTGTTGTTGGTCCTGGGGTCTGAATTCTGGGTCTGGGCACTGTTCCTCAGCTCTTCAGCTCAAGGCTAGCACTCTATCACTTGAGCCACAGCACCACTTCTGGTTTTTTCTGCTTATGTGGTGCTGAGGAATTGAACCCAGGGCCTCATGCATACAAGGCAAGCACTCTACCACTGAGCCACCTTCCCAGCCCTTAACTTTGGTTTTATAAAGTGTTTTTCATTTTGTTTTTGTTTTTGCTGTTAACAGAGTCATTGGAATTTTAAGTGGGTCAGATTTCTTACAGTATCCATGCTGCAGCTTGACATAGAAGCAGGGTGGGGGTGGAAGTGGGGGGAGTTCCAGGAGAAAGCACAGAAAACAGATGGTAGTCTGATATATCAGATTTTGGTGCGTGTGTGTGTGTGTGTGTGTGTGTGTGTGTGTGTGTGTGTGTGTGTACTTGCATGCACTTCCCAATACTGAGGCTTGAACTCAGGGCCTGGGTGAGCATTGTCCCTTAGAATTTTTGCTCAAGGCTAATGCTGTATCTCTTGAGTCATAGCTCCACTTCTAGATTTTGGTGGTTGGAGGAGACAGCTCAGGGGCTTTTCTACCTGGCCTAATTTTCACCTGTGATTCTCAAATCTCAGCTTCCTGAGTAGCTAGGATTACAAGTATGAGCCTTAGGGCCCTGGCTGAAATTTTTGTTAGAAGAGAGCAATTGTTCTAATCATCCCCGTGCTGAGCATCAAAGTACCTGGAAACTTAGTGGGTAAAATAATAAATGATTTTTGTCTTTTAGAATCCTACTGGTAGACAAGGCTCAACTGGACAGTCCTTAACTTGGGTTTCTTGTGCTGTGCAGTCAGATGGACCAGTGGCTTGGGTTAGAGTCATCTGATAGCACAGCTGCGATGGTCTCTTCACTGCGATGGACTCTTCCCCTTTCCATGTGCCTTCACATCCCCGTGGTTCTCAATGGGACTGGGGCTTCTTATCTTACCCTCCCAGGACAGTGGTAACTGTGTATATATTGGTGGCACTGGGGTTTGAACTCAAGGCCTTATATTTGCTGGGCAGATTTTCTACCACTAGGGCCATACCTCCAACTCTTATAGCATTTTTTTTTTAACTTTTCAAATAGAATTTTATAATTATTAAGGTGTTGTACAGCAGGGTTACTGTTTCATAAGTCAGGTAATGAGTGCATTTCTTTCTGGACAATGCCAGTCCTTCCTTCACTTTGCCCATAGGTTGCATAGTTCATTTCCCACATGGTATCTACTGAGCACCATGCCTGCTTTTATTTGCCTGTCCTCTCTCCATTTCTGTGTCCCTTTTGCTTTCCCTCCCCCACAAAAGACAAAAAGGAACAACAACAAGAGCAAAACACCCCAAAGTGAAAACAACACCTCCACCACCATCACTACCACCAAACAAACCAAACCAAACATGTTTCCACTTCCTGGAATTCCTTTTGATAAATAGTATTTTAAGTGTTCTGAGGAGTTGCACCTTTGAGTTCCTGTTTTAAGCTTATCTTCCTTTAGTCCCACAAAGAGAATGCCTCAACCTGTATCTTAGAGCATTTCTTACCTATCAGTTTCTAAGAGACAGGAAGCAGAGCTGTCAGGTCAGTTTAGGGACACACCTATGACTCATCCACTGTCACGTCTGCCATATTCTAATGGCTAAAGTTGTAGTGAAGGTTACTTAGATGAAAGGGGGCACAGAGACAGATATTCTAGGTTTGGAGGTGTAAGTGGCAAGGTCATGCTGTTGAGAGAACTTTTCATGGCTATCTTTGGAACATATGAGCTGTCATAGGCATGAACACTTAAGGGCTTCTCTTTGCACACAAAACATTATTTCCGGGGCTGGGAAGGTGGCTCAGTGGTAGAGCGCTTGCCTTGCATGCCTGAGGCCCTGGGTTCGATTCCTCAGCACCACATAAGCAAAAAGAAAAAAGCTGGAAGTGGCGCTGTGGCTCAAGTAGTAGAGTGCTAGCCTTGAGCTGAAAAGCTGAGGTACAGCACTCAGGCCCAGAGTTCAGGCCCCACGAACGGACCCAAACAAAACAAAACAAAACATTATTTCTACTCTTCTGGGAGGAACACAAAGGTACAACACCCATGGACTTCTGATCATATAAAATAATATTTATCAAAATATAATAATTAGTTCATTCTTCTTTCCTTTCCTTCCATCTCTCTTTCCATTCCTTCCTTTGCTTCACATTATTTTTTGTGAGTGGACAATTCCTACTATTCAGTCCAGGCTGGCCTTGAACTTTCTATAGAGCTGAGGCTGGTTTCTAATTCATAATCCTCCTGGGACTTACAGGCATGCGTCACTACCTTCTAAATAAAGTGCCAGGATTGATTACTCAACAAAGTACCCTTGATGCTCTGGTTATTGAAAAACTTCAGGCAAATCAAATATATTTTTATAACTTACTGTTTCTCTTTGACCCCTTGCCCTCCTTTCTGAAGTTTTAGGGATTTAGCCGAGAGCCTTATGCATGCTAGGCAAATACTCTTATCACTGAGCTCTATCCTCAGTCCCAGTCCCATAGCTTTAGTGATTCTATTTATTTCCCCCCCCCCTCCCCCCCCCCGCCCCTTATTTTTTTTGCAGTGCTGGAGTTCAAACTTAGCACCTTGTGCTTATTAGGCAGTATTCAAATGATACCATTTAAAAAGAAGTCACAAAACAGCTTAGATAAACAGAACACAATAAAGTCCACAAATTTAATAAATTACAGGAAAGAGTATTATATTACTATAATACTGTCTCATATTAGCTTCTGACATTTACATTTCTGAGAAAGAAATCGACACTATTATTTTAGTGTGTGTGAGTGTATGTATGTGTTTGTGTGTGTGTGTGTGTGTATACATATCAATCTTAGAGCTTGAACTCAGGGTCTAGATACTGTTCCTGGGTCTAATATGCTCAAGGCTAGTACTCTACCACTTGCACAGCAACAGCTCTGCTTCTGGTTTTCTGGTGGCTAATTGGAGATAAAAGTCTCATGGACTTTCCTGCTCAGGCTGGCTTCAAACTATGATCTTCAGGTCTTAGCTTCCTGAAAAGCTAGGACTACAGGCATGAATCACCAGTGCCTGGCATATTATTTTATTCTTAATAGTAGTACAACCACAATGTTCAATTTAAACCTGAAGTATTTTTAAATGTCAAATATTAGAACTTCTCCTTGAAAAAGTAACATTTTATTGTATATTGAGTTTGTCCTCTGACATTTTCACATTGATTTTTTTCTTGCAAAATAGATTTATAATATGCAGTAAAAATTTAAAGATGCTGATGTGCTAGAAAAACCAGAAGGATAATGGAGAATACTAAAATTTTATTTATTTATTTGCCAGCCCTAGGGCTTGAACTCTTGAGCTTCATTTGCTCAAGGCTAGCACTCTACCACTTGAGCCACAGCACTACTTCCAGCTTTTTCTGTGTATGTGGTATGGAGGACTTGAACCCAGGGCTTCATGCATGCTAGGCAAGCACTCTACCACTGAGCCACCTTCCCAGCCCACCAATATTTTAATTACATAATTATATTAGCATCGTGAAGCAGCTTAATGTAACAATGAAAATAGAATGAGGCAGATTGTGGCACCCTTTGTCACCACTTTTTTTTGGAAAACTATCAGTAAATATGTGAAGGTTTGGGTCACTTGAGTGCCTAAGGGTGACATCTGAGTATCTATTGGCTTTGGAGGGCTCATGAAGATGGAAGAGGAACATAGAGACACGAGAAATATTCATTGCCAACTTTGAGATCAGGGTGAGTTACAAGAGTAAGGTAATAACTCACTTCCTGGAACAAGGGACCAGGAGGAAGGAAAACTATAGTTAGGCATACTCTGAGGTAAGTTTCCTGACCATTGACCCACTGGAAGTTTAGATGTCTCGCTTTCCCTTCAGGCTTTCAGCTTCAGAGACTTCACGAGGATTTGGGAAGGTGGCTTAGTGGTAGAGTGCTTGCTTAGCATGCATGAAGCCCTGGGTTCAATTCCGAAGCCCTGGGTTCAATTCCTCAGTACCACATGAAGAAAAAAAGCTGGAAGTGGCGCTGTGGCTCAAGTGGTAGAGTGCTAGCCTTGAACAAAAAAAGCTCAGGAACAGTGCCCAGGTTGAGTTCAAGCTCCAGGACAAAAACAAAAAACAGAGACTTCACAAAGCTCAACTATAGCTGTCTCCTCTGGTCCACACAAGATGCTACCACTTGGGCATGTCCTGTGCTTCACAGCCTGTCCCAAGGCTCACTGAGCCCTCAAAGGCACCCTTTCATTAGTGATCACTGGAGACAGCCAACTTCTCCTTTCCTTGGTAGGTAGCTGGACTAGATGAAACTCATGGAGTGAAGCCTCAGGTTAGCCCCTAGAAGTCAGTTAGATGTACTCTGTTTAGTTAGCATAGAATTATGCCCCTAACCCTAGCCAGTCATCTTGAAAATGTGCTATGTGTCACTGGAGCTTCCTGAGGTGGAGTGCATGGATGAGTCACCGCAGCTATCACCACCATTAGAAACCCACAAACCTCCCCATGCTTGAGCGGCCTGAGGAAGCAAAGGAAATATCACTTTGCAAATGACAGAATGTCACATGGTTTCAGCCACTGGTAATCTTTCTGGAACAATATTTTATAGATATAGGCCTAGGTGCACATGTCAAGTTTGGTGTGTCTATATATATATATATATTCACATATAAATATATATACATACATATTCACATATATGACTTGTATGATACATAAGCAGAGTGTTTACTTATTTTATAAATTATTGAATACAGAGTTATATGGAATCAATAAATAATGATAGGCAAACATATGTTAACTAATACTGATAAAGCATGGTAATTTCTTTTGTGTGTGCATGCCAGTTATAGGGTTTGGACTCAAGGCCTCTCGATCTTGCTTAGCTTATTCATTCAAGGCTGAACTCTACCACTTGAGCCACACCTCCATTTCTGACTTGCTGGTTAATTGGAGATGAGAGTCTCATGGATTTGTCTTCACTACCTGGCTTTGAACCTTGACCCTCAAATCCCAGCCTCCTGTGTAGCTAGGATTTACAGGTGTGAGCCACCAGTGCCAGGTTGAATTATGGTAATTTTATATTTTCAAGAATGCTATCTTTTCTTACAGTCATATTATTTTAAGAACCTAGCACTTTATATGCACATATGAACATAGAACAAAGGAACTTGTTGAAATTGGTTTAAGAAGAGGGAGTGGAGATAAGAGAAAGAGGGAGCGATGGAGAGGGTGAACTTGATTGGAGTTCATTATAGGAATATATGGAAATATCACAAAAATCCTTTGTACAACTAAAGTATGTTAATAGAAATATTTTTTAAAAAGATTGTAAGCTGGGTGCTGGTGGCTCACACCTGTAATCCTAGCTGTGCAGGAGGCTGAGAACTGAGAATTGCAGTTCAAAACAAGCCCTAGCAGAAAAGTCAGGGAGACTTATTTTCAATTAAGGAGCAAAATGTTTGATTGAAAGTCTGGCTTAAATGGTAGAGCATCAGCTGTAAATGAGAAAGCCAAGTGAAAGAGCCAATGCCCTGATTTCAAGTCTCTGTACATGCACATGCATGTACACATGCATGCACACAATTGTGAATAGTTTGATATAAGTGGAGATGCACTTTTGTTTTGATTTTTAATTTTTTTATCTTTAAGTAGTTGTACAAAAAAGGTGCCATATAACAAAGTTAATGAATATACTACATCTTGATCAGTGTCACCTCCTTGAACGCTTGATTTGTTTTAATGCAAGGGAAAACGATAAATATAAAAAAAAAAGAAGAATCAATACAACAGTATACTTTTTTTTTTAAGTATATAAAGAATTGAGGTTTATTTAGCTCAGAACAAGTATACTTTCTTATATACTAAGCTGATTCGGACCAAAAGCTGACAACCAACCAGATAACCAATAAATAATAAAAATAAAATAATCCATAAGTAAGTGTATGTACAGAATTACTATGTTCTAAGATTAAGTGGTAATAGGTATTCTACTAGGTATGTTCCATAGCCTATGGCCATGATATCTCAATGTTTCAGGCAATCAATGGGCTTTCTTTTTTTTTTTTTTTTTGATTTTGTCGGTTGTGGAGCTTGAACTCTGGGCCTTGGCACTGTCCCACAGCTCTTCAACTAAAGACTAGCACTCTACCACTTGAGTCACAGCACCACTTCCAGTTTTCTGGTGGTTTATTGGAGATAAGAGTGTCTTCCTGTCTGGGCTGGCTTTGAACCCCAATCCTCAGATCTCAGCCTCCTGAGAAGCTAGGATTACAGGTGTGATCCTCTGGTGCCCAGCAATGGGCTGATTCTTACTATTAATAGTTTCTTTTGAATTCATATGTGATCTTTGTATCTTATAAAATGGCTCCTGCCGATGGCATACATGATGCCTACAGATTCATGTATTAACCAGTAACAAATTATAACAAAGTCAAATATGCTGCCTCTAATGAATTTAACTGAAAATATTTTATTTTACTGAGCTTTTATTTTAAGTTGTTATTCAAGGATTATGTTATTCTTCATGGTGAATGACAACTCTGTTAGAAATTTTTTTCTGACATTATTACTTATCTAAAGAACAACTGCATGTAATTGTACTGGACATCTATTCCATGCCTTACTCTAGGCAGTGATAGATTAGCGGGCTAGAGATTTTATCCATAGAAGCCTTCACATGGATGTAGAGATAACATGAACACCATCTGCTGAACCCATGTTTATAAGAAGAGTGATAGATGAATGCAGTGGAGAGTTATTTATTCTGGCTTTGGGTTGAACCCAGAGGTGAACAGGCTGAGAAAGGAGAAAAAAGCCATATAGGCCAACTTGAGAAAATGCATTTTTTGATTCATACTGTTTAATGTAATGTGGCTAGAAGGAAAGGGGGATGGACATTGCAGATTAGGCTGGTGTTGGATGGCTGGAGACTATGATATTGAAGGTATTCTGTTGAAACATGTAAAGAGGTTGAGATCAATGAATCCTATTTTAGATTGATCATCCTATATTTTTAAAAGCAGCATAAATTGTATGTAAATGTAATTGTTTTTCTTGCCCCAATTTTTAATTTTCCTCCAAAATTAAAGCTTTTGAATGATAAGAAGAATTTATTAATTTTTTTTTGTACTGATCCTGGGGCTTGAACTCAAAGGCCTGGATGCTGTTCCTGAGCTTTCATGCTCAGGGCTATTGCTCTACCACTTCAGCCATAGCTATACATCCGGCTTTTTTTTTTTTTTTGCCAGTCCTGAGGCTTGAACTCAGGGCTGGGACACTGTCCCTAAGCTTCTTTTGCTCAAAGATAGCACTCTACCACTTAAGCCACAATGCCACTTCCAGCTTTTTCTATTTACGTGGTACTGAGGAATCAGACCCAGTGCTTCATGCACGCTAGGCAAGCACTCTACCACTAAGCCCTATTCCCAGTCCATGCTCCCAGATTTTTTTTTTTTTTGCTGGTTTATTAGAGACTAAGAATCTCACAGGTTTTCCTGACCAGGCTGGCTTTGAACCATGATCCTTAAATCTCAGCCTCTCGAGTAGCTAGGATTACAGATATGAGCCACGGGTGCCCAGCTAAAAAGAAAATTTAAGTTTTTCAAAAACACCAGTATTTGAGAGTTAATAATCTTGTGGTTGGTTAATACCATTAAAAATAATAAAGACTCTCAGTGGTAGAGTGCTTGCCTTGCATGCATGAGGCCCTGGGTTCGATTCCTCAGACCACATATGCTGAAAAAGCTGTAAGTGGCGCTGTGGCTCAAGTGGTAGAGCGCTAGCCTTGAGCTGAAGAGCTGAGGGACAGTGCCCAGGCCCAGAGTTCAGGCCCCACAACCGGCAAAAAAAAAAAAAAAAAGACAGAGAAAGAAATTTCTGATATATTGTATGCTATATCAGTGTGACTTTGGTTCTATTTTTTGATCTCTCTTTCACTTTATCATAAAGTCATATGCTACAATGTGAGCTGATTTCACATTTCTACATTCTGGGATCTTGTTACAAATGTGTCTCTCTGAATTAATTCTGATATAATTGTTCACTGCATAATGGCAGTGAGATTTCATAATATATGAGTTGCAATATCAAAGCATAAAAGCGATTCTAGTTTAAAAAAGGAAACCAGGTTTCATTCCAAAATTGTCCTTAAGATTTTGTATATCACTCAGGGTGATGGCTCTCAGACTTTCTGTTCTCAGAATCTGTTCAGTAAAATATCTGAAGGGCCCAAAGTGCTTTTGTTTATGAGATTGCATCAATCAATATTGAATGGCTTAAAAAGTGTGTTAGAAACACTTTTGAAATATTTGTTCATTTAAAAAAATTAAAAAAATCTTCACCTATTAACATATATTTATTAAAAATGATAATTTTTCAAACAAAAGTTTTGATAAACAATGACATTACTTTATCTTTTCGCAAATCTCTTTCGTGTCTGGTCTATTAGAATCCGCTAAATCTCATAGACATCTTTATACAATATGTTACAATATGTCATGGAACCTTTAGAAAATTTCTCAACACTGAAGAGGAAAAAGAGCAAATAGACAAACAATACTTCAGCTTTATTATGGATCATTTTGTTCTCATATATGCACTGAAGGTATTTGGGGGTTTCCAGATCCCACTTTGAGAAGCACTGACTTAGAACAAAACAGTGTTTATTCAGTGTTAAATACATATGAAGATAAATCAAATCCATAATTAGTCACACATAAGAACACACATATTTAGGGGCTGGGAATGTGGCTTAGTGGTAGAGTGCTTGCCTAACATGCATGAAGCCCTGGGTTTAATTCCTCAGTACCACATAAACAGAAAAAGCCTGAAGTGGTGCTGTGGCTCAAGTGGTAGAGTACTAGCCTTGTATAGAAGCAGCTCAGGGACAGTGCCCAGGCCCTAAGTTCAAGGTCCAGGACTGGGAAAATAATATATACTTAGCCAGGCATACCAGTGGCTAACGTCTATAGATCTAGGTATTTAGGGTAAGATCTGAATATTAAAGTTCCAAGCCAGCTCAGGCAGACTCTTTTCCCCAACTAGCCAGCAAATCCTCAGATTTCAGCCTCTTGAGTAGCTAGGATTATAGGCATGAGCCACTGGCCCTTGGCTTTATTTTATGCTCCTTTATCTTAAGCACTGTAGGTACTTGATTCATTTTTCCCATATAATCAGCCAATATAGGCCAAAGTCATGCTGACTTTTAACCTCAGATTTTCACTTCATCACTTCAGTTCAGCCCATTCACTCTGTGTGTGTGTGTGTGTGTGTGTGTGTGTGTGTGTGTGTGTAGGTGTGTGTGTTCTGGTACTGGGGACTTAACTCAGGGCCTATCCTTTAGTATTTTCACTAGAGGCCAGTGTTTTATTACTTAAGTCACATCGCCACTTCTGGTTTTTTGCTGGTTAATTAGAGATAAGAGTCCACAGATCCACAGAGTTTTCTGCTCAGGCTGGCTTTGAACTTCGATCCTCAGATCTTAGCCTCCTGAGTAGCTAGGCACCTGCAGGCCAGCATATTCATTTTTACTTTGCTTTTGGGGCAACATTCCCTTTTTGAGAGAGATATTTTCACCAGATTAATATCAGGGAAACATTAGAAGATTAGACATACTTTAAGTCTAACTAGAAATATTGTGGGACTGAACTGCATAATATATGTGTGGAAATTCAATTTTTTTTCCTTTTGAAATCTCTTTCAATTAAGAAAATGTATTCATTTTTGGTTATATTTGGTCAAAATTGCCCCAAATAAATCTTCAAATGATCTTCAAATAAGCTTAGTGTACCTTTGTTTGTATAATCATTCACCTATAAAAGGAAATATGTATTGTTTCCAGTTTTAGCTATTCTAAGTAAAGCTCAAATGAACATTCATGTAGTCTTCTTGTGTGAATGTAGCTTTCGTTTCTTTGAAATAAATGACCAAGAGTGATACTGCTGAGTCATAAGGTAAGTCCATGTTTAGTTTTAGAAGAAACTGTTTTTCAGAGTTGTTGTACCATTTTACATTGTTGCAGGCAATGTCTGACTTATTCTATTTCTTTGTATCTATGCCAGCACTTGGTGTTATTTTAGAGGTTCAGAGTATTGTAGCTATACTTTTCATTTGAATAAGGTACAAATGGAGGGACAATTCTTCTTCCCTCATTCTTTAAAAAATATATATGTATATATTTTGTGCCAGGATGGAGGCTTGAACACTGGGCTTGAGCAATGTCCCTTAGCTTTTTCACTTAAGAATGGTGCTCTACTCCAGGATACAAGGACACATGACCTACCTCCATGTTCATTACTGCACTATTCACAATAGTCAAGATATGGAAACAACCCAGATACCCTACTACAGATCAATGGATTGAAAAATTGTGGTACCTATATACAATGGACTCTTACCCATCCATTAGAAAGGATAAAATAATGGCATTCACAGGGAAATAGATAGAACTAGAACACATCATATTGAGTGAAAAAAGTCAAGATCAAAGAGACAAGTGGCATATGGTCTCCCAGATATGCAGATGTTAAATTCAAAACACAATGAAATATGACAAAGTAAACAAGAGGCCCTCTTCTTAATTTGTCATATCGTTTTTAGACAACTCTATGTTCTTGACCTCACCTATGGTATATACATGTGCACATCTGAAGGAAGCTAGGAGGAGGGCACAGAATCAGAGGAAAATGGGTGAAAAAATACAGCAGAGGGGCCCATCAGCTGCCCTGGACATTGATGAAAGTGAACTAAGCAACTCAAGGGCATGAGAGGGAAAGAGGGAACAGCTGATATTAAGCAAAAGGAAAGAAATATACATATCACCTGATTTGGAAGAAATAGTTGTGAAGGGTTAAAGTACTTGAGGCAGTGACCATTTGTTGCTTGTTTCAGAGCAGAGCAACACGTGGTGGTAAAACACCTGGTTGTGTGCCGTTATAAGCCCTGCAAATCCTTAGCTCAGGGCTCTCCTCTTAGGCTCCGCTGTGTCGGAGTGTAGGAAGAGGCCCTAGCTGCAGCCCGTCTAAATAAAACCTTAAAACAGCTGTAAAGGCTGACTCTCGGTGGTCTTCTTGGTGGGGGTGCGACCTAGGCATAACAGTTGTTTTGTCAAAGTTTGTAGAGTTCATAAGCTTTAGAGACCAAGATAATGACAATTTACCTTGTGAAGGTTAAAAGGTGTTTGTGACTTTGGCTAAGTATCACTATCCAATACTGTGGAATTTATGTAATCACTTAATCTCAATAAAGAAAAACAGAATGGTGCTCTACCACTTGAGCCACACCTCCACTTCTGGCTTTACACTGGTTAATTGCAGATAAGAGTCTCAGATCTTTTTGTCTAGGTGGCTTTGAACCTCAAATCTCAGATCTCAGAGTCTCCTGAGTAGTTGGGATTATAGCCATGAGGTACTGTCACCCAGCTTCAATTTTTTCTTTTATGCATCAACCTGGGTCTGTCAAGTCTAAAAACAATTCACCTTGCCCCAAGTCCTGAAGATTTTTCATAGCTTTTCTAAATATTGTATTGTATTGCATTGTATATTGACTCTCAGCTCTCATGGTTCTAGCACAAGCAATTTCTAACACTTTCACTTAAAAATAGATATGTGTCTGTCGTGTGTGTGTGTGTGTGTGTGTGTGTGTGTGTGTGTGTATTTGTGTGAGTGTGTGAATGTGTATGTTTGTGCATGTGTATGTGTGTGTTTGTGTATGTATGTGTGTGTGTATGTATGTGTATTTGTGTGAGTGTGTGTGTGTGTACTGGGGTACTTGGGCTTGAACTCAGAGCTTCATGCTCTTGCTTGGCTTTTTCCTTCAAGTTTTGAGCTCTACCATTTGAGCCACATCTCTACTTCCAGATTTTTGCTAGTTATTTTGAGGAAAGAGTTTCATCGATTTTTCTAACCGTGTTGGCTTTAAATCTTGATCATCAGATCTCAGATACCTGAGAAGCTAGGATTACGGTTATGAGCCACTGATACCTGGCTGTCACTCTGATCTTACATGAAATGTTTTTGTTAGGACATATAGAGATAAAAATGACTGTCTTGCAATGCCCCTTAGCCCCCTTTACAGATGCAGTGAGACCAAGGTCTCCCTTGAATCTGGCCCATCACTTAGCTGACCTTGGAGAGTCTAACCTCAGGCCCTCAGAGTGCTTAAGTGAAGCTGTATCTATAGGTCTGATTCCAGAGGGCTACATATGCTAGGTAGAAAATTGTGATAGACATTATCTACTGTCTTCCCTTGCATATTACAGGCAATGTGTCTTAGAAGTCACTTGCCACCAGTGACCTGTTCTCCAGGCTGGGAATGTAAGAATGGAAAAGCTCAGCTCACATTATTGTATGTTTCCTATATCATATGTAAATATATATTATGTGCTCATTTATGTGTGAGTTTATACATATACATACAAGTATTGGATATCTATTTTAAATTTATGTTTTACAGATGAGGACAATGAAAGTTAATAAAATGGTATATTTTAAGAGTGTTATCATCAAGTTCAATTCTACTGCTTTTAATGGGAAATGGAATGATTCAGTTCCTGACCTCTTTCCTAAAAGGAACTTGTTATATTTGCATGGCTTTATAACATATTAGGAGCTGAAGGCAGAGGGATCAAGCCATTTCTGAATATTATGAGTAGTGTTGTTATAACTATTGGCTGTTGTTATTACTGGAAGGCCAAGATGAGATGGTTGTGACTGTTTTTTCTTCTTCTTTATATCTGGTTTTACAGGAGAGCCATGGATTACTACAGGAAATATGCAGCCGTCATCCTGGTCATGTTGTGTGTGTTTCTGCATATTCTCCATTCCTTCCCTGATGGAGACTTTACCATGCAGGGTATGAAGCCAAAATTGGGTTTGAAGTAATTAGGATAACATAGATTTCTGGATGGACATCAATAGCTCTATTAGTTACACTTCTACCTCCTTTTCAAATGTGATAAATCCTCACTGCTGGATACATAGCTAGGCATTTGTAGATGGTGAACATACAATTAAATTAGGTTCAGAAACAGTACAGAGCAAATGGTGTCTTACACATCCATTTAAGTAGCAGCTGGTACATTTTCATTTGAAATAGGCTCATTATTTCTCCTTATGAGTTTTACAAAAACATCATTCTTATTCATTTTTCTGCATTTCTCCCAGGAAGATTTGGGATAATTTTAACATTGCCTTTGAAGAAGAATTGTCATATCAGTTAACAAGTGAGAAAAACAAAATCATTTTTTTCAGAGTTTTTTTTTTTTTTTTTTGCTTGCTTTTGTTTTTTATTTGTGTTGGTCCTGAGGCTTGAGGGCCTGGGCACTGTTCCTGAGCTTTTTTGCCCAAGGCTAGTGCTCTACCACTTGAGCTATAGCTCTACTTCCAAACCAAACCAGATTTATTCAGCAACTTGTTTTGCTGTATTGTTTGAAAATTCCTATCGAGTGTCGGATATAATTCCATTGGTTTAAAATTGTGAACAACTATTTGTTATCCTTTTTCCTCTAGATACATGGTAATATTTTAATCCCCAATCCCAACTGTAGATGCTGATCAAATACCAGGCTCTCTGTGTTCACCAAGCTTTCTTAACTCTGACATATTTTTCTCTGCTAATATTTGGAGCTCCTGTAGGGAAATAACAACAGCAAGTTCTAAAGGAGAAAATATTTTGCCTCTGGGCAAAATTTTCCCTCCAGAATATGGCATTTTCATCTGTCAAGTTTTGTGTTCTCTCTAAGCATACTATTAGCATTGAGATAAATTCATACTTGGAAGGGAGAGAAATTACTGTAAGTGAGAGTTCCCATGTAGGTCTGAAAAAAGTTGTTTTCCTATCAACATGTTCATAATTAGCGTAAATAGTATGTATGAAGATTAACATGTAGTCAAAAGAATTTACTTCCCTCTCATTGTCCATGGAAAAGGAATATTTTCCATCTCCTTATATGGAAAAATTCAACTTATCTTTGAATCCTTTTGGGGTTCTTTTCTTTCTTTCTTTTATTGTCTGATAGGATGCCCAGAATGCAAGCTAAAGGAAAACAAATACTTTTCCAAGCTGGGAGCTCCCATTTATCAGTGCATGGGCTGCTGCTTCTCCAGGGCATACCCCACTCCAGCCAGGTCCAAGAAGACAATGCTGGTCCCCAAAAACATCACCTCTGAGGCCACATGCTGTGTGGCCAAAGCATTTACAAAGGTAAGAACTGCAAGGATCAGAGACGATTTCTGCCCAGTAAACTAGAGAATTGTTCATAGAGCATCCATGAAATTTAATGCCAAAGGTGTCTAGAGACCCATCTTTTTGTCGAACTTTTTTGTGGGCAGGGGTTATATTTGTACTTTAAATTAACAGAGTTAGATAAGGTTAAAAATAAGTTTATTTAGCCGGGCGCTGGTGGCTCACGCCTGTAATCCTAGCTATTCAGGAGGCTGAGATCTGAGGATCGCGGTTCAAAGCCAGCCCGGGCAGGAGAGACCGTGAGACTCCTATCTCCAATAAACCACCAGAAAACCGGAAGTGGCGCTGTAGCTCAAGTGGTAGAGCGCTCGCCTTGAGCTGAAGAGCTGAGGGACAGCGCCCAGGCCCAGAGTTCAAGCCCCACGACCGACAAAAAAAAAAAAATAAGTTTATTTCAGAGAAGTTGATAGTTGACTAGTGGTCATGTACGGGGGAGACACAGAAGAAGGAGGTTGTATATTGGGAACAAAACTACAGACCCACAGAAAAAGTTCTTATGTTCCTTAGCATAATAGGGTAACAGTAGTTCACCACCATTTATTATGTGTCTTGTAGAGAACTAGAGGAAAGAAATTAAAAGGTTCTCCACACAAATTAATAATAAATATGCAAGGAGATGGACAAGTTGAAAGTCTGATCTGATTATTTTATACTGCATATGCATATCAAATTGTCATGCTTGCTCATAAAAAATTATCATTGTTACATGCCAGTAAAAGATAAAGTTATCAAAACAAAAGAGTTAGGATATATGCAAGACCCTGGAGTTTGATTCTCAATGTGGCAAAATCAAAATTAAAATAAGTTGATGAGTATTTTTATAAACTGAGAATATAGGCCAAAGCCTATCATACACACAGCCCCAGGTTTAATTTTCATAACGGAACCAAATCAAGTAAAAGAAAAAAAAAACAACCCAACTCTTCCTAGAAAAGAAACAAGAGGGGCTGGGAAGGTAGTTCAGTGATAGAGTGCTTGCCTTACACATATATGAGGCCCTAGGTTTGATTCCTCAGCACCACATAAGCAGAAAAAAAAAAAGCCAGAAGTGGCACTGTGGCTCAAGTGGTAGAGGACTAGCCTTGAGCTGAAGAGCTGAGGGACAGCGCCCAGGCCCAGAGTTCAGGCCCCACGACCAGAGGGCCCCCCTCCAAAAAAAAAAAAAGAAAAGAAAAGAAACAAGAAACAAAGATAATAATCAAAGTACTGAACAGAAAACAAACAAATGAAGCCTGGTACAGGTTGGCTTCATTCACAATAGGGAAAGAGATGAGTACAGGGAAGTTGGGAGACAAGAATAGCATATTTACATAGTGTGAACTTAATCTTTTAGAGTGAAAATATGCCTGAAAGGGAGACTATGTAAATGTAGCCAGTATCTATTTAACTCATTTACCAATAATTTTGCCTAACATTTTCAAATGTTATCTATCTATCTATCTATCCATCCACCCATCCTTCCATACCTCCATCTTTGTTCCCTGCTCCTGCAGGCCACAGTAATGGGGAACGCCAGAGTGGAGAACCACACCGAGTGCCACTGCAGTACTTGCTATTATCACAAATCTTAAGCATTTTGCACACTGTTGTGTTGACGACTGCTGATTTCATGGAATGGGAACTGAACTTGTTCAGGGTTTGTGCGATACAGCCCTCCTTTTCCTGGCCAGACCATTTTGTGTGCTTCAGAAACATGCTGCAGCTCGATTGCTTTCCTCCTTCTCCTGTGCAGTACAATCAGCAGTCTAGATCTTTCCATTTGGGATAAAATATAGCATATCTCATAACCATTAAAAGCTTGTTCCATTGGAAATAAAGTCTTTTAAATCATCATTCAGTCATGGAATTACCGTTTTTTTTCTTTCTTAAAGTAAAGCCAAAGCCAGGCATCATGTCTGTAACCCTAGCTGCTTAGGAGGCTGAGAACTGAGGATTGTGATTTGAAGTAGCCTGGGTAGGAAAGTCCATGAGACTGTTATCTCAAATTTCCCAGCAGAAAGTCTAAAGTGGAGGTGTGGAACACCAACCTTGAGCCAAAAAGTTAAGGGATAGCACCTAGGCCCCAAGCTCAAGCCCCAGTACTGGCACACACACACACACACACACACACACACACACACACACACACACACACACACACACACACAGAGTAAAGCCAATTTCTTTTAAGGCATGAGCCAATGGCTGTGAGTTGGGACCATGGTCACTGAGTGACCTGATATTGGATGATTTGCTCCCACTTAACTGCTAGAAGTAAACTGTGTATTCTTTCAGTCAGTGAGCAGTTATCAGAGAATCCTTTGGTATGAAAGAACTTCAGTTTCTCTTCATTTTATGCCCCCTTTAAATTTCCATTTTAATATTTTTTTATGAAAAAAGAGACATTATTATGGCAGTACATGTATGTAGTTTTTAAGTGAATATGCATGTATTGGAACTATTTGATCAGAAACTTTTTACTGGTACAAATGTGCAATGAAACACAACCCCGAAATGACCAGGTGTTAGTGCTTTACACCTAGAATCCTAGCTACTCAGGAGGCTGAGATCTGAGAATCAGGGTTCAAAGCTAGTCCAAATAGAAAAGACGATGAGACTCTTATCTCCAATTAATCACCAAAAAGCAAAAGTGAAGCTAAGACTCAAGTGGTAGAGTACTAACCTTGAGCCAAAAAGGCTTAGAGACAGTGCTTAGGCATCAAGTTCAAGAGTCAGGATCAACATGTGTAACACACACACACACACACACACACACACACACACACACACACACAAGAGCCTGAGATCTGAGGATCATGGTTCAAAGCCAGGCCAAGTAGAAAAGTTTATGAGTCTCTCACTTCCAATTAACCAATAAAAAGACCAGAAGTAGAAATCTAGCTCAAGTGGTAGAACTCCAGTCTTGAGCTAATAAGCCAAGTGAGAGAACAAGGATCTGAGTTTAAGCTCTAATATCTGTGTGTGTGCACCCGCCCCCACCCCCCAACAGAAAAACCAAAGGAAAAAAACGGTTTTTGAAAATACCAACTCCTTCCAACCCTAACATATCTACCTTCTTGGCCAAAAATGAAGCCTATACTGATAGTCTCTAGCTGACAGGCTGTCCTAAAATCTGAAGATCCAGAGAATCAGAGCTTGTAGTTCTATGTTCAGGTCAGGGTGCAAATGAATAAATACTCAATAAAGTATCCACCGAGCACTCACTGTGGGCTAGATGGGGTTCCAAGTGCTCTCACTTAGTTCTAGCAAAATGCTTCAGGGTAGAGCCATGCGTCAAAGTCACATTTACTGAGCACTTGCACTTAGAGCTAGGGTGGTCTTCTCCTTAGGGGCAATAGCTTTATTTATCCATTAAATCATACTAGCTATGGTAGAGATCACAGCCACCCATAAGCTCAAGTCTGAAAGGAACCTGAAATTTTAAACATGAGCCTAGAATTTAAAATACAATCATAGCAGTCACAGATAAGGTTAAATAAAATTTCAACCATCACCGATTTGTCAAGATTTCCTATCTGTGTGACACTAATGTGTGGTTAGTTCTTTTGTGCATTTATTGCTCATTATTTGAGTGCTTACTCTGAGATGACACTTGGCTAGACCACAAGGATTCCAAGGTATCGGGATTCTCTAGAAGTTAAAGTTGACAGAAGATAAATCAGCTTAATCTGATAGAACAGTGGTGCTAATTATTGGTTCAGTAAAGTGTTTGGCAGAGGTTCATTGAGAACCTACTCTCTGTCAGGTATAGGACTTTGGAGAATCTGTCAGAGGAAGAAATCTATGAACACACCCTTGACTGGAGTGACTGGAGTGGCTTTATAGGTCTGAGATCTTCCTATTTGACAGAGGGAATGGATGAGATACTCAGGTTGTAATGACAGAGGAAAGGGATAACTTCACAGTCTCCCAGATCAGCCATATCAACGTAGGTAAGCACCCGGGTGAAATTTTACCATGGGCCAAGCCTGTTGCTGGTCCTGAGATGAATAAGTCACACACTCTGCTCTGAAGCCATTCACAGGGCACTGAGGAAAGAAGATGTGTGCTGTAGGAGAGATCTGGGTTTTGGTGGCATAAAAAAATTGATGGCTGATTGACAGACCCTTAGCAAATCTTATGAGAAAAAAAGAGAACACACCCAAATAAACAAACTCAGAGATGAGAATGGAAACATCACTACAGAAACAGTCATGGGCCTGAACTCTGGGCCTGGATACTGTCCCTCAGCTATTCACCTCAAGGCTAGCGCTCTACCACTTGAGCCACAGCACCACTTCCACCTTTTTTTTTCTGCTTATGTGGTGCTAATAAGTTTGAGAATCTGACAGATATGGACAAATTTCTAGCAAATATTGACATGCCCAAACTAAACCAACTTAACAGACCTATATCAAGCACTGAAATAGAAGCAGTAATAAAAGACCTTCCACCCAAGAAAAGCCCAGGACTGGATAGATTTACAGCTGAATTCTACAAGACCTTCAAAGCAGAACTCACACCAATACTCCTCCATCTCTTCAATGAAATAGAAAGCAAAAATTTACAACCATACTCTTTTTATGACACCAGCACAACCCTCATCCCCAAACCAGGCAGGGACTCATCAAAGAAAGAGAACTAAAGACCAATTTCTTTGATGAATATTGACACAAAACTTCTCAACAAAATCTTGGCCAATCGACTTCAACAACTCATCAAAAAAGTCATACACCACGATCAAACAGGATTCATTTCAGAGATGCAAAGCTGGTTCAATATACACAAAACAATATAATTCATCACATCAACAAAAGCAAGGATAAGAACCACATGGTTATTGCAACAGATGCAGAAAAAGCGCTTGACAAGATCCAATACCTCTATGATGAAAGCTCTGGAAAAACTAGGAATCCATGGAACATTCCTCAATATAATAAAGGCTGTATATGACAAGCCTACAGCTAGCATTATATTTAATGGCAAAAAGTTAAAGCCATTTCCTCTAAATTCAGGAATGAGTCAAGGATGTCCACTCTTTCCACTCCTCTTCAACCTACTATTAGAATGCCGAGCTACAGCAATAAGACAAGATACAAACATAAAAGGGATCCAAATAGGGAAAGATGAAGTAAAACTCTCCCATTTTGCAGATGACATGATCTTGTATTTAAAGAACCCCATGGACTCCACTCCCAAGTTACTTGAACTATTGGAAACTTTGGCAAAGTAACAGGGTATAAAATTAACCCTCAGAAAGCAATGACTTTTCTGTATGCGAATAATGAGAAGAGCGCGGCTAAAATTAGGAAAGCAACCCCTTTTATAATAGCCCCACAAAAAATAAAATACTTAGGAGTTAACAAAAGAGTTGAAGGACCTGTATGACGAAAACTTTAAAAACCTGAAAAAGGAAATTAAAGCAGAACTGAGCAAATGGCAAAACCTCCCATGCTCCCATGAATTGGGAGGATTAACATCATGAAAATGGCAATACTGCCAAAGGCTATCTACAAATTCAATGCGATATCTATCAGTATCCCAACCTCATTCTTCAATGAAATAGAAGAAGCAATCCAAAAATTCATATGAAACAATGGAAGACCCCAAATAGCAAAAACAATCCTTAGTAGGAAGAACAGCACTGGAGGAATATCAATTCCAAATTTCAAACTCTACTACAAACCCATAATAATCAAAGCAGCTTGGTACTGGCGCAAGAACAGATCTGAGGACCAATAGAATAAGACTTAAGACCCAGAAATGAACCCACAGACTTATAGCCACCTAATCTTTGACAAGGGAGCTAAAGAAATAGAATGGAAGAAAAACAGCCTTTTCAGTAAATGGTGTTGGCAAAATTGGTTAAACACTTGTAGAAAACTAAAACTACATCCATATATATCACCCTGCACCAGAATCAACTTCAAATTGATCAGAGACCTTGAAATAAAAGCAGACTCCAAGAAAACATTACAGGAAGGAATAGGAGAAACTCTAGGGATCCTTGGCACAGGCAGAAAATTTCTAAATAGAGACCCAGAAGCACAACAAATCAAAGAAAGTTTGGACAAATGGGATTGCATGAAACTGCAGAGCTTCTGCAAGGTAAAAGACATAACGAGCAAGTTCAAGAGAAAGCCCACGGACTGAGAGAAGACCTCCACTAGCCATACAATGACAAGGGTCTCATATCTAAAATATATTTATAACTCAAGAAACTAAATCCCCCCAACAACAAAGCCTCAAAGAAGCAACTGCCCGATTAATAAATGGGCTAAAGACTTAAAGAGAGACTTCTCTAAAGAGTAAATGAGAATGGCCATTAGATACATGAAGAAATGCTCAACTTCTCTAGCCATAAAAGAAATGCAAATCAAGACAATGATGAGATTCCATCTCACCCCAGTTAGAATGGCTATAATCAAGAAATCTAATAACAACAGATGCTGGAGGGGATGTGGCCAAAAGGGAGCCCTACTACTGCATTGTTGGTGGGAATGTAAACTTGTTCAACCACTTTGGAAAGCAGTATGGAGGTTCCTCAAAAGACTCCACATAGAGCTCCCTTATGACCCAGCAATCCCACTTTTGGGCATTTACCCAAACGATCACAAACAAGATCATACCAAAGCTACCAGCACAATCATGTTTATCGCAGCATTATTTACCATAGCTAAGATATGGAACCAACCCCAATGCTCCTCAGTAGATGAATGGATCAAGAAAATGTGGCATATATATATATATATATATATATATATATATATATATACACATATATATATATATATATAAACACATACACACACACACACACACACACACACACACACACCACACACACACACACACACGGAATTCTATGCCTCCATCAGAAAGAATGACATTGCCTCATTTGTTAGGAAATGGAAAGACTTGGAAAAAATTATATTAAGTGAAGTAAGCCAGGCCCAAAGAAACATAGGTCCCATGGTTTCCTTTATTTGCAATATCTAGTACATGTTTAGGACAAGCAGAGAAGATCAAAGGCTATGTACATATGACCACATGAGATAATGTTAAGCAAAATATACCCCAAGACAGGGACACAAGTGGCTTTTTTTTCTTTCTTGCTAGTGTTTTTAGTGTACTTACAATGCACTATGTGATTCTTTTTTTTTTTTTGTATGTTCTTCCCCCATGGTATAACCCTGTTTTCACCGGATTTTATGCCGGTGTTCTGTATCTTGTATATACATTTTTGTAATTTGGGGAGAAGAAGGGATATCGTGGAACACTTAAATGGGGATGCAGGCTGACTCATTGTGACAATGAGATGTACAGGACACTATGCTGAAAACGAACTTTACAATGTTGGGGTGGGGGCTCGTGGGAGGAATTGGGTAGGTGGGAAGGGAAGTGATGGTAGGGGGAAAACAAAGGAGGAGGTAACAATGCTCACTACAAAATGTACTCATTACCCAGGGCTGGGAAGGTGGCTCAGTGGTAGAGTGCTTGCCTTGCATGCATGAGGCCCTGGGTTCAATTCCTCAGAATCACATAAACAAAAAGAAAAAAGCCAGAAGTGGCACTGTGGCTCAAGTGGTAGAGCGCTAGCCTTGCGCTGAAGAACTGAGGGACAGTGCCCAGGCCCAGAGTTTAGGCCCCATGACCTCTCATAAACCTACTCATGTAACTGTAACCCCACTCATGTAACTGTAACCCCTCTGTACAACACTTTTAATATATACATTTATATATATATATTAAAAATTGATGGCTGAAATGAGGGATGGGGTTTGTCATAAAGAAATTCATAGGACAAACTGGGACTTGAATTGGGTCCAGAACAGAAGTCAGTAATGTGGGAGAGGTTCATTCTGGATTGAAAAACCAGCACAAGCAAACAACCAGAGATGTGAAACTGTACGATGTCACAGAATTCCAAATTCAGTGTGACTGGATTACAGGACGCTGGATAGGGGCTGGTGCCACAGCAACAACAGAGACCTATCAAGGGGGTCCTTGAATAACACGAAGTATGGGGGTTCCTGGAGCAACAGGATATGTATCTAAAAAATAGATATAGAATAGAACACAGAACTGCAAAACTCGGATTTGAAGCAATGACTTCAAGCTAGACATGATAACGTGTGTCCATTATCCTAGCACTCTGGAGGCTGAAGCAGGAGGATGATGAGTTTGAGCCTAACATAGGCCATGTAGTGAGATTTGTCTCAGAATATTACCCCTACTCCCAAATGCAACCAATCAAGGAACCTAAGGACTTAACAGGAGATGTTCTGCTGTGGGTGGGACCTTTTCAATCCTGCTCTCTTCACTCCTCTCAAACCTATTTTCCCAAGCCTACCTTCTCATGTTAGAAATACACATGTGAGGAGGGAGTTCCGGGAAGATGGCTGAGGAGAAGCTGGAATCTGAACAAGCTCTTGCATAGAAAACAGTTTCAGAGTTCCAGTGAACAGTCCCAAGCCAGAGAATCACACCAAGTGTGCCATCACAGGACAGAGAGTTAGTCAAGAGAGGGGAAGCCAAGCAGACACATCTGGGCGCCTGCCAGCAGCTGCCGCTGCGGCGGCAGGGTCGCGGCGGCGACCACCGCTGCGGGGGCATACCTGAGACACAGTCCGGGACGAAGGAGCCAGACGCAGCGGATGAGCGGATTCTACTCAACACCAGCAAGAACCGACAAGGAGCGGACAACTTCATCCTGCACTTTGCAGACCAGAGACGACCCAGGATCCAAGACTCGGAGTGAGTAGAAGCCTGACGGCCTCACTCATTCTCAGGGAGCAGAGGAGGGAAGGCCACCCCTCCCCCCCCAGCACCGGTGATCTCCATCTTGGATACCGACAAAGCTCGGAGGAGCTGCTAGCTCCAGCTCAGGCCTTGGAATAAAACGAGTCATTTAGCAGGTCACAAGAACTTAACGGCGAAGTGACCTCACAGACTCAGTTCCATCCAGGGAAAAGTCACCCAGCTCAGGCGCCAGCCATTGGAGTGGCTCTCCTCACAGGGTAACCAGAGCCAGAGGCTGCCCCTCCCTCTAGCAGCCACCACAATCAATTGAAAAACAGAAACCCTGAGAATGGCTCCAGGCTGGGTGCTGTGAGTTTTTTTCACAAAATAGCCCCAGGGAAAAGCTACTGTTGGTTGAAAGGCCTCAGCTCTACCCAGAACCTAGCCTCATCACTGCATCCCCCTCTTTTGTGATTCTCAAAGCAGATCACCCTCCCAGTAAACTAACCTGGGAGGGGGATCTCAAAATCTTGGGTAAAGCAGAGCATTTTTCTGCCTGTTCCAACAAACTGACTTAAGAAACCAATCAAGCCACAGGACCTCAAGCCGACCAGAGACTCCAACCAGACTCTGGTTACAGACAAAAGGGAGATACAGGACTCTTCCCACCCATCCCAAAAAAAAAAAAAAAAAAAAAATCAAAGAACTTTTTTTTCTTCTTCTTCTTCTTTTCTTTTTTTCTTTTTTTTCTTTTTTTTTTTTCGTTTTTTGTTACCTTATATATATAAAAAAATTTTTTTTCCTTTTCTAAAACTTTTATTAATCTTTAATTTTTGCCTCTTCTGAAAAAATAATTGTTTTCCAGTAACTTTTTTTTTTTCTCTCCTCTTATAATTTTTATTTTAGGAATACGTGAATGTGTGTTTTCCTTTCTTTTCTTGTCTTCTTTCTCTTTTTCTTTCATTCTTAATTATCTTTTTGTTTTTTGTCTAGCTCTACTGAACTTCTGATCTTTTCTTCTCACTTTCCTATCCTTTCCACCTTTTCCTCTTTTGTTCTTCTTTATGTGACTTAACTCTTGTCCTGCACATCCTCAGATAAACCTGTAGTTAACTAGTAGACCCTATCCCCCATTGTGTACACACTTAATCCACAAACTTATTACTCAATTCAAAACCTCTGAGACTTAAATTCATTAATAGCAGTACTACCTCTTTATACCTATATAATATTTTAAGCATTTTTTTAAAGTTTTTCACATCTCCTCTATGTCCCTCCCTTTCTCTCAACATATTCACATTCCTCTCTAAATAGATGGTCTTTTAGTATCTATAATAACATTAATTTTTACGTTTCTATTTTTTTTCTGGTCTCTTTTCATTCCCCTTTCCCTTTCTTCTTTTTTTCTCTCTCTCTACTTGCATCCTACCCAACCTATTTCCTGCACTGTGATTAGGACATAGTTAACTCTCCCTGTGCCTCCCCACACCAATCTATTCCTATTTTTTACCCACATCTCTCCCTAACCCTAATAATTTCTGGTTTTCCAAATTCTTCTCTGCGGTTCGAAGTCCTTTAACATATAGTTGTTTGATGTTGAATAGATGTATCTGTTGAACTAGATTGTATCTGTAGACTATTGACTGTACAAATGCAAACTTTGGTTGATGGTTGCCTTAAGATAGTGTTCTAGCACAAAACTGGTGCTATCTTCATCTCAAATGGGCAGAGTAAGCCGGAAAAACACAAGAAAAATGGCAAATTCGGGTATCTCAATTCCCAATCTTGATAATCAGGGGTTAGAACAGATAATGAATAATCCAGAGGAGAGTTCCCAAATAGCTCTACAAACACTGCTGGCAAACATGATAAATGAGAAGTTTGACAACGTACAAAGGACTCTGTATGAGCGTGATAGGGAGAGAGAGGAGGCATCCCAGAAGTTTATACAGGGATATCATAAGCGTGAGGAAGCTACTCAAAAACTGATACAGGATTTGTGTGAACAACTTGAGAATACTCAAAGAGAAAGGGAGGAATGGCGTGAGCAGGCTGAGAACACTCAAAGAGATCTGCAGGAATCCCACGAACGGGAGGAAGCTAATCAAAGAGTAATACAGGAATTGAGAGACCAGGTAGAGAACACACAAAGATCACTAAAGGCATTCATGGAATCCATTAACAAAGAGCTGAAGGAAGTCAGGGAGACCACAAAGGGAATGCTGAATGGAACCCAACAGAAGGAATGGGAGTCCAAAGAAACCATAACCAATCAACTAAGTGATTTGAGGACAAACACTGAACACCAAATTAAGGAAGTAAAGAAATTCATACAAGACCTAAAACAGAGCTTCAACAAAGAACTTGAAGCCATCAAAGCTGACCAACTAGAAGGAAAAGAGATAAAAAACAAAGTAGAGAGTCTTGACAGCAGGTTAGACCATGCAGAAGATCGAATCTCAGGGATTGAAGACAGCCTAGATATTATAGAGAAAGAACATACAACCATCCAAGACAAGTCCAAGAAATATGATAGATCTATCCAACACCTGGAAGACACCATCAGAAGGCCTAACCTAAGGATAATGGGTGTAGAGGAGCACCTAGAAGCAGAAGTTAATGGTCTAGGAAATTTGTTTAACAGGATCCTAGCAGAGAACTTCCCAAACATGCAAAAAGATAGGCCTGTCCAGATACAAGAAGCCTTTAGAACCCCAAATAGACCAGACCAGAATAGGACATCCCACCGCCACATTATAATCCACACAGGATCAACTCAGACCAAGGAAAAGATCCTTAAAGCTGTCAAGGAGAAAAGGTTAATCACCTATAAAGGGAAACCAATTAGAATCACCTCAGATTTCTCAGCAGAGACAATCAAAGCAAGAAGAGCCTGGAATGATGTATGCCATGCCCTAAAAACAAACAACTATCAACCAAGAATACTGTACCCAGCTAAACTCTCCTTCATAACTGAAGGCCAAATAAAAACCTTCCATAGCAAAGAAAAATTGAAACAATACATCTCCACCAAACCAGCCCTACAAAAGATTCTTAAAGATGTCCTACACATAGAAAACCAACAAGACCGCAATAAAGGCCAAGAAACGGCACCCAAACTGAGAATCCAAGAACCATAGGAAGAACCCAGTTTTCGCAGCCCCCAAGAAGGTAGATAACATGGCAGGAACTCCCAAATACCTCTCAGTCCTATCTCTTAATGTTAACGGACTGAACTCTCCAATTAAGCGACATAGACTGTCTAGTTGGATTAAAAAACAAGACCCTTCTATCTGCTGCCTGCAGGAGTCACATCTTGCCCGTAAAAACAAACACATTTTCAATGTTAAAGGCTGGAACAAAATCTACCAAGCAAACGGCCCCCATAAACAGGCGGGAGTTGCAACCCTAATATCAGATAAAATAGACTTCAAATTAAAATTCGTGAGAAGAGATAAAGAAGGTCGCTACATACTAATTAAAGGATCTCTCCTTCAGGAGGATATTACAATTCTAAATATCTATTCGCCAAACAATGGAGCACCCAAATTTATCAAAGAAACACTACTTTCCCTCAAATCCCATATAGATCCAAAGACATTAATTGTTGGGGATTTTAACACACCACTCTCCCCACTAGATAGATCAACTCGGCAAAAACTCAACAGAGAAACCCCAGATCTAAACAGCTGCATAAATCAACTAGAATTAACAGACATCTACCGAACATTTCACCCAGCAGCATCAGAATACACGTTTTTCTCAGCAGCACCTGGAACGTTTTCTAAAATAGACCACATTTTAGGCCACAAAGCAAACTTGTCTAAATTCAGAAACATTGAAGTTATACCTTGCATTCTCTCTGACCACAAGGGAATAAAATTAGAACTCAACACCAAAAGCCACCAAAGAAAGTCCGGTATCACATGGAGGCTGAACAACACACTGCTGAATCATGAGTGGGTCATGGAAGAGATTAGAAAGGAAATTCAAATGTTCATGCTATTCAACAAAAATGAACACACAAAATACCAGCTCCTCTGGGACACAGCAAAGGCAGTACTCAGAGGCAAGTTTATAGCTCTGAGCTCCTACATCAACAAATTGGAGAGATCTGAAACTAACAATTTAATGACACATCTAAACCTCCTCGAAAAAGAGCAGCAAGATAAACCCCAATCCAGTAGATGGAAAGAAATAATCAAAATTAAATCAGAATTAAATGAATTAGAATCCAAAAAAACTATAGAAAGAATCAACAAAACAAAGAGTTGGTTCTTCGAAAAACTTAACAAAATTGACAGACCCTTAGCAAATCTTATCAGAAAAAGAAGAGAACACACCCAAATTAATAAACTCAGAGATGAGAATGGAAACATCACCACGGAAACAACCAAGATTCAGAACATTATAAGGGAATACTTCTCAAAACTTTATGCTAATAAGTTTGAGAACTTGACAGAAATGGACCTCTTCCTAGCAAATATTGACATACCAAAGCTAAACCAAGATGAGTTAAACTATCTTAACAGACCCATATCAAGCATTGAAATAGAAACAGCAATAAGAGACCTCCCAGCTAAGAAAAGTCCAGGACCAGATGGTTTTACAGCAGAATTTTACAAGGCCTTCAAAGCAGAGCTCACACCAATTCTCCTCCAACTCTTCAATGAAATTGAAAGAGAAAGCTCACTACTGAACACATTCTATGAAGCCATCATAACCCTCATCCCAAAACCAGGCAGGGACTCATCAAAGAAAGAGAACTATAGACCCATTTCTTTGATGAACATTGATGCAAAACTTCTCAACAAAATTTTGGCCAACCGACTTCAACAATTCATCCAAAAAATCATACACCACGATCAAACAGGATTCATTTCAGGGATGCAAAGCTGGTTCAATATACGCAAATCAATTAATATTATTCATCACACCAACAGGAGCAAGAATAAGAACCACATGGTTATCTCAATAGATGCAGAAAAAGCATTCGACAAGATCCAACACCCCTTTATGATGAAGGTTTTGGAAAAAATAGGAATCCATGGAACATTCCTCAATACAATAAAGGCTGTATATGACAAACCTACAGCCAGCATTATACTCAATGGTGAAAAACTAAAGCCATTTCCTCTTAACTCAGGAACAAGACAAGGTTGCCCACTCTCTCCACTTCTCTTCAATCTAGTATTAGAATGCCTAGCTACAGCAATAAGACAAGATGCAGACATAAAGGGGATCCAAATAGGGAAAGAAGAAATAAAACTCTCCCTCTTTGCAGATGACATGATCTTGTATTTAAAGAATCCCATAGACTCCACTCCCAAATTACTCAAGCTGATTCAAAACTTTGGCAAAGTAGCAGGTTATAAAATTAACCCCCCAAAATCAATGGCTTTTCTGTATGCCAACAATGAGAAAAGTGTGGCTGAAATTAGGAAAGCAACTCCATTTTAAATAACCCCACAAAAAATAAAATACCTAGGAATTAACTTAACTAAAGAAGTGAAGGACCTCTATGATGAAAACTTTAAAATCTTGAAAAAGGAAATCAACACAGAACTTAAAAAATGGCAAAACCTCCCATGTTCCTGGATTGGAAAGATTAACATCGTGAAAATGGCAATACTTCCCAAGGCTATCTACAAATTCAACGCAATACCTATCAAAATTCCACCCTCATTCTTCAAGGAAATAGAAGAGGCAATTCAAAAATTCATATGGAACAATAAAAGACCCCGAATAGCAAAAACGCTCCTCAACGGAAAGAACACTGCTGGAGGAATATCAATACCAAATTTCCAACTCTACTATAAAGCCATAGTAATCAAAACAGCTTGGTATTGGCATAAGAACAAACCTCAGGACCAATGGAATAGAATTGAAAACCCAGAAATGAACCCACAGACCTATAGCCATCTAATCTTCGATAAGGGAGCTACAACAATAGAATGGAAGACAGACAGCCTCTTCAGTAAATGGTGCTGGCAAAACTGGTTAACTACATGTAGAAAACTAAAGCTAGATCCTTCTATATCACCCTGCACCAGAATCAACTCCAAATGGATCAAAGACCTTGAACTCAAAGCAGACACTCTGAAAACATTACAGGATGGAATAGGAGAAACCCTGGGTCTCCTTGGCTCAGGCGGAAATTTTCTGAATAGAGACCCGGAAACACAACAAATCAAAGAAAGGTTGGACAAATGGGATTGCATAAGGTTGCAGAGCTTCTGCAGGGCAAATGACATAGCTAGCAAGATCAATAGAAAGCCCACGGATTGGGAGAAGATCTTTACTAGCCATACAACGGACAAGGATCTCATATCTAAAATATAGTTGGAACTCAAAAAATTAAACCACCCAACAACAAATCCTCAAAGAAACAATTGCCCAATAAGTAAGTGGGAGAAAGACTTAAAGAGAAGCTTCTCTGAAGAAGAAAGAAGGATGGCCAATAGACACATGAAGAAATGTTCAACATCCCTAGCCATAAAAGAAATGCAAATCAAAACAACATTGAGATATCACCTCACTCCAGTTAGAACGGCAAAAATCAAGAACTCTAACAACAACAGATGCTGGAGGGGATGTGGACAGAAAAGAACCTTACTTCATTGTTGGTGGGAATGTAAACTTGTTCAACCACTTTGGAAAGCAGTATGGAGGTTCCTCAAAAGACTTCACATAGAGCTCCCCTATGACCCAGCAATCCCACTTTTGGGCATTTACCCTAATGTTTACAAAAAAGACCACACTAAAGCTACCAGCACAACTATGTTTATTGCAGCATTATTTACCATAGCTAAGATATGGAACCAACCCAGATGCCCCTCAGTAGATGAATGGATCAAGAAAATGTGGTATATATACACAATGGAATTCTATGCCTCCATCAGAAAGAATGACATTTCCCCATTTGTTAGGAAATGGAAAGGCTTGGAAAAAATTATATTAAGTGAAGTAAGCCAGGCCCAAAGAAACATAGGTCCCATGGTTTCCTTTATTTGCAATATCTAGTATAGGTATGAGTCAAGCGGAAAAAGTCAGAGAATGTGATGTTAGGAAAACGAGCCCTCAAATATGTATTTTAATGTTTTTGTTTCTTTCATGCATGTGTTTCTAACGCATTTATAAGATTATTTCTTTGTTGCTTTGTATGTCCCTCCCCCACAGTGTAACCCCCGCTTTCACTATATTTGATGTCAGTATAACATGTGGAGGAGACGGGGACAAACAAGTCGTTTAAGGATTCAGGTGGACCTGTTGTAACAATGAGAAGTACAAAATGTCATGTCAAAACCAGCTTTACAATGTCGGTGTGGGGGGGGGGAGGGGGGTATGATTGGGTGGGGGGGAGGGGGGGGCTGGGAAGGGAGGTGAAGGGTAAACAAAGGAGGAGGCTGCGATGCTTGGTAAGAAATGTATGCATTATCCTGCCCATGTAATTGTAACCCCTCTGTACCGTATGTTCTCAAATAAAGTAAAATAAAATTAAAAAAAAAAAAAAAGAAATACACATGTGAGGGGCTGGGAAGTTGGCTCAGTGGTAGAGCGCTTGCCTTGCATGCCTGAGGCCCTGGGTTCGATTTCTCAGCACCACATAAGCAAAAAGAAAAAAGCCAGAAGTGGCGCTGTGGCTCAAGTGGTAGAGCGCTAGCTTGAGCTAAGCGCTGAGGGACAGCACCCAGGCCCAGAGTTCAGGCCTTCGACTGGACCCAAAAAAAAATTAAAAAAAAAAAAAAAGAAATACACATGTGAAAACTTTGAGAAGTTCCATTGAAGGACCAATATTCTCAGCTTTGCCGTTTATAACAACCATTTCAGCAGCAAATGAAGGGGAATGGAAAGGTGAGAGATTGGACTATGGATTCTTGGTCGATTCCTTGGCAATTGTCTTTGATAGGATGATAGGGCACGTAATGTATGAGGACAGGCATCCTGGCGTGGAAGGCATTAGGAAGAAATGAAGATGTGTGTGTTGGATTCCTGGGGTTGTACAAGGCTGTAGACTGTGCAATCCCTGTGGAAACGGAAAAGCCATGTGTGGCAGCAGAGAGGGAAGATGACAAATTCCATTGAAGACTCACAAAATTGAAATGTCTAAGGACCCTAACATGAGCATGTGTGACAGACAGTCCATGAGTGCTGCGATTCTATCACCTGTTCCTCTCTAGAAGTAGAGACCCTCCACTTAGGATTTTAGTCCTAGGTCCTTGACTTTGATCACAGAATAAGAATTTCAGGACAGGTAAGAAAACTTGGCAGAGCTTTATTGAGTAAGCAAGCAAGCAAGAGAAATAGATACACTTCAACAGGTATGTGGGTGCTCAATGGGAGATGCTGAGCTTTTGACATCAGGGGTATGTATGATAAAAGGTAGAGTTTGACTTAGAGTTATTCTAGAATGGTATTTTTCCTTTGTTCTCACACCTGGCACATTCAATCACTTTTGGTGTTACTCTGTTACCATGTGGGCTCAGGGGCTCTAAGACTCATCTGCTCATTAAACTTTGATGATTGATGTCTCAGCTTCCTTTCAAAGAAGGACGGCTTCTGACACATATTTTTTTGACAGTCCTGGGGCATGAACTCAGGGCCTGGGCACTGTCCCTGAGCTTCTTTTGCTCAAGGCTAGCACTCTACCACTTGAGCCTCAGGGTCACTACTGGGCATGCTAGGCAAGCACTCTACCACTAAGCCACATTCCCAATCCCTGGCATGCATTTTTTTAGAGACAGATATCTACCTTTAGACAAACACTTTGTGCCCAGAGGAGTCACTTCCTCAAGTATTTGCTTTTCCGGGATACATATCATTCTTTTACAAAAATATTCTTATTATAAGAGTGAGGTGCAGAGGAGTTACAGTTATTTAAGTCAGGTAATGAGTACATTTCATTTTGGACAATGTCATTGCTTCCCTTGATCGCTCACAGTTTTTCCCTCCAATCTCCACCCACAAGTTGTATAAGTCATTTCCCACATAGTGTCTAGTGAGTGCCACTGCTGTATTTGTTCACCCTTTGTCCCTCCATTTCTGTGCCCCTTACCCTTTCCAAAACAGATACAGGAACAAACAATACAAAAAAAAGAAAAGAAAAATCATAACAAAGAAAATCGTCTTGTTTCCACTTCCTGGAATTCATTTTGATAAATGTAACTTCACATGATCAGAGGCACGTAGGCATTATGTCTTTGTGTCCCTCCCCTAAGAGTCAAGATGCATGTCTAATTATTTTGGGCCAGCAGGCAAGGTCAGATAGAGAAAGCTGCTCTTGTTCTTGTTCTTTTCCTTGTGCTTATGAAGTAATTCCTCAGTAATCCTGTTGGGGTTTCAGGGCCACATTCCTGCTCTCACCCCCTATGGAAAGTACTAAAACTATATCAATTTTCTTTAAATGCTTTTGTTCAGAAGGTACATTTGAATTCAAATAACTTGTTTAGTTGTAAATTGTCTGTGAACAGTAATTGATTCTCAACTAAGCTGACAGCAAGTACAATTTCAGTATGTGTAAATTTACTTCTACACACGTTTTTCTCAATTGAAGCTCATGTTGGGGGTAATTAGAGGAAGCTGCCATTAGAGCTGGGGAGGAAGAGCTTTCTCCGAGATGCTCCCGAGGGATAAAGAGAAAGCATCCAAAGGAACCTGGGTTTGACTTGGAAACTAGCAGTATCTTCGTGGAAGGTAGAGGGAATGGGCTGTGTATTTAAAGCATTCCTTTTTAGGTGTTTGGGTTGAAGATACGCTGGGATGAAGTAAAACTTTAACCTTGGGTATTAGGCAGAGGATTTAGTAGCTATCTTAATGACATTATGGTCACCACCACAGTTATTCTGTGTCTCAGTGACCACGGTCTGATGCGGAAGACCGTTAGACCATCAGAGATGGGTCCATCATTTGGATGGCCAGTCGTCTGTGAGATTGGCCAAACTGTAGTTCTTGTCTATTCCTTGCTTCAGAGCTCACTGCTGCCCCGTGTGGACAAATGGTGTGGTGCTCCTGGAAAAGAGGTTTTAAGGACACTAGGCAAGCGTGGTCTAGAGGACTGAGTACCTTCATCTTTGTGTTTATGAGGTTCTCCTGTTCACTTGTCTCTGCTGTACCCTTCGGGTGGCATTGAACCAGTTGTGGGGTGACACTTTTCTTTTTTAGAGCTTTTAAATTGCTATAATAAAGATGATATTGGGGGAGGGAGTTACAGTTTCATAAGTCAGGTATTGAGTATATTTCTTTTTGGACAATGTCACCCCTTCCTTTGCCCCCACACAGTTTTTCCCTCTTATTCCTGCCCACAAGTTGTATAGGTCATTTTCAACATAGTGTCTAGTGCATTTGTTCACCCTTTGTTCCTCCATTTCTGTGCCCTCCTACCCTTCTAAAGACAAAAAGAAAAAATCCTCTTGCTTCCTTTTCCTAGAGTTCATTTCCATAGGGTGACAGCTTTAACGCATGTACACTTGGCAAATTATAGCTTTGATGTTGTTTAGGAATGTTTGAGAAGCTAAAATTAAATTTCAAAATCCATCCACTTATTATATCAATTTCAACATTACATATGACATGAAAGAAAAGGAAAAACCATTAATTAGGCCTTTCACATGTAGTTTAAATTGTGGAGTTTTGAGCAGTTGTGAAGTAATGGCTTTACTATCTACACACATAAATTTAGAGGGGAATGATTGTCACTAAAAAGTCATAATGATGAATTTAATAAATTCCTTTTCAATGATAAAACCTAATACGTTCTGAAAAATGTTTAATTTTATTGTCAAGGTGATGTACAGAGGGGTTACAGTTATGTAAGTAAGGTAGTGAGTACATTTCTTATTGCACTTGTTACCCCCTCCTCATTTTTCTCCCTCTTTCCCTCCCCCAGCTTCCCCCACCAAGATGTACAGGTCATTTCCAACATACTGTTTTGTGAGTATCACTGTTGCATTGGTTCCCCCTTTGTCCTTTGTCTTACCATTTTGTTGTTCCCCTTCCTTTCCCTAATTCAGATAAACATATTTACAATACCCAGGCTACCAAAATCAAATATGGTGACAACAGGGGATAAACCATAGAGGGGAAACACAAAAGAAAAAAGAAATCACGTAGTACATTAAAAACAACAACAACAACAGCAACAACAAAGGAAATCCTCTTCTGTACATGTCTTGGGGTTCATTTCCCTTACTATCATCTTATATGGTCATACGTACATATCTATTCTGCTCATCTGCTAAGATTATCCTAGACGTATACTAATTATTACAAATAAGGGAAAGCACAGGACCTATGTTCCTTTGGGTCTGGCTTTACTTCACTTAATATGATTTTTTCTAAATCCTTCCACTTCCTTTCATTCTGACACATCATCATTCTGATGTATTATTCTGTTGGATGGAAGTATAACATTCCAGTGTGTGTGTGTGTGTGTGTGTGTGTGTGTGTGTGTGTGTGTGTGTGTATCTCACATTTTCTTGATCCATTAATCTACTGAGGGGTGTCAGGGTTGGGTCCATATCTTAGCTATGGTAAATAATGCTGTGATAAACATAGCTGTACTGGTAGCTTTAGTATGGCCTTTTTTGTGGTCACTTGGGTAAATGCCCAGAAGTGGATTGCTGGGTCATAGGGGAGCTCTATGCGTAGTCCTTTGAGGACCTCCATACTGCTTTCTGGAGTGCTTGAACAAGTTTATATTCCCACCAACATTGTAGTAGCCATTCGCTTTTGGCCACAAAAACCCAATACGTTCTAAGAAATCAGCTCAAGATTCTCATCCAGTCAATTTTTTTTGTTGGTTTTTTTTGTTGGTGGTCCTGGGACTTGATTCAGGGCCTAAGTGCTATCCCTGTGCATTTTTTGTTCAAGGCTAGTGCACTACAACTTGAGGCATAGCTCCACTTCCAGATTTTTGCTATTAATTGGAGATAAGAGTTTTATGGGCTTTTCTCACCAGGCTCGTTTGAATGTTCAGATCTCAGCCTTCTCAGTAGATTACAGGCATGAGGAACTGGCTTGGAAAATATTTTATCAAAAAGTTATACAAATTTGAAGATGTAATTTCTTGCAAGTTTTATTTTGTGCTACTAGGGTTTGAACTTGGGGTCCCTTACTTCTGGGCAGATTGTCTACTACTGAGCTATGCCTTCAGCTTCTATCTATCTATCTATCATCTATCTATCTATCTATCTATCTATCTATCTATCTATCTATCTATCTATCTATCTATCTAATGAAGCTCCATATGCATGTATGGATATTTAGAAATACCATCCAATTCATCATATTTATTCCATGTACTATGACATGAAAGGATGGGAAGCAGTTGGTTAGAGGACTAGACACACACACACACACACACACACACACACACACACACACACGGGCTCATTTACTCATGTGTGAATATGTGTGAATTTGAGAGCTGAGTTGGCTAACATCATTTGCTATTATGGTTTCAGAGAATTGCAGGCTCAGTTTACTATAAAGAACAATGTGGCCAAGACCCTGGACTTTGAAGAGAACTGGTTCCTTGCTTGTAGCTAGTTATGCAGTTTGGTGGCAATTCACACGGGGGCTTTGCAGTGGGACCGCTCAGCTGCTTAGTTGTCCTTTCCTACTCCCTCAGGACATGAAAGGAAGAAGAAAAAAAAGGTGGCAGAGACACAGGGACGTTAGGCAGCTGGTAGTCTTTCTGGGTACTTCAACAACCTGCCTCTCAAAGAATCTTATCCCTTTTACGTCTTTGAAGAAATTCAGGATCAGTTCCACAATCTTCCTAAGGGTAGCAGTCAGTTGCATCAACTTTTGAAGTTTTCAGGTCCTTTTATCCCAGATCTCAGAACCCTGATAAATCTTTGATTACATTTTAGAAGAAAAATAGTGTACTTTTTTTAAAAAAATACTTTGACCTACTTTCAGCCAAACCATAAGAATATCAAGCTGTAAAGTTTGGTATCCTATATCTTGTATGTACATTTATCCAATTTGGGGAAGGGAAGAAGCATAACAAAATGGTGAGACAAAGGACAAAAGGGTGAACCAATGCAACAGGGATACTCACGGAACACTTGGTTGGAAATGACTTTACAAGTTGGATGGGGGATGGGGGGGAGGGAAGGTAGGAGAAAAATGAGAGAGGGGGTAACAATGTTCGACAAGAGATATACTCGTTATCTTACATATGCAACTGTAACCTTTCCGTACATCATCTCTACAATTAAAGTAATTTAAAAAATAAAGTAAAAGTCCACTTCTATGAAAGAAAAAAGAAAGAAGAGAAAGTCGCAGTTTGTGGTGCAAGTTAAAGGATGGGATACTGCTTGGACAGTGGTGCTGAGTATACTAAAATCTCTTCCTTTCTTTTTAGTTCCCTGGAAATTCTCCCAGCTCCCCTTCCCTCTTCCCCCAGACCCTCATCAGCCCACCTGCCTCCTTCTGCTTTCCAGACTCGTTCTGGAAAGGTTGGTGAGCCTGAGAGTTGCAGGTTGAAGTCTTGTTACAAAAGGACAATAAATCCATGGCCATAGGTAGCTCAGGACAGGGGTTAGCAAACCTCTATAACAGGATTTCTCTTGCTTATTTGCCACCACATTGAACTTGAAGTACTCTGTGCAAATGGCAGGAGATGCTCTCAGAGGCTCTGGAGATGCACGATTCTAACAATCTAAGAGAGAGTATCTCCATTCACATGGGTTCTCACACCCACTTCTATGATGGCAGCAGATAATTTCAAACTATGATATCACCTGGCACCAGCCCTTGTGTAGCTAACCTTTCCCAATCAGCGTGTCCCAAGGTTGGAAGAGGACATGCATGCACAGTCTTTTCTGTGTAGAGTATAGCAATGCTGTTTTTCTACAAAGCTGGTTTTATTTTAAAAGCTGAAATAAAATCTCCAAGTTGGGAATATCTGCTGATAGAGGCCTGTGGTAAAGGCACAAGAACCAACCTAAAAGAACTCCCAAAATTCCAAAGTAGAGTATTTTGAAACAAAATGAGTAATAACGCTAACAGACTATTACCCATAAAATAAGATAAACATTCAAGTATCTACAGTGATATGAAGGATTAATACATATATGCACACACATATATGCATATATATATAGAGAGAGAGAGAAGAGAAAGAGGTAAAGAGAGAGAAGAGAGAGGGAGAGAGGAAGAGAGAGGGAGAGAAAGGATATCTCTTCGTTTTGGAAGAATTTCCAATTAATAAAGGTGGAAGAAAGCTGTGTGCTGGTGGCTCATCCTAGTAATTTAGGAAGCTGAGATCTGAGGGTAGAGGTCCAAAGACAGCCCAAGCAGAAAAGTCTGTGAGACTCTTATCTCTAATTGACCAAGAAAAAGCAGGACGTGGAACTGTGACTTAAGTGGTAGAGGGCCGGCCTTGAGAAAGAAAGCTAAGCAAGAGCACGAGGACCTGAGTTCAAGCCTCAGTACTAGCACACACACACACACACACACACACACACACACACACACACACACACACACACACACACACACACACACAGAGTGGAAAGGTGGAAGGAAGGAGACAAATAGAAAATCATCACCAGTGTAATGCAAATGAATAAGGTTCACCATTAGATGCTAAATTTGTGGGTAGACCTTGGAGAAGAAACAAAGTATGTTTATGGTCAAAAGTATCTACACCAACTGTGTTAGATGATGGCTTGTGCATGTGCTTCACTATAGTTATCATTCTATTATCTGTATAGATATAAGCCCATCATGTTTAGACCTTAAATAAACAAAAACACACACTTAAAAACACTAGAGTATATTTTATTCACTACCAAGGTGGGGAAAAACCCATAGCTATATGGTGGAAAAATGTTCAAGAGCTTTAGTTTGTTCTTTAACATAAAGTCTCACAACATTCATTTTTCCAGCTGGCCTTATATCTCAACCCTCTTATCTCTGCCTTTGAAGTCATTGGGACTGCAGATGTGAGCCCTTGGGCTCCACCTCAAGGTTATTTTTTCAGTTCTGTAGGCTAAGGATGTCAAATCTTTCTTTATGTACATAATTGCCATTTGTACTTTTTCTTTTGAAAACTGTTCTACTCATTTTTGGTTGGATTATTTGTAATTTGGTTACTTTTTTGAGCTCTATACATACTCTAGGTATTTATCCCCTTTCCAGTGAATTTCTATGTCTTTTAACCTAGTGTTATTATCTTTAAGTAGTTGTACACAGGACTTGCCAGTCAACAAAGCAGTTTATGAGTAAAATGTATTTTTTTTTTTTTTGGATCCGGCCGTGGGGCCTGAACTCTGGGCCTGGGCGCTGTCCCTCAGCTCTTCAGCTCAAGGCTAGTGCTCTACTGCTTGAGCCACAGGGCCACTTCTGGCTTAAAAAAATTTTTTTTTCTGCTTATGTGGTGCTGAGGAATCGAACCCAGGGCCTCATGCATGCAAGGCATGTGCTCTACCACTGAGCCACCTTCCCAGCCCGAGTAAAATGCATTTTGACCCATGTCACCCTTTCAATGTTCTCACCCACCCTTTCCAACCTACCCCTGCCCCCATTCTTAATTTTGTAGGATATACATAGAATTTTATCTGTATTCTCAGCTCCTGTTCTTCTCTTCATTCATCTCTCTATCTCCCCGTGATCCCATCCCATGTCTTTCAAGTATCCCTTTCCTGGTGTTTATTTTGTTGAACTATGATTTTGTCTTTCTAAGAAATTACACTGTTTTAAGTTCTCTCCTAGAACTGCTAAGTCTTGAGACAGCGTCTATGTAACAGAAGCTGGCCTGGAACTCTTAATGTAGTCTAGGCTGGCCTCAAATTCTCCTCTTGTCTCAGCCTTCCGTGTACTGGGCATTATTGTAGGCATTATTACATTGTCTGGCTAAAAAAAAATCATATTCTCATTGGGACTCTAACAATTGTAGATACTTAGGCCTTTGCCTAAGCCTAGATCCAGTGAATCAGGATCCCCCAGGTTTGAAGGCAAGTGCATGTGGTTGAAAATGCCAAAGTTGTTGCCAATGTACCTCTTTAATTGAGAGTTGGTGTTTCTAAAAGCTTCATTAGGCTGACAGAAGACCCCAAATAAGAATGGACTCGTCTTTTTGTTTTTAAATTGCTTGCGTTGAGTGGTTAAAGCTTTGTTTTGAAGCATCATTAGAAAATGCTGTATTCTACATTCGTCTTCTCTTAGCTGCCTGGGAAAACCAGCTTGAGCTAAGCATTATCCAAAGGAAACAACAATGATTAGTACTTTTTGTTTTGTGTACTATGACTTGAACTGAGGGCCTAGGTGTCATTCTTTAGGTTTTTTTAGCTCAAGGCTTGTCCTTTTACCCTCGAGACACAGCTCCACTTTCAGCTTTTTTGCTGATTAACTGGAGATAAGAGTCTCATGGACTTTACTGCCCGGGCTGGCTTTGAACCACGATTCTCAGATCTCACCCTCCTGAGTAGTTGAGATTACAGGCGTGATCCCCCAATGATGATGCTTATTTTTAACCCCTTGAGTTCCAGCTTCACTCAAATTAGAGGAGTTTCCAGATAGAGTTCTTTGTCCTGCCTTGTCTTGCATCTACGTGAAGGAAGATGGTGTGTTGAGGGCTCAGTGTACCTCGATTCCAAGATGACACAGGCAATACTGACCACCACTACCACTACCAATAACACTATGAAGCCACTATACAAGGAAAACATTGTCTTCCAACATGAGTTTGACCAAACACGTTGGAGTGTTTGTTTCCTGTCCATTGTCTACTCAAAAGCTAGAAGTGTTCCTCTGAGCCCCATGCAATAATCATTCCAATAAGAAAAAATATCAAAGAATATCTGGGTGACTAAGTTTAACCCAGAACAACAGATGTTGCTGTGACTCAGGAGGAATTTAATTTCCTGACCCAAGAATTAAGCCTACTGAAGCCATTAGCTTAGAATATCCAGTGTCCCTAATGTGCTGACTTAGTTGAGTACATTATTCAATTTCCTAGACTTTCACAGAAGCCCAGGAATACCAGTATCTTAGTGCAGCAATGCAGGATGGCGTGTCTAAGATATTTGGATAGATACAGGAATGCTCATCAAGAAGTCTACATGCACTTCTCCTCTTAAACAGGTAGGGTCATGTGACTTATGCTGACCAATGACTTGTGAGTGAGAGACTCATCACTTCTGGGGTGATGTGTTCTAACGGGTGAGACATGAGACATTTTTATAAGATCACCACTGCCTCCCATAGCACTGGTGATGTCTCAGTTGGTTGAGCCTCTATGAGCCAGGGTCCCTGAGTGGTTACATGCTTGGGGCATTGTCTCTCCCTGGGGCTTATTCAGCCCTTCTGTAAGCATTTCTAGACCTCATCTCCCTTTCCCCTCATAAAGATGCTATGGTAGCTCAAGCACATGGTCCTCTCAGTTTTGTATTCTGTATGGTCCTCATTTCCCTGTGTATCTTGACACATTTCTGTGCCCTTTTCCTCTTGTTGACCTGTCTTATTGTTGGTTTGCTTTCGGTAGATTCAATGACTGGATCTTCAGGGGTAAGGTTTGAACTTCCTCAGGGGCGGTGACAGGAAATCTTCTGTGATGGGAACTCTACTGAGAGCAGAGAGGATGCTGAGGGAGGCCAGGGCATTGTCTCCCTTCATCCTCAACTCACAGCTCTGCTCTGTGGATGTAGATGGCAGATAGGGCAGGACCAGCAAGATGGCTCGTACCCAGGACATCTTCCTTTACTGAGATACAATGCAGAGGTTTCGATGCAAAGTGTGTGTAAGGAAGCTTTGAGTTCTGGTTCAGATGGCATCTGTGCTAGGCATGGCCATTTCCTAGCTGTGTATCCTCACACTTGGCACTTAATCTTGCCCATACTTTCAAACTAGAGGCAATTAAGGCGAGTGAGAAGGTGACGTACTTAACACCTGACACATAACAAATGCTCCTAAGTGTTCACCATTTTGTTATTCCTCACCTATATTGTGTTAAACAGGCATTTGATAAATGGGCACAGGAATAAGATGCTGAAAATGAGGGGAAATGGTAGAATAGCTATAAAAGAAAATGTTAATGGAGTAGGAGCCAGTCAATTCTGATCTTCTTTTTGTCAAAGGACCTTTCAACACTTGCACTAGAGGTAATAAAAAAAGCTCATTATTCTTTTTCTCCTCTGGCTTGCACCCTTTTCTTTCATGAGTTGGACAAAGGGAGAAAGTACAGGTTGCTTTATCTAAGACAGAGTAATAATTGCTTGTCTGAGTGGCATTTTGTATTGGCTTTTCCCAAGGTGATAGTTACTGGAGCCAGATGGACCATCTGGTTCCCAAGGGCAGACTCTGAACCTTCTTACAAGACGTGTTTAGCGTGACCTCATCATTCATATGCACTCAGGCATACATACAGTGTGGTACACACATGCAAAATTAGCCGAGAGGCTGCAAAAGCCGCAGTTGCCTCTATGCAACTGAGTAAAACAAAAAAGCTGATTAAAAATAAGAATCCAAACCTCTCTGGCAGATCTTCCATTCTGTCACTGCTGTAAGCCCCCACTCACACCCTGAGCTAAAGGAGATTGCACATTATTGATTGCTAGAGAACACTTCAGTAAGCTCCATCCCAGCCGCTGCCTTTTACATTTTTTTATCTTTTTTCCCTTATCTTGCTTTGTTCAGTGTGGTGCTGTTTTCTTTCTAAAGATGGCCACTGCCTTTCCTTTAGTGTTTGCGCTTCTTTGTGCTTTAGTCAGAGAGAAAAAAAATTTTTTTTTTAAATGTGTGTATATATGTTTGAAAGCCTCCTGGGGCTGTTTTCTATTTTTGCTTTCTGCAGCTCTGAGATGTTCTGTGAGCTGTGAGCATCACCCAGTGGCAGGAAGGAGCCAAAAATTAAAAAACAACAAATTTAAAGATGGATTTGGAGATTGAAGAAAATCTCTGATTAGTTTTCTTCAAGTAAGCTCAAGATCCTACTGATTCAAAAGCAAGAAAGTGGCTCATGCCTGTAATCCTAGCCACTCAGGAGGCTGAGATCTGAGAATTGAGGTTTAATGACAGCCCAGATAGTAAATTCTGTGAGACTTTTCTCTCCAATTAATCACCAAAAGGCAGAAGTGGAGTCATGGCTCAAGTAGTAGAACACTACCTGTGAGTACAAAAGCTCAGGAACATTGCTCAGACCCTGAGTTCAAGCTCCAGGAGCACACACACACACACACACACACACACACACACACACACACACACACATGCATGCACGCACGCTCGCGCGCACACACAATAAGAATGTGACCCTTTTCTTTTCTTCCTTGTTTTTTGTTAACTTGGATTCTATTGTGCAGTTTTAAAATTTATTGTTGCTGCTAGTATTTAAAAAAAGATACAAGCTGTGTGTCATGGTTCCTAGTACCTAATGTCTGAAGCTGTTACAGAAATAGGTATTAAATTTTTAAAATTAGCATGCACTAGTTGTACAAGCAGGGCTCATTGTGATATTTCCATATATGCATATGATGTATGTTGACAAAACTCATCCTCTCAATCACTTTATTCTTAAAATAATTTCAACAGGTTTCATTGTGCTATTGTTATATGTACAAATAAACTATCTGGACCATTTTTGTCCTCGTTCATGGGCTGTGTTAGTTGCTCCTAACTACTCAAGAAGTTGAGATCTGAGGATCATGGTTCCCTGTGAGACTCTTATCTCCAATTAACCACTCAAAAAACTGGAAGTGGAGCTATGTCTCAAAATGGTACAGTGCTAGCCTTGAGTAAAAGAGCTCTGGGACAGTGCCCAGGCCCTGAGTTCAAGCCCCACAACTGACAAAATTATTGGAATGATAGCCATGCCATTGAAGGTGCTTGTGCACACCACCATTTCTCGGGGTCTTTGCAGAGAGCAAGTGGTTGCTCAGGAGGAGAGAGAGGCCTTCTCTGCCCATTGAAGCGGCACCCGGCTATATCCTTCTCTACTGTTTTGTGCTTTAAGACATAGCTCATTTTAGGAAGCAAACCAAATATACAGGACCTCACACATTGCCAGCTCATATCAAACTCTAATACGATGCTTCCAGTTTAAGGTCAAGTCTAGGTGGCAGCAAGACCAGAGACAGACCCTACCTTTTGTTCATGTTCCATTTCATCCTGTTTGGCTTTTGGCACCAGTGCCATTGAGAATCACTGGAATGTAAACCAGATAATGATCTGGTTTAATTTTATGCCATCTAGAAATATGATAATTGTTTCAACCATGTCTCAAGCTATAGACAAACATATTGAACACACACACACACACACACACACACACACACACACACGCACACACACACACACCCCTACAACATGATTTAGTGAGAGAAGGGATGAGAATACCAGAGTGTGATGGATTTGAAATACATTTATGTTTTGAAAAAATACATACTTTACTTTTGGGGTTGAAGGTATGTACCCAATGATGGAAAAACTTGTATAGAAGCTCAAAACCATATGCTCAAATCCAAATGCCACAAAAACTGTTTGTGCTGAGGCATGGCTCAGGCATAGCAGGAATAAGACTTCAAGGGAAAATCCCAGTACCGCTAGGGCAAACAAATGAATATATACCTGACTTTACTCATCGTTGACATTGAAAAATGAAAATATGTAGTATTTGTTGTTTGGTACTTGCTTTTTGGGGTCATTCATGAGGAAACACAGGAGCAGGTCCACTCACTGCCCAAGTAGCATGCCCGGTCCAGGGTTGCCTGAATGTTCACGTATTCATCACGTTGATGGACATCTGGGTTATGGTAAACACTGTATATGACTATTCCTGGGTACACTTCTTAGAACATACATGCTGTTTCTTCTCTGTACGTCTATAGAAGTGCTATGTGCAGATGCTCCTCAGAACAACAGCTTTGAAAAGTACGAATGATTGACAGCCTCTTGCTACTGCCTCTTGGGATTAAGCCAGGTTACGGTTCCCTTTAGCTGCTCTCAGCCAGTGACTTACGCACAGCATATACCAGCACTGGGATATGTCAGTGCCACAGGGAATTGCTCTGTTCAACGACGTTCATTTGAGCTTCACTGTCGAGCTGGCTGTGATTTTCTAAGACTCACACTATTGTTTTCTTCATATCATAGAGTTTATTTTATTGTGAAGATGCTGTACAGAGGGGTCACAGTTACATGAGGAAGGCAATGTGAACATTACTTGTCTGTCATTGTTACCCCTTCCCTTCCTTGTTGTTGTCCCTCTATCCCTTCCCTCCCAACCCTCACTCTCCTCTCCTCTCCTCCCCAGCCCCCAAGTTGTAAAGTTCATCTCCAATATACTGTCCTGTGGGTATCCTTGTTGCAATGGGTCATCCTGTGTCCTCATTTCAGCGTTTTGTTTGAAGCTCTTCTTGGTCAATTTTCCAGGCTCCCAAATTGGTCGTTAGCACATGGGTTGAATGCTATCATATGGGAAAAGCCATGACAGTAAGACAAAAAACAAACACACAAACATGTCTATTGGCTTGTAGGGGTTGGTACCACTGTCAAAGAAAAGATGCAGGGATGGGGTTATTTCTCTAATTTGAATAACGTTTTTGTGGGTGTAAACAGAAATAGACAGCACCTGCATTAGGGATGACCCAGAATAACCTTCTCAAAGGGCAGAATACTTCTTTCTTCTTTTGTATCTTAGGTCTTTCACCTGAGATAATCCCCTTCCTCTTCTTCCTTCTCCTCCTTCCTCCTTCTCCCTCCTTCCTCCTCCTCTTCTTCCCTCTTCTTCTCCTTCTTCTCCTTCTCTTCCTTTCTTCTTCCTCTCCCTCTCCTCCTCCTTCTTCTTTCTCCTCCTCCCTCTCTTCCTCCCTTTCCTCCTCCTCCTCCTCCTCCTCCTCCTCCTCCTCTTCCTCCTCCTCCATCCCCCTCTCACTCTTTCTTTTTTTTCCTAATGGAGAAGGATAAAGCAGGGGAGGGGACCAAGGAGAGCAAGGGCCCTATGTTAGTTTGTATTGTAAAAAACTTTCTTAATATGTGAACGTGTTCATAAATTGAGAAATGAATTCTATCCTATCTGGGGTATGGAATTAGGGGGGAGAGGGCAAACAGAGATGGTGAAAGAAGATAAATACGGTCAAAATACTTTATGTACATGTGTCAAAATGGGACAATGAGATTGGTTTGGAAGTGGAGGAAGGAACATGAGGAAGAGGGAGGGAGGGGATGAGTCTGATCCCACTACATGGCATGCACATATGGACATGCCAGAATGAAGCTCTCTTGTATAACTAATTGCCCCTAATTAAGAATGTGGGAAACATTCACATGTCTAACTCAGAGATGGAAATCTGAGATGGTGGTACAGCTTGATCTCTGAACCCCAGAGATGTGATGCCTGGAGCTAGGAGAGAGTGTGAAGATGAGGCAGAGTTAGAAGACCTAGTGAAGGTAGTAACTGAGAGGGTGGAGGCGGGAGAGAGTTTGCCACACAGATTGTATAAAATTTCCCATGCAGAGCCAGACACTAGTGGCTCACACTTGTAATCCTAGCTACTCAGGAGGCTGAGATCTGAGGATCATGGTTTGAAGCAGCCTAGGTAGAAAAAGTCCATACGTTTCTTATCTTTGATTAACAACCAAAAAAAAAGTCAAAAATGGAACAGTGGCTCAAGTGGTAGAGCACTAGCTTTGTGCAAAATGCTCAGTGCCATTGCCTAAGCCCTGAGTTCAAGCTCCAGGACTGGCATATGTGTGCATGCACACACACACACACACACACACACACACACACACACACACACACACACACACTCCACAAGGAGGGCCAATTGCAGTATTTTTCTTAATTATAAGCAATGATTATTAAAAATAAAAGTATTTTCAAAATTATCCCGGAAGGTGTCCTATAGATAGAATTTAGGTTAATTAGAGCAATGTCTGCCAGAATGTAAAGTCCAGCATTGAAAAATATCTGTAATCACTGCAGTTTTAATTCCCTATATATTTCCTTTAGTGTGTTATATCACTAGCTCAGTAAATAAATGCAATCAAGTTATTTGGAGCAGTTACTAGGTAAATACAGATGGTTTAGTGTAGTTGCTAGGTGGTAATCTGTGCACTAATTTATACTCATAAATCACATTTGCCCAAAACACGGTTATCTTCCTCTTTCTAGGCACTGTATTGTATCAACCAGGTTTTCTTTTTCTCTACCCGCTCACCCACCACCCAAAAGGCAGCTGCAAGAACTCTCTCACACCAGATCAATAATGTCTCACTTGCTCCTGGGGATACTATATTACTTCTCCTATTTGTTCCCAAACACTTTTCATATGCAATAAACTCAGCTGACATATGGCTCCATTGATTAAGAGTGTCAAAGCTGAAGGCTCAAGGCACACAGGAAAATATCTTCATGGGAAAGGCCTACTATATTGCATGAGTTTATTCCCTGTGCAAATCAACTGTTTTTGGTCTTTTTTTTTATAGACCAAACTAGTTAAATCTGAGCTACAGCTAAAAACAGAATAATGATTTCTTTTTCATTATTTTTTGTTAAGATGAAGATTCTGGTTAAGAACATTGTCATGCTGAACACTGGTGGCTCATGCCTGTAATGCTAGCTACTTAGAAGGCTGAGATCTGAAGCTCATAGTTAAAAGCCCTCCCAGGAAGGAAAGTCTGTGAGACTCTTTTTTTTTTTTGGTTGGTCGTGGGGCTTGACCTCTGGGCCTAGGCGCTGTTCCTGAGCTCTTCAGTTCAAGGCAAGCGCTCTACCACTGAAGCCATAGCACCACTTCCAGTTTTCTGGTGTCTTATTGGAGATAAGAGTCTCATGGACTTTCCTGCCCTGACTGGCTTTGAACTGTGACCCTCAAATCTCAGACTCCCGGTAGCTAGTGAGCCACTGATGGATGGCCCATGGGACTCTTATCTACAATTAACTACTGAAAAACCAGAAGTAGAGGAAGAGTGCTAGCCTTGAGGGAAAAAAACACGTGAAAGTGTGAGATCCTGAGTTCAAGTATCAGTACCAGTACGCGTGCGCGCGCACGCTCACTCGCACACACACACACACACACACACACGTATTATTAATTGTACAAAGGAGTTTCTTTGCAATATTTCCTCCAAGTATGCAATATACTCAGATCTCTATTACTCTTTCTCATTCCTCTCTTTACCCTCCATATATAAAAAAATTTTAATGAGTTTCATTATTCTAATTTCATGCCTGTAGATTGATCATATTCACTGCCCACCAATCTTGCATATTCCCTGTGACAACCCTAGAATCAGACATTTCCCATTGTGACCTAGTTCATTTTGTTGAAGAAATAATGTTAAGAGACCAAGATCTGGACACAGAATGTGCTCATTATTACTGGCAGGGGGTGGTGGGGGGGTGAGGGGTGGAGTTAATTGTATTCTTAAACTTGGGAATTTCTATGCAGCATGAGTTGTACAGGTTACATAAATGCTCCAAAAGTGGGGTCAGCAGCTAATGAAGATATTGCCAGAAATGTGGTATCTAGAAAACACATTCTGAGAGAAGTTGTAAGGTTTTTTTTTTAAGGATTTAAATTATAACACACACACACACACACACACACACACACACACACACACACACACACACACACACAGCAGCAGCAGCAGCAGCAGCAGCAGCAGCACACATTTCCAATGAATGTAAATGCTAGTATTTAAAATTGTATGTTAGTCCAATTTTTTTGAAGTAATAGGGAAAAATTGCTTTGGAAATTTTGCAGTCCTTACAAATTCTTGCAAGAGTAACAAAATACATAGGAAAAAAAAATCAAACACTGAAACTAAACCACATTGGAGGAGAACAGTATCTTTCACCCAGTTTTACATAAATTCATTTCACATGCTAATAAAGAAGATTTCTGGAAAATCATTTTTGAAGTTTTCAGTGTTTACAACTTCTCAAAATTTTGTATATATAATATATAAAATATCCCAAAATGTATAAATAAATTATAGATGTCATTAAAAAGTTTAATGCTGGACTTGAATTCACATTGAAAAATTGTTTCTAGCCTAATCTTAGACATATTCTATATATAAATAAAATGGAAATTTTGAAACATAGGGTCACATTCTCAGACTAGAGTGCACCTGCAGGTATACATCTGTCATTCATGACAGACTGAAGTAACCTGAGGAAGATGGAACCCAGGTTTAGAAGTTCTTGTAGTTTTCCACTTGGGGATGAACACAGCTGGGATTGGCACCTGTAACTCCAAGATCACACATGGTCTTATTCCCTGTGCCAGCCCTCTGCCATTTAAATTTTGCTCCTAGTAGCCCTTGCAGGCAGAAGTCTAAACAGTCGAGGAGCTGGATTTGAGGCACTATTTTTGTTTTGGTGATGAAGCTTCTTTGGTTGTCAAATTCCCCCTGGCAGCCAAAAGTCCAGTGGCTTGGCCCTTTGCTCCTGGGGGATTTATAGTGATGATTGAAGGCCTGGCAAGCTTAACCTCTTGAGAGGAATTAGCTCTAGCAGGTAGGAGTCCAGTGGTTTGGCGGGCTACTTTTTGGGAACTAACGGTTTGATCCATGATCTTGGTGCTGTCAGTGGCCTCATCTGGTTCCATGTCCTCTGCTGTTGAATTAATTCCGGCAGCCAGGATTTCAACAGCTGTGGGTCAGCTAAGTGGGGGCACTTAGTTTCTTGCATGCTCTTGCTGAGCAAGGGGTCCGTCCCTATTTTGGTTTAAATCCTCTACTGCCACAGTCTGGAGTTTAGTGGTTTCTCCTTTGCTTTTCGGAGGTTTAAGCTTTTGTGAACAATATCCGTGTAAGAGGTAGCCTTGCACCATTTAAGCTCCTTGGCTGTTTTCCTAGCAGCCTGGTGTTTAGTAGGCAGGTCCTGTACTCTTTTGGGGCTCAGGTCAAATCCTCCTAGTGATCTTTGAGGAAGTCCTACCTAATTTAACATCATCTGCAGATGAACTACTTTTGTGGTGGTATTTCCAACAACTCTTTGCTAGCTCGCAGTTGTCATGATCAATAGGGTATTTAAAATCTTGTCGCTCCATTATTTGTGTCTTCAAGCTGATAGGCATCATGTTTTTCTTTCTTGGCTGTGGACTTAAACTTTGAATTCAGCATAAGTTGTCCATGAATGGGCAGCTCTTTGCTTTATGTCCTTTTGGTGTTTGAGGTGGCCTGCAGCAGTTTGGTGCCCTCTGCTGTCAATATACACCTGGCAGCAGGAGGCTCAGTCATGTTGGGGGGATGGGGGGCTCAAGTTAAATCACAGAGTTCATGGTGACCTTTGAGAATACCTTGCCCTTGCCTGGTTTAGTCTCTTTGGCTGCTGAACATTTCCTAGCAGCTGGGTTACCAATGGCTCTGCCTTCAATGAATTGGCCACTGCAGGTGTTTAGAATCCTCTTGATGGTGAAGGCAGGTCTGTATAATTAACTTCAACAACATTGGATTTTGCCCTGGCAGACTGGAGTCCAATGGATGGACTCTAAACTGAAGGATTAACCTGTGAAGCTGAGAGCTCAGGTGTTCCGGAGTCTCTTTTGGGGTTCACAATAACATGATGTGTCTGGTTGGTTGAGGAGGGTCTGCAGGGGCTTAAATCCTCTGTTGATGATTAACACTCAGCACCCTGGAGTGCAACAGCTTGGTCCTGCAGGATTTTCTGTTTTAAGTCCAGAAAGTAGAGGTTGGTCATTGAGAGGTCTCTGTGTACATCTCTCTTTCAAGGAAGAGATAAGAGCACCAGAAGGTGTTTGGGGGCTACACTGTCAAAGATTTGAGGGCATGAAGTGGTTGAAAAATTACTGTTCCTGATCATAAAGGAGGATCTGCATAGATTATTTTTCATGGCAGAGATACAAGCCCTGGTGATGATGTGGGGTTGGACAATCATCGCCACTGGTCACCCTGGAAGTCTGTGCAGACTGGGCTTCTCAGAAAGGGAAGTCTGTTGGGTGTGACCTTCCCTGCAGAGGGGAACAGTAAGTGGTCAGACACCCAGGAGGATCTGAGTGGATTTCCATCCTCTGGGGCCAAAACAGGAGCCCCAGGAGATATTTTTTCTGGTTGCTCCATCCTCCACTATATGGGGACTCATGGTGGTTGGCTATTTGCCAGTGTTGGTAAGCCAGGAGGTTTGCACAGATTGTGATCCTCCATGACAAACATGGGAGCCTTAGTAGATGTTTTCCTGGAGGCTTTGTCCTTCCCCATGTGGGGACACAAAGTGGCTGGATATTTTCCTATGTTGGCAAGCTGGGAGAGTCTACACTGATAATCCATGACAGGAATGGTCACCCAGGAGATGATGGCCTTGGGATTCTTCCCTTCATTGGGGCCCACAGTACTCAAATACTTGCCATGTCTGATTACCAAAGAGGCTCTGTGCCAGTTCATTTCCTGAATGTCAAAAGAAGTCGCTCCTGCAGAGGGCAGGTTGGTGGAGGTTTGGCCTTCTGCTCTCTGTCCTTTGGTCTCCATCACCCTGCTTACCCGCTTTGGGGGGTTCTGGGCCTTGCCCTTCTGAAGATGTACTGTTTAGGCTGATCTCCAATCAGCATCTTACTAAGAATACCCTTAACTATAAAAAAAATAGTTCAGCGTGACCAGCTTCAGATCCGAGAATTGAGCCGTGGTGCGTGCCATGGCTTTCACTCTTGGATCTGAAACAATTGAAATTTGTGGACAATCTGAATCTAGAATGTGAACACGAAGCTGTGACTCTCTAGCTATGCAGCACCTCTATGATGCTATGGGCGGGGCTGGAGGAAAGATGGTGTCACATAGACTGGGGCTAAGAAATGTGCTCTTCGGTTGTTTGCTGTTAGTCTCCTGTGTGTCAGAATAGCCACGGTGACGAAACAAATTGCTTCTAAGGCTGAAAGGTTATGATGCTGTCTATGGCTGGCAGAAGCGTCTAGAGAAACTGAAGGGTTGTCTGCTTTTGGGCAAATGAAAGATCCAGACTTTGGGTTTGTTTTTTCTTTTTTTTTTTTTTTGGGTCCAGTTGTGGGACCTGGGCCTGGGCGCTGTCCCTCAGCTCTTCAGCTCAAGGCTAGCACTCTACCACTTGAGCCACAGCTCCACTTCTGGCTTTTTTCTTTTTGCTTATGTGGTGCTGAGGAATCGAACCCAGGGCCTCAGGCATGCAAGGCAAGCACTCTACCACTGAGCCACCTTCCCAGCCCAAGATCCAGACTTTGGGAGTCTTGTCATCAAGTCCACTTTTGTCCCCCAAAATATTTCAGATCCCAGTCTGGATCAGTTAAGGCTTTCTGTAGCTCAGAGCGCAGTACAGTTGAGCATATTAGCCTGTTGAGAACTGCTTCCTTGTCTCCAAGATGACTTTTAAACTTGTCAGTCCCCCAAAAGTGTCCAGATATCCAAAGAGAAGAAGTAGCCTTTGTGAGTAGGCTAATCATAGTCAAGAACTGACTCTGTGGCCTTCCATCCTGGCTGAGCAAATTTCTCTTGGAGCCAGTGTTTAGCTGATGAAATGTGTAGTTAAAGAGCAGTGTCAGAGGGATGGGCGAGACTGTTGGAAGGGGCGACGCTGATCATACCGCTTTGTAAAGTGGCAACTCCTTTATACAACAAAAAGGTTGCCACAAAAAGTCAATGTCTCAATATACCTTTCACGGAGCTCCTCTAGCCTGATTTTCACCAGGTGAGCATTGTTCTCTCTGGTGATCTTTTGCAAGAGGCAGATTTGTTGGAACATGTGCAGCAAATACTCCTCTTATTCCACAGGCATGCAGTTCTTGGACATGAGTTGCAGGACATGGCCAGTGCTCCAAGCTGGCCATGCTCCTGTCACAAGACATAGTTCTGTCAACCACTGATGCCATCTCTGTGGCCTGGATGTCACAGCCAAATCATGCAAACGTATATGGTAGTGAGGAGGGATGGCGTATTGCTGGCAGACAGAGGAATCCAACTGAACAGATGGGCCAGAAAATAGATAGACTCACTCTTCATGTCAATGATGGAGACTGGTTGAAGGTAAAATTTGGCTCAGCTAGGACTCTGAAACAGGTTACTTAGTAAGCCACTTGTCAGAAGCTCCAGCAGTCTGCACCTGGTTGGGCAGCAGTTTCCACAGCTCCTATTTTAGAGCCAGACTGAGGACAAGCTAGTTCTTCTGAAGTGGTCTTCAGCATGACCACCCTGGGAGGTGGGGTCATCAAAGGCGTATGGATCAACTGATAAATATTAGTTAAAAAAATGTCATGGTTGGGTTGGGAAGGTGGCTCAGTGGTAGAGCACTTGCCTTGCAAGCATGAGGCCCTGGGTTCGATTCCTCAGCACCACATAAGCAAAAAGAAAAAAGCCGGAAGTGGCGCTGTGGCTCAAGTGGTAGAGCGCTAGCCTTGAGCTGAAGAGCTGAGGGACAGTGCCCAGGCCCAGAGTTCAGGCCCCAGGACCGGACCCCGCCCCCTTCCGCCAAAAAAAGTCACGGTCGAATTTGTATGGGCCAATCTTGACATCCAATGTCAACAATCAATTTGCAGAGTTTATTCCACATAAAGCAAGGTAAGGTTTTATGGTGAGCCATAAGGGTTTAGGCAGGAATCTTATCCATCTTATCCTGAGATGGGACCTGATAATGTAAATTAACCTTTTGCCAGAAAACCATGCAGATGTCCAGGTACAAAGAAAGGTTTATTACCAGCAAAGGGACCGACAAGACCCTTTCTCACAAGGGAGGAGTGAGCAGAAGCGCTGGCTATTGTCTGGGTGACCTATATAACCTACTGAGGCTAGGAGACGGAGACCTTGGTGTGGAGGTGAGGACCAGGGGCTTCACCATGGTGGACTAGGACATATGGCTGCTGCCCAAGTAGTAGATAAAGGGTCTGCAGCTGCCCAGATCTGAAGGTCACTCTAAGGGGCTCTTGCTGCCCCAGAGGAAGTGCCATCCCAAGGTAGAGGGGCTTGGAGGCTGATTATTTACTGCCTTTACTAAACGGGCCTAGTGTTGCCTAGGAAGGGAGCATGCCAAGCTGTGGAGAGGGAAAGGAGCGTGCTAACCTATGGGAAGGGAGCTCATTGGGCTAACTGGACCCTACACCATATTTTTATTGATCAGATTCTTAAAAACTGTAGAAGTATACATTATTACACAGTCATTCCTACTGCGGGAGAGAAAATACAGGAGAGAAAGCCCAGACTCTTACTTGGTGAACAAAGTTAGTCAGAAGCTACTTTCTCTCACGTTTTCTTGCATTGGTCCTACGATCCTGCAATAATTGGGTCACCAGTGCCCTGTGGAGGCGTCGGCACATGCGGCGCTGGCTGGGGCAGGGCCGCCCAGGGGAGCTGGATCTTGGGCTCCTGTTGCTCTAGTGGTAGATCATTAGCCTTGAGCTAAAAGGCTCAAGGACAGCATCGAGGCCCTGAGTTCAAGCCTTAGGACAGGAAGGAAGGAAGATGAAAGGAAGGAAGGAAGGAAGAAAGAAAGAAAGAAAGAAAGAAGGAAGGAAAGAAGAGAGAGAGAAAAGAAAGGGAAAACTATGTCTATGTACTTCTGTTTTACTTTCATGAATTTCTTGTTTCTAGGTGCCTTTGTCAGAAATTTATTTAGTAAACACCTAAATGACAGTTGAATGTGATTGCTATAACTCCCCAGATTTTAGGAGACTTGGGACAAGGTCAGAAACTTGAGGCAACACGAAAAACCATTTATTTCTTTGGAAGTACTGGGGTTTGAACTCAAAGCCTTATGCTTACTAAACAGTTACTCTACCACTACTACTTGAGCTACAACTCAGACCTTTTTTTTTTTTTTAAATTTTATTTTATTTTATTTGAGAACATACTGTACAGAGGGGTTACAATTACATGGGCAGGATAATGCATACATTTCTTACCAAGCATTGCAGCCTCCTCCTTTGTTTACTCTTCACCTCCCTTCCCAGCCTCCCCCCTCCCCCCCACCCAATCATACCCCCCCTCACCCCCCACACCGACATTGTAAAGCTGGTTTTGACATGACATTTTGTACTTCTCATTGTTGCAACAGGTCCACCTGAATCCTTAAACGACTTGTTTGTCCCCATCTCCTCCACATGTTATACTGACATCAAATATACTGAAAGGGGGGTTACACTGTGGGGGAGGGACATACAAAGCAACAAAGAAATAATCTTATAAATGCGTTAGAAACACATGCATGAAAGAAACAAAAACATTAAAATACATATTTAAGGGTTCGTTTTCCTAACATCACATTATCTGACCTTTTCCGCTTGACTCATACATATACTAGATATTGCAAATAAGGGAAACCATGGGACCTATGTTTCTTTGGGCCTGGCTTACTTCACTTAATATAATTTTTTCCAAGCCTTTCCATTTCCTAACAAATGGGGCAATGTCATTCTTTCTGATGGAGGCATAGAATTCCATTGTGTATATATACCACATTTTCTTGATCCATTCATCTACTGAGGGGCATCTGGGTTGGTTCCATATCTTAGCTATGGTAAATAATGCTGCAATAAACATAGTTGTGCTGGTAGCTTTAGTGTTTTGTTTGTAAACATTAGGGTAAATGCCCAAAAGTGGGATTGCTGGGTCATAGGGGAGTTCTATGTGAAGTCTTTTGAGGAACCTCCATACTGCTTTCCAAAGTGGTTGAACAAGTTTACATTCCCACCAACAATGAAGTAAGGTTCCTTTCTGTCCACATCCCCTCCAGCATCTGTTGTTGTTAGAGTTCTTGATTTTTGCTGTTCTAACTGGAGTGAGGTGATATCTCAATGTTGTTTTGATTTGCATTTCTTTTATGGCTAGGGATGTTGAACATTTCTTCATGTGTCTATTGGCCATCCTTCTTTCTTCTTCAGAGAAGCTTCTCTTTAAGTCTTTCGCCCACTTATTTATTGGGCAGTTGTTTCTTTGAGGATTTGTTGTTGGGGGGTTTAATTTTTTGAGTTCCAAGTATATTTTAGATATGAGACCCTTGTCCGTTGTATGGCTAGTAAAGATCTTCTCCCAATCCGTGGGCTTTCTATTGATCTTGCTAGCTACGTCATTTGCCCTGCAGAAGCTCTGCAACCTTATGCAATCCCATTTGTCCAACCTTTCTTTGATTTGTTGTGTTTCCGGGTCTCTATTCAGAAAATTTCCGCCTGAGCCAAGGAGACCCAGGGTTTCTCCTATTGCATCCTGTAATGTTTTCAGAGTGTCTGCTTTGAGTTCAAGGTCTTTGATCCATTTGGAGTTGATTCTGGTGCAGGGTGATATATAAGGATCTAGCTTTAGTTTTCTACATGTAGTTAACCAATTTTGCCAGCACCATTTACTGAAGAGGCTGTCTGTCTTCCATTCTATTGTTGTAGCTCCCTTATCGAAGATTAGATGGCTATAGGTCTGTAGGTTCATTTCTGGGTTTTCAATTCTATTCCATTGGTCCTGAGGTCTATTCTTATGCCAATACCAAGCTGTTTTGATTACTATGGCTTTATAGTAGAGTTTGAAATTTGGTATTGATATTCCTCCAGCAGTGTTCTTTCCGTTGAGGAGCGTTTTTGCTATTCGGGGTCTTTTATTGTTCTATATGAATTTTTGGATTGCCTCTTCTATTTCCTTGAAGAGTGAGGGTGGAATTTGGATAGGTATTGCGTTGAATTTGTAGATAGCCTTGGGAAGTATTGCCATTTTCACGATGTTAATCTTTCCAATCCAGGAGCATGGGAGGTTTTGCCATTTTTTAAGTTCTGTGTTGATTTCCTTTTTCAAGATTTTAAAGTTTTCATCATAGAGGTCCTTCACTTCTTTAGTTAAGTTAATTCCTAGGTATTTTATTTTTTGTGGGGTTATTTCAAATGGAGTTGCTTTCCTAATTTCAGCCACACTTTTCTCATTGTTGGCATACAGAAAAGCCATTGATTTTTGGGGGTTAATTTTATAACCTGCTACTTTGCCAAAGTTTTGAATCAGCTTGAGTAATTTGGGAGTGGAGTCTATGGGATTCTTTAAATACAAGATCATGTCATCTGCAAAGAGGGAGAGTTTTATTTCTTCTTTCCCAATTTGGATCCCCTTTATGTCTGCATCTTGTCTTATTGCTGTAGCTAGGCATTCTAATACTAGATTGAAGAGAAGTGGAGAGAGTGGGCATCCTTGTCTTGTTCCTGCAACTCAGACCTTTTGATATAGGTGTTTTTCAGACAGGGACTGCTTTGTCCTGGGACTAGCCTCAGACTGTGATCATACTTATCTCCTGTGTAGCCGGGACTCTGTGTTACACGATGCCCAGATTATTGGTTGAGATGGGATCTTGCTAACATTTTGGCCAGGGCTGGCTTCAAACTGTGATCCTCCTCATCTCTGCCTCCTGAGTAGCTGATATTACAGCACATGCCACTATGTAGTGAAAATTTGATGGAGTGATGTTCTGGTTGTTTCTGCTGCATAAGAAATGGCTCCAAAGATACTGGTTCACAGCAACCTTTTATTTGCTTGCAATTTTGTGGGCAAAAACTTCAAGAAGGCCTTTGGTTGGCAGACTTTGCCTGGAGCATCACATACTCCCTGCCACAAGTCAGGGGTGGCAGGCATCCACAGGCTCACTCTGGGCTCATGGCATTGATGCTGGTTGGCTGTCATAGCCTGTGTCCTGTGTTCTCAGCACACTGGTCAGGATACAAGCATCTCTTTCATGGTGGTGGCTTTATCAAGAGCAAACTTTCTAAAAGGACTAGGTAAAACTGATGGTCTTTTGAGATCTGGCCTCATGAGTCAGAAAATAATACTGTTCTACTCTGATCCCAGAAGTTCTACTGAATCCAGAAGTTACAAACCCTTTTAGATTCAAAGAAAAGGGACAATAGACCTTACCTAGAGATGGAGGTAACATCACATAATTTGGGGACTATCTTTAACATGTCACAAACAACTGGGCAACAGTGGCTCATGCTGTAATTCTAGCTACTCAGGAAGTTGAGATCTGAGGATCACGGTTCAAAGCCAGCTTGGGCAGGAAAGTCCGTGAGACTCTTATCACCACTAAACTACCAATAAAAGCCAAAAGTAGAGCTGTGGTAGAGGGTTAGAGCCTTGAGCAAAGAACCTCAGAGACACTGCCCAGACCTTGAGTTGAAGCATTAAGCCCCAAAACTGGCACAAACAATAAAGTACTTCATTTTACTTTGTATGTTTGCTGGTCCTGGAGCTTGAATTCAGGGGTGGGGTGCTGTCTCTGAGATTTTTTGCTTAAGGCTAGTACTCTACCACTTGAGCTACAGCTCCACTTTCAGCTTTTATTGGTAGTTTAGTAGAGAGACGAGTCTCATGGACTTTCCTGTGCAGGCTGGCTTTGAACCATGCTCCTCAGATCTCAGTATCCTGAGTAACCAGGATTACAGACATGAGCTCCTGGCTCCTGGATTTATTTTACTTTTTATTTTTTTTCTTTTGGTTGTGGGGCTTGAACTCTGGGCCTGGGTGCTGTCCCTCAGCTCTTCAGCTCAAGGCTAGTGCTCTACCACTTGAACCACAGCGCCACTTCTGGTTTTCTGGTGGTTAATTGGAGGTAAGAGTTTCACGGACTTTCCTGCCTTGGCTGGCTTTGAACTGCGATCTTCAGATCTCAGCCTCCTGAGTAGCTAGGATTTCAGAAGCCACCAGCACCTGGCTTATTTTACTTTTTAAAGAACGGGTCTTACTATCTAGTTCAGGTTATCCTCAATTTGAGATTCTTCTCTTTTAGTCTCCTGAATGCTGGGATTACAGGCATCCCATGACTGTCTTTTTTTTTTTTAAACTGGGTTTATGTAACCATCTGTTTATTAGTGGAAATTTGATTTTAAATGTCACAGAACAGTTTTTGTTGTCTCATCTCGTTGAAGCATGAGCTAATGTTTAAGGTTGAGTCCTAGGAGAGACTAGCAGGAGATATGTTGGGGGTGTTCCCAGACCACAGCAGTACCTGGGGAAGGCTGAAAACATGGGCTTTTGTGTTAGGAAACTTTAGTTCCACTCTGATCCTCACTGGCTATCTAACTATGAAAATTCCACTTCACTATTGCAAGTTTACATCTTCTTACGTGTAAAATGAAGACAATAACAGCATTCATTGCCTAATCTTTTCACACAGGTATAGAACATCTATCATAAACCAAAGTTACAGGGTTGTAATGACAATTAAGCATGAGAAATGTGTGCCACTCTGCCCAGGACATGGTTAAAATTATAAATGTGTTAATAATAATAATAATGATTGTTATTGGTGTAGTAGTATAGAAATAGCATTTTGCAAACATGGTGCAGGTAAAGAGGTAGATGAACCTGTGACTCAACTTGAGCCTCACCTAGTAGAGCATAAGAACAAATATAATGAGTCATGTAATACTAGCTACTCAGGAGGCTGAGATCTGAGGATTTCAGTCAAAGCCAGCCTGGGCAGGAAAGTCTATGAGACTCTTATCTCCAATTAGTCACCCCCAAAAATGCCAGGTTGTGACTCAAATGGTAGAGCACTAGCTTCGAGCTGAAAAAAGCTCAGGGACAGTTCCCAGACCTTGATTTCAAGCCTAAGAATGGCAAAAAAAAAAAAAAAAAAAGAGTGAATATAATGGCCAACAGAAACTATGGGGATGTTTCCAAAGCCAATAAGATTCTGAATTCATGGAAAGAGAAGGCTTGGGAAGAGTCAAACAGCAAGCAGCACCTTTGCATCTGTGAGAAAACAGAAGTAGGAGCGGAGCCTGTAATCCTGAGTTTTTACATGAGAATGGACACTTTGAAGCCTCCACATTAGGTATCCATTAGTGGTAGGGAATTATGTCTCCTTAAAATGTTTATTTTGAATCCATGACCCCCAGTACTGTAATTGGAGATCTGTCATTTAAAGCAATAAAATGAAACTAGTAGGGTATGTCTCCTTCCTCACTCAACCTAACTGGAGAGGAAATTTGGACATTATGAATGCATACCCACACCGAAAGCCCATGAGAGGAAACAGTAGGGAGTTGCTATCTGTAAGCTCAGGAGAAGACCTCAGAGGAAAGAAAACATGGTAATACCATGATCTGGCCTCCAGAATTAAGGAACTAAATTTCTGTTATTTAAGACAAGCAGGCTGCAGTATTTTATTTATTATGACAGCCCTAGTCAGCTAATACATTGGACTGGCGTATAACAGACAGGTAGAATAAGGGAGAAAGTAGAAATTAAAAGAGAAATCCGAGACTAGGAGCCAGGGAACACAAGAACAAGAAGAAAAGTGATACAGAGAAAATAATGCTGCCTGTGTAACTGTGGCAAAGTTGACCCAGGAAAGGTCAGAGCTTTTGCTGGGTGATTTAATTGATTATGGTCTTAGTGTGGTCATAATTTGGTTTATTTTAGGGGTTGTGGTTTGTCTTTGGGTCAAATGGGTGGTTTTAAGCTGTATGTACTTGTGCTTGCTGCACATACATGCAAATGTGTAAAATTGTTTGGGGTCAGGACTATGTGTAAGTGAAACTTTGGTCATAAGTGGTGAGTCAGATTTTATTTACTTAGATTTTTCTGTTTCCTGCCCTCTTCAGTATACCATCCTTGAAGATTTATATGCACTTGGAAATTAGGAAAAATCTTGAAAGTATACTTACTTAACTATAGGTGAAACTTGGCAATGCCACGATTGCTTAATATTAGAAAATATACCCAATAATCAGTTGTTTCGGGTTTATTTTCTTCCTTAATGTTTTTGATCCATTCTTTCTTGTATGGTATATATACCTTTATTTTTTTAGATTTACTTTATTTCCCAAACCAACCTTTCTAGTGTTTAGGTATATTAGGTATATTACAAAGTAGATTAGAAGGCCAGGCAGAAATAATTGAGTGCAAACTGCATGATAAAATCATGGCCAGTAGAGGGCGACAGGGACCTGTCATAAGTAGAGATTTTAATAAGACAAAAATAATTGGTGTTTTAATTGCAGGACAATTTCAGCCAAAGCATCTACACTAACATAATTTCACAATGTAAATGTGTTTAAATCATCATGTTTACATTGCTGCTCAGAGACAAATTTTTGTCTCAATAAATACAGACATGCCTTAATTATATATTTTAAATAAGAGACGGTATTATTTACATCAAAATGGTAATGTTGAATTTTGACACAGGGAAAACATGAAGTGCTAATTTTAAAAATAAATAGTATGATTTCTTACATTTGAAATATTTGCAAAGCTTTTTGGTGTTGCTGTTTCCTCATTTCAATGTGGGAGACTGGGAAAATGCTCTCCAATGTCTTTTCTAATCCTGATATAACATAATAGCAATTCTTTATTCAATGAATATCACTGGAAATTCTATTATATCACATCTGGTGAGGGTGGAGCTCTATAAAATAAAGATGTGACTTAGAATTGTCTAACCTTTCTGGATGTATACACATATCCACCTTCAATTATTATGTTATTATTATTATTGTTGTTTTTGTTATATTTTTGTACCAGTACTAGTGCTGCCCTTTAGCTTTTTTGCTCAAGGTTGGCACACTACCACTTGAACTACAGCTCCACTTCTGGCTTTTTGGTGGTCAGTTGGAGCGAAGAGTCTCACAAAGTTTCCTGCCCAGGCTGGATTTGAACTGTGATCCTAGATCTTAGCCTTCTGAGTAGCTAAGATTATAGATGTGAACCACTGTCATCTGGCTCCTTAGCATCAAAATATACCACTTTAAGTACTGTTGTATGATCTCAGCAGTTTTAGAGATTTTTCTAATTTTACTTCCCATCCCTCTCAATCAGTTGATATTTTTTACATTTATGTATGTATGTATGTATGTAAACGAAGAAGCAAATACTCTGAGAGATTAAATAAATTTCCAGCTGACACTCAGCTCTTTTTTGGGGGGGCGGGGGGAGGGACAGAATCACGGAGAATCTCTGGTCTATACTTCCAGTCCTTTTGACTCTGCTTCCTCTGTGCTGGGATTACAGGCATGAGCCAGCCATGCCTGACTCAGATAGTAACTGTGGAATAGATACTTAGGTATAAGTTGTCTTACTTCATGTTCAGTATTCTTTGCAGTCTACCAGTGTTAAGATCCAACTTAATTCCAAATACGTTACTTGAGAGAAATAATTTATTAAATTATAAATTAATTTTTAATTATAAATTAAATTATTAACCTCGTATATATTTCCAAGAATCTTAAGATTTTTTTCCGGCTAGTAGGAATTAGTGGCACAATTCCTCACTGACAAAAATGTTTATGGATTTCTTTGTAATTCTGACTCTAATTTCACCTTCTGCCTTTGTGTTAGTCTCATTAGCTAGGGTAGGTTTAAATAACAGGGTGTGGACTCTGTGGTTACAATGCCCACACACTATGCAAAATCCCATGGAAATACATTGATTGGCCAGGGCCTGGTCACATGCTCACTTTTACTGGGGGTGAGATTCTATGGTTGAAGACACCTTGGAGTTACAGCCTACTTGGAACAAGAATGGGAGTACAATTACTAATCTCTGAGGGAGACTTGTTTTTATTGTCAAGGTGATGTTCAGAGGTCTTACAGTTACATAAGTAAGGTAATAAGTACATTTCTTGTCAAACTTGTTACCCCTTCCCTCATTTTTCTCCTACTTTCCGTCCCCCCCCCCCACTCACCTTCAAGTAGTACAGATCATTTCAAATATATTGTCTTGTGTATATCACTGTTGCATTGGTTCCCTGAGGGAGACTTTTCTAGAGGAACATACTAAGTAATTTCTGAGCATGGGCAATTAGACCACAGTAAATGCTACAGGAAAGGTTTGTGGGTAGTTGGGAACAACTGGAAAGCCCACTCTTACGAGTAATTAAAGAGCAAGCATGGGTTTTAAAAGGAGTCAAAAAGCACAGAAAACAAATGTTGCTCATCTATTGCCTTCATTTCAGCCATCCTTGGCTTAATGAAATTAAGAACAAATGTAGGAAAGTCCCAAAGAACAAAATAGTGTAGGGGGGTAATCTTCAGAAATATCCCATAAGTCCAGGTGCCAGAGTTCACGCTTGTAATCCTAGCTACTCAGGAGGCTGAGATCTGATTGTAGTTTAAAGGCAGCCTAGAAAGAAAAGCCCATGAGGCTTTTTATCTCTAACTACCTAAAAGCTGAAAGTAGAGGTATGGCTCAAGTGGCAGAGCACCAACTTTGAGTGAAAAAAATGGTGCTCCGGCCCTGAGTTCAAGCTTAGTACTGGCATACAAATACAAAAACATCCTGAGGGCTCTAATAGTTCTAATAGCTCTGGAAGTTAGTGAGCCATTTTTCAGATATAGACTTAAAGTGTATATTTGTCTTTTAATAATGATATAGGTTTACTCCCTGGTACTTAAGCACAAATTTTAGAATCTTTATATTGTACTAAAGACAATATAAGAATTTTGGGAAAGAGTATTTTGCTCTACCACTTGAGCCACAGCACCTCTTCTGGTTTTCTGGTGGTTTATTGGGAATAAGAGCCTCATGGACTTTCCTGCCTGGGGCTGACTTTAAACCATGATCCTCAGATCTCAGCCTCCTGAGTAGCTAGGATTATAGGTGTGAGCCACCAGTGCCTGGCCTAGAAAGAGTATTTAACTGATGTTTCCATGTTGCTTGTTTTATGTTTCTTTGTGTTGCTATTGTGTCGTTAGGACCCTGGGTTTGTAGAATTTGATATAGTCAGGTAAGAAAGAGGCTAACTCAGCAAACACCAACAACTTCCTTTCTTTTTTGCTTCCTTCCCATTTCTCTTGGACTTTTTTTGTTTTTTGTTTTTGGTGCTGCTATTGGAGCATGAACTCTGCGGGGGCCTGGGTGCTGTCCCTTAGCTTTTCTGCTCAAGGCTGGTGTTCTACCATTTGAACCACAGCTCTACTTCTGGCTTTTGGGTGGTTAATTAAAGATAAGAGTCTCATGGACTTTAAAAAGCACTAGCCTAAGTTAGTTTTGGAACAGGTACCAAACATGTATAACTGTGCTGAGCTATAGTCAAAATTAGAGATGATGTGGGCAGTCTGTCTTGGCTCCATGGCTTTTGCTCCACAGATCTGCTTGAGGTCCCACGGGTGGACAGACACTTTCATTTTCATCATTTTTTCATAGCTTGCAGTGGAGTTTCTGTTTCTGTCTCTAATATTAGAGTTTTGCAAATATGCTGGCAGTTTTAAATTTGTGCTGACACTAGGGCTTGAACTCAGGCTCTTTTGCTCTCACTTGGCTTTTTTACTCAGAGTAGTGCTTTACCACTTGAGCCACACATCTATCTCAGGCTTTTTTTTTCTGGTTAATTGGAGATCACAGTCTCATAGATTGTCTGTCCAGCTAGCTTTGAATTGCAGTTCTCTAATCTCAGCCTCCTGAGAAGCTAGGATTACAAGTGAGTACTGTCATCCTGAATACCAGCACTGGGTTGTTATTTTATTTTTAAAAATTAGGGATAGTTGGGGCTGGGAAGGTGGCTCAGTGGTAGAGCGCTTGTCTTGCATGCCTGAGGCCCTGGGTTCAATTCCTCAGCACCACATAAGCAAAAAGAAAAAAGCCAGAAGTGGCACTGTGGCTCAAGTGGTAGAGCGCTAGCCTTGAGCTGAAGAGCTGAGGGACAGTGCCCAGGCCCAGAGTTCAGGCCCCACGACCGGACCCCCCCAAAAAAATTAGGGATAGTGGGAGAACAACAAAGGAGGGGGTAACAATGCTTGACAAGAAATGTACTCATTACCTTACTTGTGTAACTATAACCCCTCTGTATAGCATCTTTACAATAAAATAAAAATAAAAAATAAAAAATAAAAAATGTCCTTGTTATTGCTCAGACTATAAAATGTGAAAAACTTATTTTCACATTAATTTTCATTCAAATGATTTTATGGAGTAATCTAGATTAAGTCATAAGAGCCTTTGCTATCTAGAGTGTGGCCTCTAGACCAGAATGTCAGCATCACCTGGGAATTTATCAGAAATACACAATCTTTGGCCATATGTTTAGATTTGTACAAGAAAAAATGTTTTTTGAGCGGGTGCCATTTCTGAGGCTTGAGTTCACAGCCTGGATACTGTCCTTGAGGTTTTTCTTCAAGGCTAGTGCTCTGCCAATTGAGCCACAGCTCCACTTCTGGCTTTTTTGGTGCTTAATTGGAGATAAGAGTCTTACCAGCTTTCCCTCCATGGTTGGCTTCAAACCTCAATTCTCAGATCTCAGCCTCCTGAGTAGCTAGAATTGAAAGTATTTTTTCTTTACATACTGTTTTTAAAACACACCTTACATCGTTCTCATTCATTGGACTGAAATCTCAGTTAGGAAAGGAATCTGTATTGTCTATTCATTTCTATCTAGGCTAGCATAATTCCTGGTGCTTAGAAAGTGTGCATTGGATGATAGATGGGGGATAATGACGGGAGTGAGTGTTGTTTGCTTAACCAAGTTGTGAAGTCATTGACGTGTTTAGGAGGGCTCAATGCAGGAGTAGTGTTTTCGGTGAGACAGTGATCCCACTGTTATTTCTTATATGGAATTTTCTGCTAACTTGTCTTATTAAGCAAAAGTAGACAAGCTCCAAAAATGGGACAAGGGTAAAGTCACTTGTTCTATTCTACCAAAACCACCAATTGTAAGATTTAGGTTCTGTTGCTGAAAGACCTACCTGATCCCTTTGGCAGTCCAAAATCTTGTTCTCTTTCCATTTATGAAGGTTACAGTTTATTTAGGTCTACTTAGGAGTTTGTCTTCCAATTCTTTTTCTGAAGTCTCTACAGCATCTTCTCTTCTCTTCTCTCTCCTTCCCTCCCTCCTTCACTCCCTCTTTCTTCTTTCTTTCTTCCTCCCTTCTTTCTCTCTTTTTCTCTCCTTTCTCTTTCTGTCCTTTCTCTTTCTCTCTTTCTTTCTCTCTCTCCTTCCTTCCTTCCTTCCTTCCTTCCTCCCTCCCTCCCTCCCTCCCTCTCTCTGTCTCTTTCTTTCTTCCTTTCTTTCCTTCTTTCTTTCTTTCTCTTTCTTTCTTTCTTTCTTTCTTTCTTTCTTTCTTTCTTTCTTTCTTTCTTTCTTTCTTTCTTTCTTTCTTTCTTTCTTTCTTTCTTTCTTTCTCTCTCTCTCTCTCTCTCTCTCTCTCTCTCTCTCTTTCTTTCTTTCTTTCTTTCTTTCTTTCTTCCTTTCTTTCTTTCTTGTCATGGGGCTTGGTCAGGACCTGTGTGGTATCCCTGAGCTTTTGTGTTCAAAGCTAGCATTCTACTACTTTGAGCCACAGAGCCACTTCCATTTTTTTTTTGGTGGTTAATTGGAGATAAGCGTCTCATGGACTTTCCTGCCTGAACTGGCTTTGAACTGAAATCCTCAGATGTAAGCCTCCTGACTAGCTAAGATGATAGGTGTGCGACACTGGCGGTAGGCCTTCTTTCCTTCACTTCATTCCTCTCTCTAGACCAGATTTCCCCCTTCTCTCTCTCTGGCTTTTCCCACTATCTGCTCACATGGTCTTCATGCTTTCACCTTCTGTCTTCCATTCAAGATGCTTTTCAAAATGACAGAATGGATCATGATTATCTGTTGCCTGCAGCATAAGATCCATGCCTTTAGCAAAGCATTTGAGGCCCCTCATGGACTCCATGGTCTGGTCTGCCTTTTTTACATGTGTTTTACTAGTAATTTATTAGCATATATTACTTGCACATTATAGATGCATATAATGTACTTGTTAATGTTCATATCCTCTATTATTCTTTCTCATCTCCTTCCTGCTTCCTCCTTCCTCTTCTCCTTCCCCAGTATTCTTCCTTTTCCTTTCATGACTTTCTCTTCTTTAGCTTTCATGGAGAAGTGAACACACATGATACTTATAGCCGTGGTACTGGTTTATGTCACTGAAAACAATGATCACAGGTTCCATCCATTTTCCCAGCAAATTATATCATTTCATCCATTTTTATGGCTGAGTAAAGCTCCACTTGTATAGCATGTTCTCTTTATCCATTCAGCCATTGTTGGACATCTAGGCTGTTTGCACAAATTGGGTTATTAGCCTAGACACTATGGAACTCAATATGGAGGTCACTCAAAACACTGAAAATAGAACTTACATATGACCCAGCCATCTCACTTCTGGATAAATACCACAAAGAGTCAAACTGAGATTATTTCAGAGTTACCTACAGACCTGTATTTAGCTGGCAAGGCTTGTTTTCCTTGCTTCTGTTAGCTACCCCATGCTCCTGGCACTCAAGGTCACTTCTCATTCTCTGAACTGCATCTGTATCTTTGTGCTTGTGTCTTTGTTTATGCTGTTCACTTGAATAATTTGTCAGCCTGGTGGACTTTGACACTTTTATACCATGTTTTAGTTCAAGTGTGATTATTTCAGGTTCCTCTTCCCTATCTCCCACAGACAGTTTATTTTTCTATGCTCACACAGAACATCTCACATATTTCTGTAGTGAAATGCATCCTACTATTGGCGCAACTCACTTATTTACTTGGCTTTCTTTTCCAATAGACCATATTTTCCTTACAAGGTTGGGACTTTGCCTTTTTCACAACATAATGTGTTGTCAAGCACAATGTGTGACACAGATGTTAAGAAACATGTGTTGGTTGAATGAACTTTATCTTCAAATTATTCATTTGTAGATCAGGTTCCCTGTTTTGGTAATTTTCCTTGGTGGTTTTTTTTCACTAGAAATATGCCTCTCTCTCTCTCTCTCTCTCTCTCTCTCTGTGTGTGTGTGTGTGTGCAAGCACATGCACACATGCGTGTGCATGCATCCCAGCTCTGGGACTTGAACTTGGGGCTAGGTGTCGTCCCTGAGCATTTTTGTTCAATGCTAGAACTTTGGCACTTGAGCTGCCGCTCCATTTCTGGCTTTTTAGTAGTTTATGGGAGAAAAGAGTGCCACAGACTTTTCTGCCTGGGCTAGCTTTGAACTGTGATCCTCAGATTTCAACTTCCTGAGTCACTAGGATTATTGTCTTGAGCCACAGGTGCCCTGAAAAATATGCCTATTTTTATGTGGGAGAATATTCAGACTCAGAAGAACTCTTTCAGATTAAGGGAAGTGATCCTGCCCTAGATAGGTTGCAACAGAGCTAAGCCCATATGAACACAGGGTAGTTGTTAATGTCATGACTGTCACCCACTGTAAGTAGGTCAGGCAAAGTCTGGTCCACAAATCCTTTGCAATTGTCTATCAAGATTTTCAGCTTCCTGTCTCTCCCCCATCCTGCTCTTCACTACTTATTCCCAATCCCAAGGCCAATAGATACTAAAGGAAAAGCAAAATCAGTTGCACTTAGTTAACTTGGGAACCAGAATGAACACCAACAATAATAAATCCTATGGTGAATGGAAAAGAAATACATATAGTAAGAACTAAATACAGAAATTTAGTTTCATGGAAAGAGCTGAAAGGTCTCAGGGAATAACAAAAGCCGTATACATTTCCACAATGGAGACATTAATGACAATGGAAAGTGAATCTGGCTAAAGTACACATTATCTCCTTAGAGCCATGTGCCTCTTAGAGGAGCTCATGGCTCAGAGACCTTGAAACTATATGTCAAGCTGCTTTGGTTGGTAGAAGGAGAAGAATGCAGGTTTCTGGAAGAGTCCAGAGCTTTTGTAATGGTAACTGTTGAGACAAGTGAGAAAAGAATCTCTGGACTATACTTACAGGTTAACCTTAAGGTCTTGGAGCATAGTTTGGGAATAGGAGGGAACTGGAAGAAATATCTCTAGTGGACAAGTGCAGTGGTTGGTTTCTTGGCAGCAGAAATCGAGCTTTATTCTTGTGCTGTGCCTTGGACGTGAGTCATCTGCTTTGCTTACCTTTTTCCATTTGCTTCCAAGGACAAATGGGATGTTTCTTTGTGTATTTTTAGTCCAAACTCTTGAGAGTTTGTATATGTGGAAATCTTCAGTGCCAGGTCCCCTCATAGATCCTTAGAGCTGGTGCTCTGTATCCCCTCCTCCCAACTAATCAGCTGTAGGCAAGGGGCAGGGAGACACATGGTGCCACATGGTATTTCCTGTTTAAGGAACCATCCAGAATTCCTTTTGTCATCAGAAGTGTGTCTGTTAGCCCATTGGAAAGGAGTTTGTGGATGGAGCAGGCACTCTTAGGCAAACTAATATCTTTTCTTTTCTAAGATCTTTTCAATACAGACACATTTTGGAAACTGACTATGATTTACCCTTAGCATTGATGTGGATTCTGATAATGCTATAATCTATTCCAGTTTGTATAGACTCTAGCAGTTACCTGTGAGACATAGTACATCCAACGTTATGCTTCTGACACTGAATTTCTAACTGGACTCTCCTCACCATCCAGCCAATGACACCTACTTATAGCCAACTTACCTTTGCTTTCTTGCTAGGGTTGAGATATTTGTGTTGGCTCTGTGTGTGTGTGTGTGTGTGTGTGTGTGTGTGTGTGTGCGTGTGTGTATGTGTGACATTAGTTTTTCATTAGCTAACGAACGATAAGTAAGAAGTAATTAGGCTGGGGATATAGCTCAGTGGTAGAGCACCTGTCCAGTAGATTCAAAGCCTTGGGTTTACTCCCTAACCATGAAGAAGAAATCAGATGAAATTGTTAGGTATAGAGCTGGGAATGTGGCTTAGTGGTAAGGCACTTGCCTAGCACGTATGAAGCCCTGGGATTGATTCCTCAGTACTACATAAAACAGTAAAAGCTGGGGCTGGGGCTCAAGTGGTAGAGTGCTAGCCTTGAGCAAAAGAAGCTCAGGGACAGTGCCCAGGCCCTGAGTTTAAGCCCCAAGACTGGCAAAAAACTTGTTGGGTATAGGCTGCAAGTTGTCTCAAGGTCTGTTTATTAATACCACGTACACTTAGGTTGTTCTTAGTTTTCTATTAAAACTCTTCCCTTCCTTGCCATAGTATGGTAAGAAAGGGTGGCAGAATGGTTAGCCTTCACTCTTAACTTTGTGTATGGCTACTTCACACCTCTGAATACATAAATACACACACATACGTACCAGTACATATGTGGTACCACATTGGTGGTATTGGAGTTGAACTCAGGCATCTCACTTGCACAGCTTGGTTATCTATTTGGAGCTCTAACACTTGAGCCATGCCTTCAGTCCTGCTTTTTTATGGTTAATTGGAGATGGAGTCTATTGGATTTTCTTATCTGGATCATTTTGTATCTTTATCTTCCAATCTCCGCCTCCTGAGTAGTTAAGATTATAGGCATGGGCCTTTTCAGCCAAACCCATATTTTATTTGCATCTTTCTTGATAATTTACATACATATTTTTTATTATGATGGCATGTTATTTTACTTTGCTATCCAAATTCAAAGTCAGACTCGATAGTTAAGCTGAGTAATTGATTTGTTTCCAATTCCCTTGCTGAGTTGCTTAACTGTAAATCAGAAACACTTGGTGTCACTCGTCTGCTTATCATTAGACTATTTGTAAGTGTAAATCTTTCCTCAGAGACAGGTTTCCAACATCGTTCCTTTCATAAGTTAACCTTCATAAATTCAATTGCTGAAATCATTGCTTGAGATATGATTGTTGGATACTATACAAACTAGAAAAACACATGACTTCATTTCTCAGGTTCAGGAATAGAAGAATATATATCTAGTTTTTAAATTTCTATGAAGAACCATCCTTTTCTTCCATTCTCTAGAACTTTTGGTATTACTTCCAATTCCTGTAAGCTTCAGATAGGTAAAATGTTCTCCTATGTATCCTTTCTTGTCTATGCCTGAAGCAAAGATAATATTTATAATTCTAAAATGCTGTTTTTAGCCAAATAAAATAAATATTGCCAAGTGCCCATGGCTCATACCTGTAATCCTAGCTACTCAGGAGGCTGAGATTTGAGGATTGTGGTTTGAAGCCAGTCTGGGCAAGAAAGTCCGTGAGAGATTTATCCTCAACTAACTAGCAACAAAGTGAAAAGTGGAGCTATGGCTTAAGTGGTAGAGTCCTAGACCTGGGTCTCTAAATTTTATACCTGAGTAACGTGCCGTTGTTTTCCCCTTCTCTCCTCCCTTACAAAGCTCCTAGTGCAAATATGATACCAAACCCATGCTTGTTGGCTCCAAATTGGACTCATCTTATCTTCCATTCTGTGCTCATTCTATAGCTATATTTTTGCTTTCCTCATATTGTTGCTTTTTCATTAAATAAATCATGCTTGCTGTGTACTGGAAGCTTATACCTATAATCTTAGCTACTCAGGAGCCTAGGATCTGAGGATCGCAGTTCAAAGCCAACCTGGACAGGAAAGTCTGTGAGAATCATCTCCAGTTAACTATCCAAAAGCCAGAAGTGGAGCTATGGCTCAAGTGGTAAAGTGCTAGCCTTGAGCATAAAAACTCAGGAACAGTGCCCAGGCCCTGTGTTCAAGCCTTAGGACTGGCGTGTGTGTGTGTGTGTGTGTGTGTGTGTGTGTGTGATGTGTGCATGTGCATGCACACACACACACATACACATGTCCATAATTTCTTTGAATTCTAAGTCATAGGTGACTTAGGAAACTCATAAGAGACTCTTCTTACAGTCTTTAGAAGCATTCCCATACATCAGAAGCAATCTTTATAAGCATCAATACCACACATGCGGTCCTCTTTGTTGATAGACATTTTATTGTGCATCCTTTTTAATGATGTCAACACCCCGGAAAACTCTTTGGCATGATGTTAATATTTGCTGGCTCAATTTTCACTTTGATATTTAAAAAATTCAAATTTGCTTTGACCTTTGAGATGATCTAAGGTGTGCTTCATTAGCAACATATTCACCATGCCTCGCCTGTAGGTTATTGCATGACTTCTACCTAACGCCTGAATTAAAGTTAGGTTTCAGGCAGCCCATATTGTTGCTGATAAGCCTGAGTTTCTCAGCAGGTGATGATGTGGATGGTGATGTTCTGGGTATGGCAATTCTTTATTGAGTTGCGCTGGCTTACATATTGCATGATTTATTCTCCTTGCATCCTGCACTGAATGCCATTACTGTTTTCTGTGGAAGTAACTGAAATGCCCACACACACCCCCAAATACCTTTTCCACTCTTGTGTTCATTTTTCCATCTCATTAATCACTTTTCATTCTTCCTCCTGATTAAGCCAATAGTTGGAAATAGCATTTTTCACATTGTACCTGTGATGGCTCTTGAAAACCGAAGAAAAGATTTGATCCAACTCTCCTATGCCATGATTGTCATTTTCTGTGCACCTTTAATTTTAAAAAATGCCTTTGCTTCAATTTCTATTGCAGTCACACATTTCTCACGCTTTTCTCATCCCCATTGCTTTTGCAAATACATTGCATAATGGAGAGCTGTGTTGTGTGAAGAAGGCCTTATAGTCTAAGCAAACACAGCAAAAGCACATGATAGATTAAGGGAGATATGATGGTTGAAATTAAAATGTCTGTGTTGGTAGCCAGTCCAGCTGGTGGGTCTTGCTATAAAAGTTTACCCCATCTATAATTTATCAGCGTTTGCAACCTGAAACACATGAGTTTATGATATTTATATTATTACTCAAAGCAGACAACTGTAGCAATGCAAATAAGGGTTCTTATCACTACCAGTTGTAATCAAAGGACCTGCCAAGGATGGGCTTTTGCTCAACGATTTTTTTTTCACCAAGAATACAAACTGGGCTGTGGTGGTATGTGTTTTAGTCTCAGCTACTCAGGAGGTCTAGGCAGCAGGAACATTTAAATCCCAGAGGTTTGGGGTCAGCTTGGGCATCTTACTGAGATCTTATTTTTTAAAGAAAAAGGAAAACCAGACTGTACATTTTAATTTCTACTAGAAGCAATTGATACATCACCTGGAGGTCTTACTTTTAACATGCCAATATTGTCCACATTAGAAGGTTTTAATTTAAAGGCTTTAATAGTCAAGAGCAGCTGGCACTAATGGTTAAATGAGCAAACCAAACAATAGATGCTTTTCAACAGGTTTGCCTTGTACAAGGAAATATAAGCAGCTGTTTCTTTGCTAAGGGCAGAGATAGTTCTGTGAAGCTTGCATTTAATTAGTAAACTGAAAATGACTTAGTAAAAAGGAGCAAGTGAAAGTCAGGCATCTGCTCTTCATTTAGGTTCTTAAAAATGGAAACTCCTAATAATTGCCAAAAACTTGAAGCAAGATATATGGAAGATGCTTGGAAAGCAATAGGAGTTGCTCACGTACTGTCTAAATATAACCCACATGGTAAATACTAGTATGTTCAGAAAAATGCAGAATTTTACTATAGAATTGAAATCTCACTGTGTTGTGCAGATTCCCTACTAGCTGGGCAGCCATGTGACTTGTGACATGTGACCCTCTGAGTTGTTCATGCGGAAACCAGTTGTCTACTTTTTTCCACTCTCCCCTTCCTTCTTTTATTCTAAGGTTTCAACCATTATTATTATCATTATTATCACAGCTTATGACTACACAGGTAATTAATCTTGTTGACTGTCTTGTAGCTTGGTGGGGGGGGGGCGGCACATGACCAAGTTGTCATGGATGGAATATAAGCAGAAGTTAAGGTGTACAGTTTCTACATCATTTCCAGCAAAGGAAATTGTGTTCACACCATTTCTTTTCCCCCCTTCCTTCCTGTGGTCAGGAGAAGGACTAGTCTCACGGGGATGGCAGAGCTACACAATGGAAGGAACTTGAAGCCCCAAGAACCCCATGCAGGCGAGTCCTCTAACCATTCAGAATTGCCCTTCTCCTCCTCAACTAATGCGCGAGAGAAAAAGTGAAGTTCACTATCCTTTGTTCTGCCATTACGCTTGAAAGTCTCTTTCTGAGAGCAGCTTAGTTGCAATCAAATTCACTTATATTTGGTGAGCAATCCTCTCTTTTTCTATGTAGAAGACATGCCCAGCCTTAAAAAAAAGATAAAGCTGGAACAGCAGAATTCAATTTTGGGAAAAAAGGGGATTTGAGGAGTTTGATTTCCTCACTGAGAGAAGATAGCACATTTGTATTTTTTTCTTCAAGGGACTTAATTCCATTCACATGAGCAGACATTTATCGAGCACCTATGTTGCACAAATCCTGTAGGAGTCACTAGGGATACAGAGAGGGAGTACCCACAGTCCCTGCTCTCAAGGAACTCACAATCTACTGGGGGCAGACAGCACATATACAAACAAATGCCCTGGAAGGTGGGATGCATCTGATAAAAAGGTATGAACGGGATTGTGTGGAGCATGAGCAGGGGCAGATGGGGATCTCAGGAAGATTTCACAGAAGGGATTGCATTTGAGCTCTCTGTTGAAGGACTAGTGGGAGAGAGATGAGGAGTGGTAGGCCTCGAGTTTGTGAAGCAGTGGAGAGAAATATGGTGGGAGTTTAGAGAGAGCAGATTGATATTCAGAATTATCTGAAGTGGAAGTGGTGACACAACTCTGGAAAGGTATTTTGAAGCTATATAGTGTAAGGGCCTTGAGGACTATACCAGGTATCTAAACTTATACTGCTGGGGAAAGTGTAGAGGATAGAGAGCATTGTATTATCAACTCAACAACGCATTCCTGAATAGTAAACCAAACTTCAGCTCATACCTGAATCTCCCGGGAAGCTTGTTAAAATGGAGACCAGCGGGCTCCACTCTCAGCATTTATGATTCAGTTGGTCCTGAGTGAAGTCATAGACTTCACAGTTTTCAAAAGTTCCCAGGTGATATGAATGCCACTGGTCTGGAGATGCCACTCTCAGACGCTTCCTACAGGACAGTGCTGTAGGAAGATGTTTTTGGCAGGTGTAAGGAGAAAGAATTGCAGGTGGAAGAGTCTAAAACTAGATGGATCCAATAAAAAGAAGGCCAGAATATTGGAGAAGACGATGGCTTATTCAAGACAAATGTACAAGGCTTTAGGACTATGTGGATATGGGAGCCTCGTGGCAGAGAATCACATTTACCTAATGTGAATGATTAGGAACGATTAGTGATTGTGTTATGTGAGTTGAAAGGTAGAAGTAGGAGAAAACTTGTGTGTGTGAAAATGACCATGAGTAAGTTTACAATGGATGCGTTGGAGGTATTGGTGGATTATTCATAGGAAGGTACTTATTCACAATGAGGGTCTGAAGTTGGAGTAATTAATGTGAGAGCCACAGACACAGAACTAAGTGTTAAAATGGTAGAGGTTGGGATGGAATAGAGGGTTACGGCAAGTGTCTGCTGAGGATGTAGCTCCAGGATAAAGAATGAGGGGACAAAGAATAAGGAGGTGAGAAGGTAATTGGAGAACCAGGAGACAGTAACATATCCTGGAAGGGGATGGCCAGCTGTTTTAATTGATGATAAAATGACAAGCGAAGACAGACAGAAGAAAAGCCACTGCATTTGCTTATTGGTAAGTCACCGATGACCTTTGGGAGATCAGACTGAGGAGAAATGGCAGTATATTCACTCAGATGGCAAAGGATAGAAAAGGCTTGTAGAAACTCACTCAGGTGGGAGTGAGCAGAGTTGAAGCAGAAGCTTGTCGTGGTAGGTCAGAGAAAGTTGATTATTGGTGTCTCAGACACTTGAGCAAAGCAATAGGTGAGGGTGCAGAGTGAGGAGAAATGAGGTGGAGTCGAAGGAAGTGGGAGGAAAGGAGCAGAGGTTACAGAAAAAGTGGGAAGGGATAGATTTAAAAACGTGAGAAGGGAAACCAATGGGAGTGAAGAGAAGAGGAGGGGCTCTACATGAGAGGCAAACGGCAGCGGCTTTTAACAGTCACTTACTGAGGGGAGCACAAGAATTTACACCCTTCCAGTGCTTCTTCCATCATCTTGACTTGGTGGTGGTAAGCTCATCCATCCAACTACAGTGGTTACTCCAGGTCAGAGGAGGCTGACTTAGGCCATTCTCTGTGACCTCTTGGATGCAGTCTGGTGTGGAAGCCATGGGGATTCCGGGAGATAAAATTGCATATTCATTTCCTGATGGGTGGCCTTTGCTGTAAACATAGATTTTCAAGTTTTTATTTCTATGCAAGGACGCAGCTGGTCATTTTCATGGGTAACATTCTTCAACAAAATTTTGTCTTTCATCACTGTACCTCTCTAACCTTCTTAAAAAAATCTCTCCCTCCCCCCCAGATTGAACATATCTTCTTAACATGAATCCTGCTAGAGGAGAGAATGCATGGGAGGCTTAGGGCAAATACTTTGTTTTGGAATGGGAGGAGGCCCGATGTGTTGGTTAGCAGCATACTGACTTAAGTAGATTTAGCTGGTTCTTGTTTGTTTGTTTCATATTCATAGTGGAAGACTAAGGAAGTGCCAGTCCATGCATTGTGGGTTCTTTTTTTTAGAGAACAAGGAAGCTTATTTAATCAGGAACTTAAAAAAAACATGCCAGCTGTATGATTTGTGCCTGGAAAAAGTAGGCTATGTAGTTACAGTGCTATAAAAAATGACTTAGCTTGGGTGTACAAGCAGAGTGACTGTGTGCCACTTTCTTTTTGTTTTTGTTTTTGTTTTTTTGGTCTGGTCGTGGGGTCTGTCCCTCAGCTCTTCAGCTCAAGGCTAGCACTCTACCACTTGAGCCTCAGCGCTACTTCCGGCTTTTTTCTTTTTGCTTATGTGGTGCTGAGGAATCAAACCCAGGGCCTCAGGCATGCAAGGCAAGTGCTCTACCACTGAGCCACCTTCCCAGCCCTCTTTTTTTTTTTTATGCAGTCATGTACTTCCCACAGAAATTTGGGTGCACCTTGAGTCACAACTTCAGATTTAATGCTATGCAAGGGCATGTTATTGGATGTTTGACGTATAAACAACAAGAAATTCTGCAAATAAAGATTTTTGCAACACCTTTAATTGTAGGGGTCACTAAAATCTCTTGGGGAAACACTATTAAGAGTATTTACTATTTCACTTTATAATTTCTATATAATTACTGCTTTCGGAAGATTATGTTTATTTGAAATTATGTACCACAGATAAGACCAGAGGTAGAAAACAACACACCAAATAACAAGACTCAAACAAAAAAGCATAAAACAAATTCACAAGACCACACATACTTACAAACTCTCCTGAACCAAGTATGTTCAAGAATTAATAAGCTACACCCCTTACCCTGTCCACACAGGAGGCTCTGCAGAGTAAACGTCATGCTTTTTGGCTTTTGACACTCTATGTATGCTCTCGGCACCGAATGAGTTTTTTAAAAGCCAGTTTAAAATCTTCATTAAAACTTGTGTACAGCAGAGGGTTGATCAGAGAATTCACATAACCCAGCCATGTCAAAAAATCAGCTACTTCAGAGGATACAGTATAGATGCTCAGACCTACAATCAATTCTTTGATGAAAAATGGTAGCCAAGACAAAATGAATGCACCCAAAATCAGACCCAGGATGCGGGCTGCCTTGCGTTCCCTGGTGCTAGAGATCTGTTGTCGTTCTCCAGGGCAATCTAGATCATTGTCAAAGGGAGGGATCCTGATAGAGGTGTGGATCTTTTCAAATTCTGTGGTAGGGTCTGAGGTTGAGAAGTCAGACACACAGAAAGTCTGTGTGAGTTTGCAACTTGCAAAAGAATTCTGGCTGTCCGTGCTTCTGTTGCTTAAATGCCGGCTTGAGCCCCTCTTTTGGTAAAGGCTCTTGGCTGCATGGTAAATGCGGTAATAGAGAATCAGGATCAAAGTCAAGGGGATATAGAACGCCCCGAGTGTGGAATAGATGGTGTAGATCACATGGTCATGCTGGATGGTGCACTGGCTGGGGGGTGGGCTGAGCTGGCGGTGGCTCCTCCAGAACAGAGGGGGCATGGAGATGAAGATAGAGATGGTCCAGACAGTGAGGATCATCAGTCCAGCTCTCTTGGCTGTCCTCTTCCTGGCATACTCAATAGCATTGGTGATGGCCCAGTACCTGTCCAGGGCAATTACACACAGATGGAGGATGGAGCAGGTACAGCAGGTCATGTCCACACTCAGCCACACCTCACAGATGAAGTATCCAAGCTTCCAGCTCTCCATGACAATGTACATGATGCTCAGGGGCATGACGAGCACGGCCACCAGCAGGTCTGTCACAGCCAGTGAACAGATCAGGTAGTTGGCGGGCTGGTGGAGCTTCTTGGTGGTGCAGATGGCCAAGATGACCGCCGTGTTCAGCAACATGGTCAGGGTGGTGATGATCACCAGAGTCATGCAAATGAGCATCTTCTCCGTGACAGTCTTAGGTCTCACCGCCACGCCGGCTTCTGCGGTACAGTTAGTGAGATTCATGTTTCCCCAGTTCTGATCGACACGATGAGAACGACTAGTTCTTTTTCTTCAGTCGGAAATGATGTAGCCTTGAGTGTCTCTATGATTGTTTTAGCTTTACTGCCTCCTGTGTTCCATTTCTGGGGGGTAAAGGAAATGGCTGCTGCATTTCTTCTGAATGGAGAGTTCCTGGAAAACATTAAGCCACCGATTAATTAACTAAAAAAAGGCCACATTTTTCCCCCTGGAAAATACGATAATATTTGATACTCATAAAATGCCACACAATTTAGACATACTTTTCTTCTTCCTCTCTGTAATTTGAGGTCATCTTCACAATACTTTTAAGTTACCAAACTACTTCTGATACATTACCAAATTTTAAGTCTATTTTGCTGCTTCAATTAGTTTCTTATGTATATTATTATTTTTGATGTATTTACTTTGGAAAGGTATAATTGAAAAGATATATGCACACTTTTTTTTGTCAGTGTGGGGCTTGAACTCAGGGCCTGGGGGCTGTTCCTGAACCTCTGTGCTCAAAGCTAGGGCTCTAGCACTTGAGCCACAGTGCTGCTTCTGGCTTTTGAATGGTTAACTGGAGATAAGAGTCTCACAGGACTTTTTTGCCTTGCTGGCTTTGATCCTTAAATCTCAGCATCCTGACTAGCTGGGATTACAGGTGTGAGCCACCAGTGCCTGGCTCATATGCACACTTTAAAAGACTTTAAAAGTTGTGAGACCATGAGATTAAAAACCAAACCTGTTTATTATGGACACCAAAACAGATTTTAAACATTTATTGAAAAATTCCACTCCAAAGGTATATTAGTATCAATATGGGATTTTGTATATTGATATTTTACATATCCAACCGATCATTTCTTTGGAGAAAAGAAAGTATATAATATTTCTTAGTGCTTGTGGTAAATTGTTCTCAGAGTACTATAGTAAATCAACTATGAGAGTAGTATGAAGAAGGGCGTAGTAAGGTGGTTGAATATAATCAGTGTGTACAGTAGACATGTGTGGAAATATCACATTGAACCTCATTAATATGCATAACTAATATGTTCAAACAATTATAATAAGGCACATAGATGATTAAAAAATTAAAAGTGTATCTAGTTGAGGTTAGCATGTGTTCTGTATATGGGTGTATAAATGTGTCTATCTCTCACCCGTGTCTATTTCTCTCTTAAAATGTTCAGTCCATGAATGGGCTTTTTTTTAGCACAACAAATACATAAATCAGTAACATTGTAATTTATTATAATTATCAAGTAAGTCAGTGACATTTTAAAGAAAAAGTCAAATATAGATGCCTATCTATGAGAACTAAACAATCAGGATCCAAATATTCACAGCTAATGACTGCTGGATAGAAGCTGATTCAATTATCTGGTGCCATGGGATTAGGTCCAAAAGAGACTAATGAAAATATGAGAAAGAAAAATGGGTATTTTGGCAGTTTTTAGAAGGGAAATAAATTGATGTATATCACGTTTAGCAGACACAGTAATTTTAGCAGAGGATGTGTTTCAGACACCCTTTAACAGGGAGTGTATGAGTGGGATCCTTTGGGTAGATTTAGGCATAAAAATCTCCAGCCTAGGGAGACATCCATCCCTGGATTTAGCTCTCCTGTTTAGAGAGCAGCAACCAAGAAGAGAGGGAAATGGCATCATTTATATCCAGATGGAGAATGTGAAAGAAAATAACAATGATCTCACTAAAGACCACAAATAGGACCATTGTTTGGCTACAGTTTGTATCATTCTGCACTTAAAGAATGCTCTTCCTTCCTGTCTCTTCCACTGTCTTTTATGGTGTTTCTAGATTACTACTTCCAGATGTCTTGGGTTTCTCTAGTGCTGCCATGAGGTTTGCTCTACAGTCCCCTCTGTGTTGTAGATAGGATGGTTTTTGCCATGCTGGTGTCCATCCTTTCATAAACATTTTAAGATCTAAGACAGTCTGTAAAATTGGAAGAGGTTGGGCTGACTTTGGGATAAGTCAGATCTAACTTCAAACTCCAGCTAAGTCATGTACTAGCTGTTTGGGGTCACCTCTCTACATTTCTTTCTGGGTCCCAAGTGTTTCTCTCTCCATGTGTCCTCTCTATCATTAATAAAATGAAGTGACTTGTTATTTTTTGTTCATGAATTAATCGTTGGTTATGTTTTACTTGTGTTCTTGAGGTTTGCAGGGTAGAGCAGTGCTCAATAAGAAGGTTTACGTTTTTTTGTTGTTTTAATTTTAAGACTGAGAGTATAGAAAGAAACATAGACAAGGTATAGAAAATGTTAGGAATTTCAATTTACAGCACAGGCAATTAAGAATCATAGTTACTGCAAAGAGCTGAACCATAAGAAATAATTCAATAGAACTTTGCAAGGTTGCTCTTTTTACTGAATCCCCTCACCTCTTCATAGTCTCTTCTTTGGGATTGTGATTTTATTCCTTGTTTTGTAACTTTGTGTGTGTGTGTGTGTGTGTGTGTGTGTGTGTGTGTGTGTGCGTGCGCGTGCGCGCGCTGGATCCTGGGGAGTCCTTAAGCTGTTTTGCTCTACCAGTGGTTTTATAACCACTACAAACTCTTAAGTAGATAGTATGATTTCTAATTAGAACAGTGCTTGTTAAATAGCTCCACTTCTGCCTTTTTTGGTTGTTAACTAGAGATAAGAGTCTCTTGGACTTTTCTGCTTGGGCTGGCTTTGAACTATGATCCTCAAATCTCAGCCTCCTGAGTAGGTAGGATTACATGTGTGAGCCACTGGTGCCTGGCTTATAACTATTTTTTATTGATCCATAAGCTACACATTTCTGGTGAGTAGTAATTACTTTGGGTTAAATTACATTTAAAAACATTATAGGTTGGTGTGTGTAGTGGTCCATTCGCAGCCCTTTTATATGACTTTCTGATTTATTTTGTTTCCAAGCCTATCAAAATAGGAGTTACATTTTGTATTCATGTGTTTCAATTCACCCTAAACTCCTGCATAAATCCTTTTTCATCCTCTTTTCCCTCAACAGTAGATTTTGATGTTCTCTCCATAATAGCACATATAATATATTCTTTTGGACAGATAGGTAGATTAGGCCTAGAAGACCTTGCTGGGGAATGACTACAGTTGGAAAAGTTCAAAGATTTGGGTGCTAGTGCTCTTTTCTTTTTAAAGGTTTGAGAGGTAAAGAGGAAGCAGTGAAACAGAGAACAGCTATCAAGACGGATGACAATCATGAGAAGTCATTTTATTTTGAGACCTTACGATGAAAGTCTACATTGATGGAGACTTGAGTGCTGGGCTGGATGATATGATGAGGTCTGTGACCTTCACAAGAGCAGTCTGGTGAGGCCATGGGGATAAAAGGCTGAATGAACAGAGTGGTTTTAGGAAAGCACATGCATAGAGGAAATAGAGACAGTAAGTAAGAACACAGACAACAAGGCTTTTGCTCAAGGACAGAAAACTAGAAATTTCAGTTTATGGTAAAGGTGTAAAAATGTAGTTGTTTGGAGAAGGATATGGGACCAAGGTGTTAGTTGGTTTTTCAGATAAGAGATTGTCTTTCATAGCAGTTTATAGTTGTCTTTTTACACTATTATTTGTTATGACACTTAATAACTTTGCTATTAGGACAGAGAACATTTCTGGAGCAAGTAAAATGTAACAGAGAAAGAGAAAAAGCAGTAAAAAAGGAGGCCGGTGAGAATCAGTGAGGCCCGGTCACCGGGTAAACAGAATTCATAAAGCAATTTAGGTCATTTGTGGGGAGGAGGACATTAAGGAAGTTGAAGATAATGGTCATACCCAGGAAACGATTCAACATTGATTGTCTTGGGTTCATTTTACCCTTTTAAGAAAATAGCACATGGTTTTATAACCATTACCATTGCTTAAGTAGATAGTATGATTTCTAATTAGAACAGTGCTGGTTAAATAGCTCCTGGAAATCTCTTTCATCTCTTTAGCTTTTCACAAAGTGGTGAGGGAGGGACCATATTAACACACAGCCCAAAATGTGTTCTGTACCAATGATCTGAATGCTAATATAAGTACGCTAAAGTTGTATTAGTCAAATAGAATGGAAAATTAACTGCAATAATCAAAGCTAAATAGATTCATCCATACTGGAGTCAATTTAGGAACTACTTGGGGATATGTAAGTTTAATTATGACATGGAAAATAGCAATGCAGTATAAGATCACATTTGGACTTTTTCATTAAAATTGCAAACAGGTAAAAATCATTGTAACCCAAATTGCTTAGTGCATTATGTTCCCTTGCTTCTGTCTAGCAGTATTTGCTGTGAATATTCCCAAGTATATCTATCTATCTATCTATCTATCTATCTATCTATCTATCTATCTATCTATCTATCTATCTATCTATCTATCATCTGTCTGTCTATCTATCCTATCTATTTATCTATAAAGATATATGTGAACAAACACATATATTAGTGATGGAAATCACTAATATATACTTTTTTATTATAAAAAAAGTAACTCCAAAGAAAGGAATATTTTGCACTGGGAGAAAAGACAGTAGGATACAAAAACTTTACAAGTGTTTTAACTCCACTCTAGTCCCTCACTCCTGCTAAGAGCAGAGAGGAAGGTGACAATTAAAGAAGGGGAGGGGAAGGGAAAAACACAAATTGTTTAAATAGGGATACAGGAGGACCCATTGCAACAATGAAATGTACAAGATGCTCTGTCGAAAACGAACTTTGGCAGAGGGTGTGTGTGTGTGTGTGTGTGTGTGTGTGTGTGTGTGTGTGTGTGTGTGTGTGTGTGTGTGTGGTAGTCGTGGAGATGGGAAAGCAGGGATGGTAAGGGAAAAACAAAGGAGGAGGCAACAATGCTTGATAAGAAATGTACTCATTACTTTGCTCATGTAATTGTAACCCCTCTGTATGGTATTTTCACAATAAAAAATTAATAAAATAAAAAAGAAGACAATTCTGCAAAAATTAGATTAGAAAGCCTACAAATTTGATTAAAATTTAAACCTGTTTTGCTTTAGAAAATCTTTAATATACCAAAAGGCCTGCTTTAGTGACATGCTAGTCCTACCAGAAAGATGGGGGTTGGGGACCCCCATCGCTTGTGAGTAACAGTGTTCAAGTTGACCAGCCTACTCATACTCCACATATTTTGGTTTTATATATGCGCAATGAAGGTTACAGCTGAGCTGACCCTTTTGTCATTATGGGATGTCAATATCTCTGGTAATTTTATTTTGAAGTTCACTTAACCTGATATTAATTTGAGCACTCAGGATGTCTTTGATAATTTCTTCACAGTACATATTTTCCCATCTTTTATTTTCAACCTTCTCATACAATTGCATTTGGAGTTCTTCTAGATTACATGTAGTTGGGTTTTTGTCATCCAGCCTACCAGTTTCTGCCTTTTATTGTTATGTTTAGGCATTTACATGTTCAGTATAAAATATTGTTTAATATAAATTATGCAAATGTAACAAAGTTTAAATGTTTAATATAATTTAATTTATCTTTGTTGCCATTTCTTTTTATTTTCCTGTGGTTACTTGAATTTGAGTGTATGTGCTAGTCCTGGGACTTGAACTCAGTGCCTGAGCACTGTTCCTGAGCTTTTTCTCTGAAGGCTGGCACTCTACCACTTCTAGAGACAGTTCTACTTCTGGTGTTTGGTGGTTAATTGGACATAACAGTCTTGTAGACTTTCCTGCTGAGGCTGATTTTAAACTTTGACCATCAGATTTTAGCCTCCTCAGTAGCTAGGATTATAGGCATGAGCCACAGGTACCTTAAAAAAATTTAAGAAGTAGTTTTAACTTGTCTATATAGTGTAATTGAGTTTATTTCTTTATTTATTTTTCTTTTCTTTTTTTTGCAGGTCTTGGGGCTCCAACTCAGGGCCTGGGTACTCTCTCTGAGCCTTTTTGCTCAAGGCTAACATTCTACCACTTGAGCCACAGCTGCACTTCCAGCTTTTTGGTAGTAAATTGTATATAAAATCTCATGGACTTTCCTGCCGGGGGTGTCTAGGAACCACAGTCTTCAGATCTCAGCATCCTGAGTAGCTAGGATTACAGGTGTGAGCCACCAGTGTCCATTTGTTTCTTTGTAGAGATTTTTTCGGTGGTTGGTCTGGTACTATATTACATATTCATAAATTCTCCTTGTCTATTACTATTTTCCAGATCAAATGAACTATAGAAAACTTACCCAACTCCATTTTATCTTCTATTTATTTATTTATTTTTATTTTTTATTGTTTGGGGTCCGGTCGTGGGGCCTGAACTCTGGGCCTGGGCGCTGTCCCTCAGCTCTTCAGCTCAAGGCTAGCACTCTACCACTTGAGCCACAGCGCCACTTCTGGCTTTTTTTCTTTTTGCTTGTATGGTGCTGAGGAATTGAACCCAGGGCCTCATGCTTGCAAGGCAAATGCTCTACCACTGAGCCACCTTCCCAGCCCCATCTTCTATTTATAATAAAGTAGTCCCAAGTATCTTTCTTCATCCATTGAGAATCACATATCATAATTTTGCTTCAACAATGAAACATAGTACTTATGAAACATAGTACTAAAAATATGAGGAGAGTATCTTTTATTTACTCATATTTTTTCTTCTTATTGTTCTATCTTTTTTCCTAATAGTCCAAGATTTCCTCCTTTAACATTTACTTGTATTAACAGAGTTCTCTTAGCTAGTTTCCTAGAGTAGAATTGGTGGTAAATTTTTCTTAGTTTTCTGTTTCTCAGATATGTCTTAATTAAATTCTTGCAAGATGTTTTCCTAGCATCCTGGTCTGATGGCCCTTTTCTTTCAACACTTGAAAAAATGTGCTGCTTCATTGTGGTTTCTGATGAGAGAAATATACAAATTCTTCTTGTAAAGGAAGACTTCTTTCCTTATAAACATGGTGTCATTTCTTTTTTACTGCTGTGTGATTTATTTTGTTTACTTTTAATTTTCATATTTTTGCTGTGTCTTGGTGTGGATTTCTTTGGATATTATATTTGTGATTTGCTTAGTTTTTGAATCTATTTTTATGTCTTTTTCCCAAATCGTTTGCTATTATGTCTTTGAATTTTTTTAAAGCTTTGTTCTCCATCTCTTCTGTGGCAATCAATGGCATGAACATTTAGCTCTTTTGTTACATTCCCACAAATCACCAATTGTTCATATTTGTTTCTATTTTATCTGTAGGCTTTTGTGTTATTAGGTTGCATACTTTATGTTTTATGTTGCTAGATAGGACAACTTGTAATCTATCTTCTAATTCATAAATCCTTTCCAGTATCTGCTATTGAGTACATACACTGAGCTCTCTAATTTCAGTTGTTGGATTTGCCATTCTTTTTTTTGTTGTTGTTGTTGGTTGTGGGGACTGAACTCTGAGCCTGGGCGCTGTCCCTCAGCTCTTCAGCTCAAGGCTAGCACTCTACCACTTGAGCCACAGCACCACTTCTGGCTTTTTCTGCTTATGTGGTGCTGAGGAATCAAACCCAGGGCCTCATGCATGCAAGTCAAGCACTCTACCACTGAGCCACCTTCCCAGCCTGGATTTGCCATTCTTAAAAGTTTGCTTGATTTTTTTATAGTCTCTGTTCATTTATTAAGTATTTGATTGTATTCCTGTGATCATAATTATTTATTAAAGTGCTTTCATTTGGCTTAAAAATTTCTTGTTGGAAAGAAATTCCTTGTTGGGTTATTTTTCCCATTGATATTGAAAAGTTGATATTAGATTTTTAATCTAATGAGTGATTTTTTATTAATAAGTAGGCATTTTCAGATAGAATTGTATTACAAGTCTCTGGACCTTATTTGAATCTCATATTGTAACAATTATAAATGGACATTGTTTAGGAACAAAGAAAGGTGCTGACTAACTATGAATAATATTTAGCTTAAGTATTACATCACTATCCTTGGGTCGGTTTGGAAGCTTTGTTTCATGATTTGTAAAATGAAATAGTCACCTCTATTTCACATGTAGCTCAGAGAAAATTAGATAAGGCAGCATTTGTCAAAGTGCTTACACGTGTCCCAAACGCAGAAGGATGAATAATTTCTTTCAATGTACTATTTACTCAATGTGTACCTATGTTGATGCATTAGTGGACTTGTTATCTTGACATCGAACTAAGGGTGTCTACTTGGATTTTTATCTTTTAATGTTTCATCTCTCTCCTTAAAATTTATTCTTCAGCTGTAAAAGTGATGAATCAAATGTAAACCTAATATATACTGCCCAAATATTATGCACTTGTCTGGCTACTTCCTACAGTTTCTTAGTGAACATTTAGAGTGGGTTTGGGAATTTTAATTAAAGAAATGTGGTAAGCACTCATTCAATGAGTAGAACAAACTAAATGGTTGAGGAAACATAGATTGGTTTTACATATACATTTTATAGAAATGGAGAAAATTACTTGTACAATGTGTTCTTGTACTACTCCTCTTTCCATAGAAACATACAGCTGTGTTCAGGTAGGAACTGAAAATCTTTGTGTTAAAAGCCAAGGATAGCCTAAGAGGGCAAATAAAGTAATATAGAGGACTGCATATCAAGAAGGGAAACTATTTATTGATAAAATGGATTAATTGCTTTTGAGATGACAGTAAATACAGATGTTATTACAATATCCTAATAATTTATAGACAAACTGTGTTTCTGCTGCTAAATGACCAGAACATTCTCTTTCTCTCTCTCTCTCTTTCTCTCTCAGAAGAAATTTTGCTTCTTAGACAGCCACACAACTTAGTTTGTTCAGTGAGGACAAAACATTGCTTTTTCTTTCTTTCTTTTTTTTTTTTTTTTTGTCGGGGCTTGAACTTGGGGCTTGGGCACTGTCCCTGATCTCTTCAGCTCAAGGTAAGAGCTCTACCATTTAAGCCACAGTGCCAGTTCTGGTTTTCTTGTGGTTAATTGGAGATAAGAGTCTCATGGACTTTCCTAACTTGACTGGCTTTGAACCGTGATCCTTAGATCTCAGCCTCCTGAGTAGCTAGGATTACAGGCGTGAGCCACCAGCGTCTGGTGTAAAACATTGCTTTTTCTTTCAGTCTACAGCTTGTTATTATTACTCTGCCCTCTGACTATAGATTGGTGTAGTTTTCTCAAGCCTTCTTTAACTGTCTGTGTTGGATTTGGTCATTCATTAGCTACATTTCTCTCCCATACTCAATGCAGAAGCATGCAATGAGATAAACTATCATTTATTACATATTTAAGTATATATGTGTGGATAGGTAGATAAATAGATAGATAGATATATAGATAGATACAGAGGCTTTAACTCAGGTCCTCTGTGCTGTCTCTTTGCTTTGTTACTCAAGGCTGGCACTCTATTACCTGAGCTACACCTCTAGTTCTGGCTTTTTCTGGTTAACTGGCAATAACAGTCTCATGGATGTTCCTACCTGGCCTGGCTTTGAACCATGATCCTCTTAGCCTCTTGAGTAGTTAGGATTACAGGCATGAGCCTGTAATCAGTGATAGTTTAGTTTTTAAAGAAAATTTTTATTTTGTTACTACTTTACACTTACAGTTAAGCTAGCCTTGAGCAAAAGAAACTCAGGGACAGAGTGCAGGCCCAGATTGGACAGAGCCCAGTCCCAGAGTTCAAGCCTCATGACCTGCACAAAAAACAAAAAAAAACAAAACAAAGTGATGGTTCATTCACTACTACTGAATGATAGTTCGCTTATTTCAGACCTTATTTGGATTTAATTTTTCTATTCATGTCTACTTTCTGTTCAGATCTAGGATACCTTATGGTATTTGGTCATCCCTCCCAATTTCCTCCAGTCTGTGATATTTTCTAATCTTTCTAACATATTTTTTTCTTACGAGCTTGACAGTATTGAGGAGCCCTGGCCAATTATCCTCTAGGATGAAGGCAGGGTTATGGGGGGGAGTGTTTGAACTCTGGGCCTGGGAGCTGTCCCTGATCTTCAGTTCAAGATGAGCGCTCTACCACTTGAGCCACAGCACCACTTCCTGCTTTTTTGAGTAGTTTATTGGAGATAAGAGTCTCACAGAGTTTCCTGCCCTGGCCAGCTTTGAACCATGATCCTCAGATCTCAGTTTTCTGATATCTGAGGATTACAGGCTTGAGCCACTGGTGCTGATATTGGTTATATTTGTTGCTTTTCCTATGATTACATCTAGGTTATGGATTCTTACAAAAATTGTCTTGGAGGTTATATGTCTTTCTTATTTGGTTAAAAGGAACTTACCGGGATCCTCCACTGTAAGATGCTGTATTTTTCCGTTCTTGTGCTTCCCCCAGCTCCCCCCCCCCCCCCCCAATACTAAGGCTTGAACTCCTGGCTTGGGTGCTATCTCTTGGCTTTTTACTTAAGGCTCTACCATTTCTATCCACTTGAGGTTCACTTGAAACAATTTGCTCATTAATTGCAGTCTCTGTGATTTTCTCAGGGTGGCTTCGAATTGAGATCCACAGATTTCATCCTCCTGAGTAGTTAGTATTACAGACATGAGTCAGTGGCCCCTGGCCCCTGCACTATGTTTCAGAAGTGAGTTACAAAATCTAGTTTACCTTCAAGGATGAGGAATTAGCCATGCTTCTTGGAAGGGGGAATATACACATGTGCTTTTTGGAATTCCTCTGTAAGAAGATACATTCTTTCTCCTCCATTACATGAATTCAGTCATTTACCTGTACTTGATATTTGCTATGTCTGCATTTATGATTTAGTACTAGATGCAATAGCTTCTCGTTTGGGGAAAAATACTTTTCTAGATGTGCTATTAGTGTCTATTTAAATTTATTTGTATGAGTATGAACCCATGGCTATTTATATTATTCTTTAGATTGTAACCCAATCCTAGGTTACTATTTAATAGCTCAGAGTGTTCTAGCTTTGGGAACTCTTTGAGTTAATCCCTGCTGCAAGCTTTTTCATCAGGGTATTCCTTTGTCCTGTATGGACTGGTGGACAACATCTCTTTGAAAGCTAATGGGGGAAATGATCTTTCTTGAAAATGTAGATAAGGTTATTTTTATCAATAAAGAATCGCTGTTGCAGGCAAACAAAGCCTTTTAATATGATGGACACCTGTAGGAGTGTTATTTACTTTTCAGATGAAAAATAATAAAAATGAATTTCATGAAGTACTTGTCATTTAAGCTAGCTGCTGCTTGAAGTTGTATTAACATACTTAAAAATGAAATGACTTTTTTTGACTCAGATTAATAAAACTGCTGAAGTACTGAATCCACACAGAAGATCTAGGGCTCCTTTCTCTGCTTTGCAAACATTTCCCTTTGACTCTGTAGTGCAGTGTGCCTTTGTGATTGATCTGGGGATGAGCATCTAAGCTGCCTGTGGAGCTAAGGCTTCCTACAGGGTTTGTACCTGAGGCCTTTCTCCTCTTCTGATTTCCACCAAGGCTGTGTCCTACAAGATTGGATGAAATCAATTCATTTGACTTTCCAGCAACTGTGTGAACTTTTTAAAAAGTGGTGCATAATCTAGAAAGCCTTTGTTTCTGACTTATAGTAATAATTTAAAAATGGAGAGGCATTGTCAAAAGAAAAGGCTGGGAATAATGAAGCTGCATCTTAGGTGTCACTGGGTGCTTTTATTGTGATGTTGAACTTTCTAGGGTTGCCTTTGGGATGGGCATGAGAATTGCTGTGAAGTGATGGGTGATATTTATTACGATATGGGAAGGGACCAGGGAGAATGTACTCTATATTTGTTTACTTTGTATTTGACTGGCAAATGTGCTTTGCTTTTCCTTTTGTACTGCCATATTTTGATTGTTTATAATATTTACTTTGTCAATTTTTCCATCTTTTCCTTTCTCAATGGTCATTCAAAGGGCCAAGAGGACTTTATTATGTTGCTTCTTATCCTTGGTGAATTTCTCAGCAGTTAAGCCATGTCTCTTCTAGAATACAGTTAATTAGATTTCACTCTTTTTCCAGAAAATTGTTGAAATAGTCTATAGGGATTAGCAGCACTAATCAGACTTTGAAAGGACACTTAGACTTCTGTAAATATTATAGGATTATAGTTGTTTTTTTCTTCTTAAATAACTACAAGCAAAATATTTCAAGTTGAATTGGAATAGCAAATAGCTCACCTCAGATAAACTCCAGCTCCTAGCTGTGGCTGGTAGAGTGCTGGGTTGAGGATTCAGAGATGGTGACACTGGAGGAGATTTATGACTAGTGATTATAACTCATGAGATAGTAGCTAGAAATCAGTTACTAGTAACCAGATCCAATTAGTATCTTAAAAGCTATTTTTTTCATTTTCCTAGAATTAAAGAAAATTAATTCAAAATGGCAGCAAAGATCTTGAACACAATTATCATTCAATCTACTTTCAATTCAACTGTTCTTAGAGAAAAACAAATTCTTCTAGTTGCTATGCTTCTGAACTCAAACAATGTGAAAAATTTGTAGAATTGTGACCCTTCATGAGACTTTTATCCCGAAGATATGAGAAGTGTGTCAAGGTAATTCTATAAGGTTTTTTTGTTCCTTAGCCAGCATAACTAATAAATAACCTCCTTCAGGATACTAGAAAGAATAAACATGACTAGAGTTTATTTTATAAATATGAAGAATGCCACCTTTGATTTTGTAAGTGTTAAGATTTTTTTCATTCTTTGGGCTTGAACTCTGGGCCTGAGCACTGTCTCTGAGCCTTTGTGCTCAAGGCTAGCACTCTACTATTTGTGCCACAGCTCCACTACCAGCTTTTTGTCATTAACTGGAAATAAGAGTCACACAGACTTTCCTGCTTGGGCTGGCTTCAAATTGTAACCTCATATCTTAGCCTCATGAATAGCTAGGATTACAGGCATGAGCCACTGGTGCCCATCTATCAATTTTACAAGATTTTTTTTCTAGATGTTTAGAACTGATAGAATAGATAATGGCAACTTTCTTTCTTTCTTTCTTTCTTTTTTTTGGGGGGGGGGTCCGGTCGTGGAGCCTGAACTCTGGGCCTGGGCTCTGTCCTTCAGCTCTTCAGCTCAAGGCTAGCACTCTACCACTTGAGCCACAGCGCCCTTCTGGCTTTTTTCTTTTTGCTTATGTGGTGCTGAGGAATCGAACCCAGGGCTTCAGGCATGCAAAGCAAGCACTCTACCACTGAGCCACCTTCCCAGCCCCTTCTTTTTTTTTTATTTATGGATTGCTTTATAAAAGTTACTATAATACAATGGTACATAGTATTGAATTCACAAAAACATGAACAAATATTTACATCAAGACACCACAATGGAACACTTCTCTTCAAAACAAGTTACATATGGATGACAGAGTCTATATGCACAAACAACCCTAAAATTTATGTTTTTCTTCTTTGCGGGGAAGGGAAGGGAATGAAGAAAAAGAAGAAGAAGAAGAAAAGAAGTAACCCTTCCTCAACATTTCTAAAGCATTTCATTTTCAATGGAAACAGAGGCTTCGGGAAGGAAGATGGGCCAGCACGTACCTGCACTCCTGCAAACCATTCCCTGGGAGATGAGGTTCAGGGAGAGGGCTCAGTGTGCATTCCAGTGTCAAGGTCAGCCAAGGTTAAGTCGGCTCCCCGGGGAGGGCGAGTGGGGGAGGGGCTGGCTCATCCCTGCATGCTCCCTCTTTTTTGTGGGGGGTGGGGGAACGACACAGGAGGAGGTCCGATGGCACCAGCCCCTTGGGGGCTGCACAAGTAACTTAAATCTGTTGTCTGTACACTACATCTCCTCGTGTGAAAAATAAATATTTCCTTGGTTGCACAATTAGGCAGAAAAAAAAATTCACAAAAGGAAGAGAAGGTCGCTGCCGTGTCCAGGTTGCCCCTTCCCCTAGTCTTAAGCACCCATCTCCTGACCTCCAGACCAGTGGGCAAAGTCTCCACCCCAGGGCTGAGGTGAAAGAACATTTTTTTTTTTTAAAGAAAACACAACAAAACCACCAATGACCAAAGAAGAGAAAAATAAAATTCTTTGTACAGAATTTACGTGATAACAAGCTTGACACAAGCTGAGGTAGCAGAGGCTCGGGCCTGGCCCACCCGTGGTGGGTGGTGGACTGGGCAGGCGTGGCCCGTGGATAATGGCAACTTCCTGCGGTGAAGGTTATGAACAGAAAAATCTCATGTCTATTGCACAAAGTAGGAGATTACACAAAAAGAAATGTATAGAGAAGAAAAGATTTGATTACATCTAATTTATGAGAATTTATGAGACTTGTCTAAACTGTTCTAATACTACATAGACAAGAACATTATGTGCCTTCCATCCTGACGTGACCTGACAACACATGGATTTCTAAAGGCTTTAAAAGTTGTTGAGATATCTTATAGCACTTATAAAAACAGCATACAATTTTATTCAATTCTCCAAGCCTGAGTAGACACCTTGTAATTGGACAGTCACTACTGGGGCTTAGGATGACCATGATCCTGTCTTTGAAGGGCTTACAGTACAACAGGGGGTGTACCTCAGAGCAGAGCTCAGTGAATTAAAAAAACAAGCTCCCAGCTGGGCGCTGGTGGCTCACGCCTGTAATCCTAGCTACTCAGGAGGCTGAGACCTGAGGATCATGGTTCAAAGCCAACCCAGGCAGGAAACTCTGTGAGATTCTTATTTGCAATAAACCACTAGAAAACCATAAGTGGTGCTGTGACTCAAGGGGTAGAGCGCTTGCCTTGAGCTGAGGAGCGCAAGTTCAGCACCTAGGCCCAGAGTTCAAGACCCACGACTGACCGGCTACCCCCCTCCCCCCCCACACACAACAAAGCAAAACAAAAAAAAAAAACAAGCCCCCAATCATGAGTTCCCCAACAAGGTCATTAGCTCAGCAAGAAATAAGCTGTTCTTGTGTTAAGACATTGGCATAATTTAGGGTTTATTTGTTAGGGTACTTAGGGTTATTTTAGACAATGAAGAATTGTAATCAAGTACTTAAAATTAGCATCTCCATTTTTCTATTGTTGATAGCTCACTCCTGCACTGGTTGGGAAACAGTACTGAGGCCCAAGACCTGATGATTACCTCTATGCAGGTCAGAGAGTTTTGGTTTTAAGGGAGATTGATTAGCCCTAATATGGATTGATCAGTTCAAATCCATCAACAGATCCTTTATTTACTGTTTATATTTGAATGGAAAGGAGAATTATATGACATTCCACCTTGGAAGACCATGCAGTATTTTATATATTTTCTGAAGCCACTGCTATGTTTCTGAAGTGTGATGATGTAGCCTGTCAAGGCTGAATATGCATGCCCAGTCATGTAAAATAAAGTCAATGGTGGCCAATTTCCAAGAAAAAGCATCTGATTGTAAAGTCCATGCACTTGGAAGTTCTCCATATAGAGTTGGCAAATAGGACATCAGAAATAGCAGGGCTACTAGCAGGGGGAAGAGTGAACTGTAATAAATTGAGTTTGTGCCAGAAAGCACACAAGAGAACAAGGGAGGGGGCAGAGACAAGACTCTCTTCTAAAATTCAAGCAACCCCAAAAGGTGCATACATTTAATAATGGAATGGGCAATGTCTGGGAGGATTGTGTACCCCGTATCACTCAGGAGTGGGAAAAGTAGTCTGTGTATTAGGAAGTAGATTGCTTATTGCAACTTCTTGCATGGGCATGCCTGCCCACCACAGCAGCAGCACCTGTTGTACTTCTTGTCTCTGAGTCTATCCTGAGGCTTGAACTCATGGCCTCAGCTTCTTTTCGTTTAAGGCTACCACTTGACCTACAGCTCCACTTCTGGCTCTTTGGTAGTTTATCCAAGATAAGAGTCTTATGGACTTTTCTGCCTGGTCTCACTTTGAACTGCCATCCTCAGATCTCAGCCTCCTGAGTAGCTAGAATTATAGCTGTGAGCTGCCACCGCCCACTTCTGAATCCATTCTTTCAGCTCTGGGTGGTGAGTGTTTCTCATATACATGTTGAGGAAAAGAGGCTTTATCTTAAAAAATGAAAGCCATTGAAGCAAAAATCACAGTAACTAACATTCAATTACTTTGCAGGAATGAGTCTAAATGGAATTTCTTACTGCAGATAAGAAGGATGAATTGTGTTAAAAGGCCATATTTGAGAACTCTTCTACGGTGCCTCTCAAAATAACTGTGAATAGCAGTTAATATAACTTTAAATCTAAGCAGGAAGATTGATCAAGGGAAGGGTTGAATCATTAAGTCAAATAACTGTAGAAGTGTAAGTATTTTTCAATAACTACCATTGCTACAATTCAGGATATGAACGTTGGCTTTTTTTGAGTTTCATATATTGATTATTTTAAAAGCTAGTTGCTTAGCGAGATAGACAGATTTATTCAGTAAGAAATAGAAAAAACACTTTGATTTGAAACATTTTTAAGCAGTTGAAATGCAATTCTTTGATGATTATGAAGATATTACTAAGATTCTGGCTTCATTTTATGGGCAATGAAATTATTCTGAAACTGTACAAATCCAATAATGGATACAACTATAAAATCAACCCATCATAGGGGAAAACAAAACTAAAGCAAGTGACCAAGAAAGATAATTTGACTCTTCTTTAAGAGGGCCATTGAGGACAGATTTCATTCCCCCTCCCCACCTTTTTTTGTGGGTTATAGGACCTTGAACTCTGGGTCTGGGCGCTGTCCCTGAGCTCTTCATCTGAAGGCTAGCACAGTACAATTTTGAGCTACAGTGCCACTTCTGGTTTTCTGGTGGTTAATTGGAGATAAGAATCTCAGGTAGGGCTGGGAAGGTGGCTCAGTGGTAGAGCACTTGCCTTGCATGCCTGAGACCCTGGGTTCGATTCCCCAGCACCACATAAGCAAAAAGAAAAAAAGCTGGAAGTGGCGCTGTGGCTCAAGTGGTAGAGCGCTAGCCTTGAGCTGAAGAGCTGAAGGACAGTGCTCAGGCCCAGAGTTCAGGCCCTACAACCGGACCCTCCCCCCCCCTCCCCCCCCCCCCCCCCCCGCAAAAAAAAAAAAAAAAAGAATCTCAGGTACTTTGCTGCCAGGGCTGGCTTTAACTGCCATCCTCAGATCTCAGACTCCTGAGTACCCAGCTTTTCTCTCTCTCCATTTTTTTAAAAGTATAAAGCTGAGTGCCAGCAACTTACACTTGGAATTATATCTATCGAGGACACAGGTGTGGCTCAAATGGTAGAGCACCAGCCTTGAGCAGGAAAAAGCCAAGCAAGAGCACAAGGTCCTGAATTCAAGCTCTAGTTTTGGCACCAAAAGAAAAATAAGAGAAAGAAATGGTATACAGTTACAATTAGCTACTGTACAAATAATCAAATGCCAAAAAATACAACCCAAGAAACATTTTAAGGGGTACCCATGAAATCTGTCTGTAGGTAGTAGAAGAAAAAGAGATAAATATGATTATCTCAATTACTGTTATATCTAAATTTAAAATGATTTTTTCCCTCATAGTTTTATCAGACATAGAAGTTACTCAATATTTAACTGTTTTTTATGTGATTAAGAAGCATGACAGTATTACTACAAAAACAATAACAGTGTCCAGAATCAGTGGGCCTAGTATGTGTTCTTAATTTACACCCCACCCACACTTCAAATTCTACTGTAATCAAGTATCCATCCTCTTCTTAGAATTGTAATTGGTAATTTATTGGTAGGAAAATAGTCCAAGAGACCAGAGGCCATGATCTACCTAAGTCTTAATTCACACAGTGAAATTATTAAAAGGATTTTTGTGACTACCATGAATGATTCAACTAATCAATTATATCTTCTCCCCTAAGTGAATTTCAAGAAAGACCTCACCTACTTACATTAGACTTATTAGACTCTTTTTGGTCCTACTGTACAGTGAAGTTTATTCATAATTTGAAATGTGAGCCTGTATAAACCATACGTAAATACTACATGGACCAGCAATTCTATGGATGTGTTTAATGTAAACTAACAAGCCATGTTATATTGGGGTACCTATTGAAGAAACACTGAAAATGCAAATCAGAGAATAATATAACACCTGCTCCTAAGTCTGACTGTCACCAAAGTAAAACTATGCTTATGGTACAACTGGTGATATGGAACAAAGATTGTATCCACCTGTCATTGACAATAATGAGTAACCATGGAACAACAGGACTATATCAAATTTAAACCAAATCAAATATTAAACATCCTAATATGAGATAAGGTAAAATAATCTTTAATTTTTTTTGCTCACTTTGTCATTTAGCATGGTTTAAAAAGCAATAGCTTCAACATTTTCAGAGCATGTGACAAGAAATTATAGGCGAAAGAAGAATATGATTAGTACATGGAACTATTTACATAGGAGTATATAAGGATTTTGATTTTGAATGTGTGCCTTCCAACTTTCACAGACATGGTCTGAGTGGAAGGTTTGCAGCATCTTGGGAAATGCCATCACCGCCCTGGTCTCAAGGGCTATCTTTGCTGCTTGTCAGTTCTCTGACTTTGTGAAAACTAGTGAGTCTATCTGGTCCTCAGTTTCTCACTGGTTGTTCAAGCTATTTGAGCAGTTTTCTTCCCTGTGCTTTCCCATAGAGGCATGGGGACATCTGTTTCACTTCCCAAGAGACAACAGGAATGTTCTTTGAGACATTTTTCATCCATTGCTAAGGCTTGTAAGAGACTGGTGAGTTTGGGGAATGTCTGAGACTCACTCTGGGCCAGGTGAGAGTGAAGTCCACATGGTAAAGCCTGTTTGTAACGGACCACCACATCCTCAAGTCTGACCTACTCAGGCCTCAATTCTCTCTGTTCTAGCTTTACTGGCTAACCACTGGTGGAAAAGTCAGTATGGTCATCCCCTGCTTGACCGGGAAAAATGTCCAATATTTGCCTTGAGTGTAATTGAGTTTATTAAAGCAACTTTGGTAAAACAGATGCCCAAGCCCTACTTGAAAATCTGTCACTTTCGTGAGGAGTAAATGAGTTAGCAGATGTAAAGCATGCAAATAGACCTTGGTATGTGAAAATGTGCTATTTAAGTGTTAGCTATGATTGTAAGTTTTTTTTGTTATTGTTTTTCAGTTGGTTAGATTTTTTTTCTCAATCCAGGGGCTTGAACACAGGGCCTGAATGCTATTCCTGAGCTTTTTTTTGCTCAAGGCTAGGGCTTTACTACTGGGCCCATGGCTCCCTTTCTGAGTTTTGGGTAGTTAATTGAAGATAAGAATCTTATGGAATTTCCTGCCCAGGCTAACTTTGAAGTGTGATCCTTAGATCTCAGCCTCCTGATTAGTTAGGATTATAGGCAGGAGATCTCAGTCTCCTGATTAGTTAGGATTATAGGCAGGAGCTACCAGATTCCGGCTCAAAATGCATTGTTTGTTGAATGTCCAGGGAAACTTCTTGTTCTCACTCTCGTCTTATACTGACTAATTTTGCCTTCATTTGTGTATTCAACAATATTTATTAGATATTTGCATTAGGCTATGTAGTATTCCAGTTGTTGGGAATATGGTATACATAAATGAGATGATAAGCCTTGCCTTCTACAAAATTATATGTTGCTCAAAAGGAACTTGTTCAATAGTGACTCCTTTAGAAACAAGTTTGAAAGTAGATTTTGTAGTGGTTTCTAGGACACTATAAAAATGAGATATATCTCAGATAATAAATGATACCTTTTAAGGTGGGTACTTATTTTGATTGCCAGCTGTGGAAGAAAAGTCCATGAGACACTTATCTCCAATCAGACACTTATCTCCAGTCAACTACCAGAAAGCCAGAAGCAGATCTGTGGCTCAAGTAGAGTGTCTAGCCTTGAGTGAAAAAAGTAACGGACAATACCCAGGCCCTGAGTAGAAGCCCCAGTACCACACACGCACACACACACACACACACACACACACACACACTACCTCTTTATTTTATAGAAACACTCTCTCCCAGATTTAGTGTTGGTTGAGTTATTGTTTGATAAGATTAACCTTAAAGCATTACTTATGTGCTTATAATACAGTCTATGAAGACAAAGGCAAGTAATTGCTTTCCAAATAGATAATATGACTGATGAGTTTGACTTAACATCTGTAATCAAGAGCTTTTCATTTTCCTCAAGGTCTTGCTGTCACTAAATCCTCCTTAGCCTAGAAATTCAAGTATTTTTTTTCCTGAAAGAATCTTTTAAGTTTGGCCAGAAGATTCTGGCAATAGTGATATGTATGTTTCTAACTTACCAGCCCTTAAATAAATTTTAAAGAATTGTTTTTGTTTTTAATGAAGGTTTTCTTTTTCTGATTCGTTAAATTCAGTTGATATAATTGAGTTAATTATTAAGTTTCAAAAAAAGTTCTTGGTGTTGTGAACTGTAATGCTCAAGTTTGTAAAAATGAAATGAGTGTTTCTACGAATAGTTTTAAGATAATCAGATCAAACTTACTTAAGAAAACAAACGAATTCACATCATTTCTTTTGTATCATAAAGATGTTTCTAATTCACATGCATTCTGAATCCTTTAAGTAACACTTTTACATGGGTTGAGAGTGGTTCTCTCTCATCTTTTAAAAATCAGATCACATAGATTTCATATTGGATGATTTAGGATGTGAAAATGCTTTGTAATGGAATGTAGTTAAATTATGTGGTAATGTATTTGTAAGATGCATCTATTGCCACATAGATTTCCCTGGCTTTCACTTAACTTACACAGTTTCATTCTATTATGTTTAGAATTTTCTTATTTTATAATCTTTCTCCATCCCATTCAGTTTCCCTAATGGTCTAGGACTGTGAAATTCTGCATCGTCAGATTCCAGAACCTTAGAAATCTTACGTGTGGAAAAGAAAACCAGAAGTGAAGTTGAGCACAGGTGAACTCTGGTCCATAGCCTGAGCTGATGTGATACATCCTGTGGTGGGGGCCCTTTAACTCTTTTCAGGGCCCACTTACCGCAGGTGTCCCCATCCCCCTCACCTCTTTGCAGGTGTATCTCCTGAGAATATACTCGAACCAACCTCCTGCACACATTTCGTTATCTCAGAGACTCAATCTAGTACAGAAAAGGAAGTGCCTTTCATTTTTTTCTTCATTTCTCAAGCATCAGCAAAGATGTAGAATAGGGACATGTTCTGTAGAGAGACTTGAGGTAAAGAGCAAGTTATTTGGATAGTTCCATAACTAGGGTGAAAGAAAGGAGGAGGTAAACCCGGGAAAATGTGATCTGTAATTAGAAACAGAGACAACTGGAGATAGGAGTCTCATGGGCTTTCCTGCCTGAGCTGGCTTTGAGCCATGATCCTGAGATCTCAGCTTCCTAAGTAGCTAGGATTACAGATGTGAACCTCTGGCTTCTGGCAAGATACGGAATGTTTGATGCCTACACGCAAACTGAATGGCTCTATTATTTGCTTCTGTTATGGACCTGGAGTGATATCTGGGGACAGGCTAAGTCTCTTCTGGCTTTTATTCCCAAGGGACTGGCAGATTTTTAAAATATAATTTGATGGTTATTACTAAGGTGTTGTACAGAGGGGTTACCATTTCATAAGTCAGGTAATGAGTACTTTCTTTTCTTTTGGACAATGTCACCCCTCCTTCTCTTTCCCACGGTTTTTCCCAGGTAATGTGGCAGGTCTAAAAGTCTAAGAGTTTAAGATCCCAGAGATATTATTCAAAGAAGAAATCAAAGTTAAGTAAAAAGCTTTATTTTCTAGGAAAAAAGGAATTAAACATTTGAGATCTAGTAGGTATATCTGATAGGAGTTGGACAGTCTTTTTTTTTGGGTCCAGTTGTGGGGCCTGAACTCTGGGCCTGGTCGCTGTCCCTCAGCTCTTCAGCTCAAGGCTAGGGCTCTACCACTTGAGCCACAGCACCACTTCCGGCTTTTTTCATTTTGCTTATGTGGTGCTGAGGAATCGAACCCAGGGCCTCAGGCATGCAAGGCAAGCGCTCTACCACTGAGCCACCTTCCCAGCCCCAGGAGTTGGACATTCTTCAGTAGTAAAGCTGGAGACATGGACTTTACAGTCTTTGTTCTAAATCTTGGCTCATTCTCTCACTAGCTTTTGTCTTTGGTGAAGATGCTTGACTTCTCTGAGACTAGCAAGTTGAAGATACTATCGAAGGTTAGTTGTGAGGCTTAAATAATGTTATACACAATGCACCATCTACTAGGCATTAAACATGTAGGTAATTATTTATATGATGCAAATATGTTACAAGATATCAGTGTAGTTGCTTGTATGAAATGTGGTACTTTAGCTTTAGAAATGTCTGAATAGCTTTTCCCCCATTCCAGAATATTAACAAAGATATTAAAGAATTTCTTCAATGGAACTGAATTGCAAAGTACAGATGTACTTTAGGGTATACATTATCCTTCTCATTCCTCATCTTTGTGGAGTCATTACTCAGTCAAGTAAATATTTACCTATGAAATGCTAAGTTTAATTTATGCAATGCAGGGAAATGTCAAGGTTCATGTGAGGTTATGACTGTTGGACTGACAAAAAATCACCAAGGAGTTGCTGTGTTTGAATGTCATCTGCTGGCTTCTTTATCTAAAAATGGATTTAAAATGGAGTATTCAGTATTTTCTTTATCAGTTTTAAAAAGCCCTTTTCAAAGGAGAGCTGCCGGTAAGCAGCTAATCATGGCTCTCATAAGGTATGCTGATTAGCCACTGGCCTCCAACATCTGTCTTGTCTTAACCCTTATTCCATAGAAGAACAGCTGGGGGTGGGAGAGAAAGGACTTGCCTCCAGACCAAAAATCTAGCACTGTTTCCATCTGTTCCTGAGAAGACATAGACAGGATAGACAAGTGGTGGCCAGAGCAAGGCCATGTGCAAATGGTCTTTGACTCATCAGGGGCCATTGGACAGTGAGGCCTAGTTGGTCTCAGTCATTTAGGATAGGGGAGAGACTATGCAAACAAAACCAGTATTCAGAGAGACAAAGAGATGTTGGGAAGGTAATATTCACGACTGATATATTCCGTAGCATATAAGTAGTGCCTGCAGGGAGCATACAGAGAGATTTAACTCAACTAAAACGTTTCTAATTAAACCAAACTATCAAATAAATCTCCATCATGTTGTTCTAAGAATGGACATTCTTTTTCATTTGCTTTAGTTCTATTGGGTATAAGTAATTTCTTTTTTCTTTTTGAAATCCAGGAAGCTTAGGACTAGTGCAGAATAGCTTTATATCCTCTTATACTCTTTTGGACCAAAATTGTTTTAAAAACAAAAAGCAGGGCTGGGAAGTTGGCTCAGTGGTAGAGTGCTTGCCTTGCATGCATGAGGCCCGAGGTTCGATTCCTCAGCACCACATAATCAGAAAAAGCTGGAAATGGCACTGTGGTTCAAGTGGTAGAGTGCTAGCCTTGAGCTGAAGAGCTCAGGGACAATGCCCAGGCACAGAGTTCAGGCCCCACAACCAACTAAAAACAAAACAAAACAAACAAAAAGCAATGTCTTACTACCCTGACCAGAGTGGAGCACCAGACAAAGATTTCTTTCTGGATGGTTTACAGAGACTTGAGTCAGACACATTGATGTCATGATTCACATGATGCATAGTTTCTTTATTAAGGCAGGAAAATAAGGTGTGATACCAAAAATTGCAGGTATTCCAATTTTACAAATAGTATCAGTAGTTTTCCTGACTAAGGCTTTGACCAAATATTTTAAAGATGTTGATGGCTAAATAGATTCCCAGAGTGGCTCTCAAGACTGCAATTACTTAAACATGCAAGCAAGCCAATATTATTTCAGTATTATGTTTATGATTTTTTTGGTCAGTCATAGGGCTTGAACTCAGGGCCTGACACTGTCCCTGAGCTTTTCTGCTCAAGGCTAGTGCCCTACCATTTTGACTCACAGCCTCACTTACAGTTTTCTGGTAGTTAATTGGAGATAGTCGTCTCATGGACTTTTCTCCCTGGACTAGTTTTGAGCTGCCATCCTCAGATCTGAGGCTCCTGCGTAGCTAGGATTACAGGTGTGAGTCTCTAGTGCCCTGCTTAGGTTTATGATTTTAATCACTATATTGTGATTATGTAGAGAATCCCCCTTTTACAGGAAATATCCAAGCTAGGGTGATGGAAGCATTAGTATGGAAATTACTCTTAAGTGGTTTTTGAAAAAGGAAGTTCTTTGTATAGCAACTGCTACTTTTCCTGTTTGATTTACAATGAGAAGTACATGTACAAAAAGGTAAAAAATAAAAAATCAAAGTGGAGAAATTATTTGCTGTGGGAACAAGAAGGCCATTGTGGCTGGGTATGGGTGATTCATGCCTCTACTCAGGAAGCTGAGATCTGAGGATCATGGTTCCAAGTCAGAAGCGGCAGGAAAGTCTGTGAGATTCTTATCTCCAAGTAACCATCCAAGAGCCATAAGTGTAGGTGTGACTCAAGTGGTAGAGTGCTAACCTTGTGTGAAAAAGCTGGGTCTTAGTTTGAGGCCCTGAGTTAAAGCTCCAGTACCAGCAAGTGCTGGGGGGCGGGGGGGGGGGGGAGAAGGTTATTCTGGAGAAAGAAGTGTTTTATTGAAATTTGAAGGTTGGAAGTATCTGGTCCAGTAAGAGATGCAGAGACTCTAAGCAAAGAATACATGTGGGCTGTGTGGATACACACACACACACACACACACACACACTCACACACTCTATTTCTGTCTCTTTTACACACACAGTCACATACACACATAGAGCTACTACTATGGTTCTGACATTATTATCTCCTCCTTGTCATCTTCCTCCTTCTTTTATTTTCCCCCTATTCTTTTTCCTAATTGTTTTTCTGAGACAGGTTCTCAAAGTTGAGATCCTCCTGGCTTTGCCTCCCAAGTGCTAGCACCAACTAGCACACACACATACACACACACTTGCATTCACACACACAGAACTACTGCTGTGGTTCTGACATTATCTCTTCCTCCTCCTCCTCCTCTTCCTCCTCCTCCTCCTTTTCTTCCTCTTTTTTCTTCTTTTTGTTCTCCCCCTATTTTTTCTTCCTCTTCCTCCTTCTTCTATCCCCTCTCCCATTCTTCTTTTTGTTGTTTTTCTGAGACAGGTCCTCAAAGTTGAGAACCTCCTAATTTCACCTCTCAAGTGCTAACTACAGGTATGTACCACCATGGCCTGGCTCTGGATGATCATTTCTTGTCCATATAATTGTAATTTAACAGGTTTTTCTGCCTCCAGACAAGGAACATGCAACCTGCTGAGAGCAGAGGATTTAAGATGAGAAGCTGGATGTTGCAATGAAGGCTTTCTCCCCTCGGAAAACACATCCTTCTACTGATCAGTACAGAGGAGCCTAACTTTGCCAGAGACTTTCTGCATCACAGACCAAGTTCTGAAGTAGAACTATGACAAAGAACTAGCTAATTAGAAATAGCAGCTGTAAAACAAGCTCTTGACTTCAAGGTTGTTTTTAGAAATTATCTTGTAAAAAAGAGCTGTTTACCTAATCTATTTCCTCTGGGAACTAGGATATAGCTATTAAATAAAACTCATTCTTATAGAAGTTATACAGGTTTACTACAGAAATTCATAATGAAAAGCAAGTGGAAAATGAGAAGTAAAAAAATTATCTACTATCCTATGACCTCAAAAATCACTAGCAAATTTTCTTCCACAGTGACTCCTTATATATACAATTATATAAGTATCTAGGGGTAATTCTTTGCCTTTTTTTTAAATTGGGGAAGGGGTGCTGGGGATTGAAACCTAGGCCTTACATAGGCAAGGAAAGCACTCTACCACTGAATTATCATTTTGTCTGGTTATGACTAATCTTTGGAAATATAATTTTTTAAAACATGATTATATCATTATATTTAGAAATTGTGTGATATACAGGTATATATATATAGTATATATATATATAGTATTGAAATGGCTGTAGCATATTCGTGTAAGAAAGAACTGTGATTCAAGTGGTAGAGCACTAGCCATGAGGAAAAAAAGCAGGGACAGTGACTAGGCCTTGAATTCAGGCTCCAGGACTGGCAAAGACACACACACACACACACACACACACACACACACACACACACACACACACACACACACACACCTATATATGAACATGAATGTTTTTATTATGATATGTATCAATTTTTAAAGAGGTAATCTCTCAGAGTATAATGAGTCAAATGCTAAATGCTTCAGGGATTTTTATAATACTTGGAAAACTTCTTTCCAAAAATAATCTATCAATACATAAATCACCAATTACAATGAAAAGGGCACCAAAACATTGTAAAAGTTGGTTACCTTCATTAGTTTAGGTAACTTACTTTTTCTAATAGTACTCAAATTTTCAGATAGTCTAAGTAGATTTTAAACTTCACAATTCTAAGAATACTAAAGGTAAAAACAATGCATAAAGAATTTATTATACATTTCACTTACAGACTTTTTTTCTTTTTTGCCAGTCTTAGGGCGAATTCTGGCTTTTTCTGCTTTTGTGGTACTGAGGAATTGAACACAGGCCTTCATGCATACTAGCAAACACTCTACCACTAAACCACATTCCCAGCCTTACTAACAGAATTTAAACAGCATTAACTTAAGAAAAGAATGAATAATGCTACAGCCATTATTTGTGCCATTTTAAGATACTGATTCAGCTGGGTGCTGGAGGCTCACTTCTATAATCCTTGTTACTACTCAGGAGGTTAACACCTGGAGGATTATAGTTTAAAGTCAGCCTGGGCAGACAAATCCTTGAGACACTATTTCCAATTGACTAGCAAAAAGTGGGACTGAAGATGTGGTTCAAGTAGAAGAGAGCCACTGGTGAGCAAGAAGGCTGAGAGAGTACAGGCCCTGAGTTCAAACACAACAGAAATATGAGAATATTTAAGCAAAATCACAATGAAACAAAGTACAAACATTTTCTCCCACTGTTGACATTTGTCACTCATTGATCTGTGGTGTGGCTTACCTGCTTTGTGGACTGCAAGAAGCAATTTTAAAACGGTTTCTGGTTCTGTGCCATTCAGTGGTTATATTTACTGCCCAGCCAGCATATATGTAGACACTTCAGACTCATTTTCATGTCACTGTAGGCAAAACGCAACCAGGAAGGAAAATTTGCTGCTGAACCCATCATAGAGCAAGGTCCCCAAACACGTATTTATGACTTTTGATTATCCACTATTCTGCATTCTTCTTTAGGAGAGACAATTACAAACTGAATAAAAAACTATTTTTTAAATTATAGAAGTCGAGAGGAATTGTTGATAGCCATTTATGGAGCCTTTCCTTCTAGCATTTAGAGATTTCCATATAGTGTTTTTTTGTTTGTTTAGTGGTGGCACTGGGTTTTAATGTAGTAACTGAGCGCTGTCCTTGAGCCGTTTTGATTGATACTGGTGTTCTCTACTTGAGCCACAGCTCCATTGTGCTCTTTGATGGTTAATATAAGAGTCTCTTGGACTTTCCTGCCTAGGCTGGCTTCAAGCTGCAATCCTCAGATCCCAGTCTCCTGAGTAGTTAGGATAACAGGCATAAGCTACCTGCATATAGGTTTTAATAATCCATAAAGTCCTGAAGAACCATGAGTTTATGCTAGAAAAGTGGTAAAATAATTAGTTTTAACAGAACTAATGTATTTTATTTTATTTTATTTTTTTTGTCCGTCATGGGGCCTGAACTCTGGGCCTGGGCGCTGTCCCTCAGTTCTTCAGCTCAAGGCTAGTGCTCTACCAGTTGAGCCACAGTGCCACTTCTGGCTTTTTCTGCTTATGTGGTGCTGAGGAATCGAACCCAGGGCCTCATGCATGAAGGCAAGAGCTCTACCACTGATCCACCTTCCCAGTCCAGCAAATGTATTTTAAATATGTAGCTCTCCTCATTTTTATATCAGATTTCAAAGTAACTGCCATCAGTGTCATTTTATTGGTTAGGATTTCTCAGACTATCCTAGATTTGAATCCAGACCCTATTATGGGTTGCTCAGTGATCTGCTTTTTAAGTTTTATTTTATTGTAAAGGTGATGTACAGAGGTGTTACAATTCCATAAATAAGGTAATGAGTACATTTGTTTTTTTTTTTAAGTTTCAAATGCTAGTTTTTTGTGAAAATACCATACAGAGGGGTTACAATTACATGGGCAAGATAATGAATGTATTTCTTATCAAGCATTGTTGCCTCCTCCCTTGTTTCCCCTTCCCATCCCTTCCCATCTCCCCCTCCCCCACTCCCACCCCCTCCCCGCCAAAGTTGTAAAGTTCGTTTTTTGACATAACGACTTGTACATCTCATTGTTGCAATGGGTCCACCTATATCCCTATTTAAACAATTTGTTTTTTCCCTTCCTCTCTACAAATTATACCAACATCAAATACAGTGAAAGCAGCCAGGGACATACAAAGCAAGAAAGAAATAATCTTATAAATGTGTTAGAAACAGGGGCTGGGAAGGTGGCTCAGTGGAAGAGTGCTTGCCTTGCATGCATGAGGCCCTGGGTTCAATTCCTCAGCACCATATAAACAGAAAAAATCCAGAAGTGGCGCTGTGGCTCAAGTGGTAGAGCGCTCGCCTTGAGCTGAAGAGCTGAGGGACAGTGCCCAGGCCCAGAGTTCAGGTCCACGACTGGCCAAAAAAAAAAAAAATGTGTTAGAAACAATCGCATGAAAGAAAAAAAAAAAACATTTGAATACATATCGTAGGGTTCATTTCCCTAACATCACCTTTTCTGACCTTTTCTGCTTGACTCAGACATATACTAGATATTGCAAATAAGGGAAACCATGGGACCTATGTTTCTTTGGGCCTGGCTTACTTCACTTAATATAATTTTTTCCAAGCCTTTCCATTTCCTAACAAATGGGGCAATGTCATTCTTTCTGATGGAGGCATAGAATTCCGTTGTGTATATATACCACATTTTCTTGATCCATTCATCTACTGAGGGGCATCTGGGTTGGTTCCATATCTTACCTATGGTAAATAGTGCTGCAATAAACATAGTTGTGCTGGTAGCTTTAGTATGGTCTTGTTTGTGGTCATTTGGGTAAATGCCCAAAAGTGGGATTTCTGGGTCATAGGGGAGCTCTATGTGGAGTCTTTTGAGGAACCTCCATACTTCTTTCCAAAGTGGTTAAACAAATTTGCACTCCCACCAACAATGCAGTAAGGTTCCCTTCTGTCCACATCCCCTCCAGCATCTGTTGTTATTAGAGTTCTTTATTATAGCCATTCTAACTGGGGTGAGGTGATATCTCAATGTTGTTTTGGATTTGCATTTCTTTTATGGCCAGAGAGGTTGAGCATTTCTTCATGTGTCTATCGGCCATCCTTCTTTCCTCTCCAGAGAAGTCTCTCTTTAAGTCTTTAGTCCACTTATTAATGGGGTGGTTGTTTCTTTCATTTTGGGGGGGGTAATTTTTAAAAATTTATTTCCATTGTCGAGGTAATCTATAGAGTGGTTGTAATGACATATATAAGGTAGTATAGGGGTTTAATTTTTTGAGCTCTGGGTAGATTTTAGTTATGAGACCCTTGTTTGTTGTATAACTAGTGAAGATCTTTTCCCAATCTGTTGACTTCCTATTTATACTGCTAGCTATGTCCTTTGCCATGCAGAAGCTCTGCAGTCAATCTCATTTATCCAGCCTTTCTTTGACTTGTTGTGTTTCTGGATATTTATTTAGGAGGTTTCAGCCTGTGCCAAAGAGCCCTAGTGTTTCCCCTATCCCTTCATGTAATATTTTCAGGGTATCTTTTCTTACCTTGAGGTCTTTGATCCATTCAGAAATGATTCTGGTGCAGGGTGATATATGAGGATCTATCTTCATTTTTTTACACATGTAGAGCCAATTTGCTCAGTGATCTCTTACAAGTGAAGTATCTATATATGGGTGCCATAATTATTTTAGGATTTAAAGAGATAAGGAGAATGATGAAAGGGGCGACATTGATGCATTGATGCATTGTGCTCATTAAATGATGTGTCAAATTGAAATCTCTGTATAACTACTTGAAAATAATAAAATAATAATAACATATGACCATATAAGCTGAGGCTAAGCGAAATGAACCCCAAGATAGGGACACAAGAGATTTTATCTTTCTTGTTATTCATAAAGTACTACGTAAGTTTTTTGTTTCTTTTGTATGTTCTTTCCTCATGGTATAACCCTTGTTGTCACTGTATCTGATTCCAGTGTCCTGCATCTTGTATATACATTTTTCTAATTTGGGAAGGGGAAGGGAAAACTGAACTAAGGATACAGGTTGACCTATTGTAACAATGAGTGTACAAGACACTACGTTGAAAATGAACTTTACAACTTTGGTGGGGGGAGGGAGGAGTTGTCGAGGTGGGGAGAGAAGGATGGTAGGGGAAAAACAAAGGAGGGTGTAACAATGCTGGATAGGAAATGGACTCATTACCTTGTTCATGTAACTGTAACCCCTCCGTACAGTATCTTTACAATAAAAAATATATATTAAGAATAATAAGATAATTTTGTAGATTCTTTTTTCCTCTTCTATTTTTATTGTATGCTGCTGGGTTCCAGGTCTGGAGTTCTAGATTTCAACAGCATTACAGTTCAGAAACTTAACTTTGAGGAACTGCTAAAGAAGTTTCAGCAGGGATTGACAGAAAACCCAATTTATAATGATTTGAGGGAAAACAAGGGAGGTATTAGCTTACATAATAAAATAGTCCAAGAATAAGACTGGTTTCTAGTATGATCTAGGACTCCAGTTGTCTCTCCATTTCTTGTCTCTACTTGATTTTTGTTTGAATCTTCAGCTTCCTGAAGTTTCATGGGAGTGTTCAGGCTCCCTAGCCCAAGTGTCTAGTGTCCCAATGGTTCTTCTTGGTGACATCCCCCTCCCTGAGCCAATCAATAGGGCTCTGCTTAGGTTATATGTAGGACTTTGGTGTTGGGGTCAAATCAGTGCTACTGGAAGCACTTGGCATAAGAGATGAAGCAGGTATTTAGAGAGAAATTAATCTGAAGGAGGAAGAAAACTAGAAGCTGGGGATGAAGGGCAATGCCCACCACAGATGTGAAAACTTGGAGAGTAGACTATTGGACCTTTTAATGTATATGGTGCTGGGCCATAAGAAGACTATTTGATGCAGTCTTTGCCAGGTAAGGGTTGTAGAACTGAGAAAATTCTGTTTGAGCAGAAATCTGAAAGCAATGAGTCTTTCCACTGGGCTAGAGAGGGAGGTAGAGGCCAATCATGGACTTTACCATGGCGCCCCTCCTTTCTCTGACACATTAAAGAAATAGTTTGGAGATCTTTACTTTTTCTTCCATGGTTTTATTTTTAGATTTTTTTTTTTGCTGTTTATATTGCTTCCCTCAGTTCTATTTTCTAGTATTACCTTTTCTGTTTTCCTTGCTGCACACATCTATTGGGGTTTGGTAGGCTATACAAGAAAAAAAATCAACCCTGGAACCAGGTGCAGTGTCTCATGCTTATAATTCAACATAATTTGAAACCAGATTGGGCAAAAAGTTAGTGAGAGCTTTACTGGTATATGTTTGTTACTCCTGCTCTGTGGGAAGCACAAATAGCTAGCCCAGGAAAAAAATACAAGATGCTACTGAAAAAAAAAAAAGCAAAAAGTGCTGTGGAACTAAAGCTACCAGCACGACTATGCTTCTTGCAGCATTATTTACCATAGCTAAGATATGGAACCAACCCAGATGCCCCTCAGTAGATGAATGGATCAAGAAAATATGGTGTATATATACACAATGGAATTCTATGCCTCCATCAGAAAGAATGACATTGCCCCATTTGTTAGGAAATGGAAAGACTTGGAAACATATTAAATGAAGTAAGCCAGGCCCAAAGAAACATAGGTCCCATGATTTCTCTTATTTGCAATAACTAGTATATGAGTCAAGCCGAAAAGGTCAGATAAGTTGATGTTAGTGGAATGAACCCCAAGATAAGTATTCAAATGTTTTTTTGCTTTTTTCCTTTCATGCAATTGTTTCTATCATATTTATAAGATGATTTCTATGTTGCTTTGTATGTCCCCCCCCCCCCACAGTATAACCCATACTTTCACTGTATTTGATGTTGGTATAAGTTGTGTAGGGGAAGGGAAAAAACCAAATTGTTTAACTAGAGATACAGGTGGACCCATTGCAACAATAAGAGATACAAGTCGTTATGTTGAAAAACGAACTTAACAACTTTGGTGATGGGGTAGGGGAGGATGGGGGGGAGGGGAGGAGTATGGGAAGAGATGGGATGGGGAAACAAAGAGGAGACAACAATCCTTGATAAGAAATGTACTCGTTATTTTGCCATGTAATTGTAACTCCTCTGTATGGTATTCTCACACAAAAAAGTGCTGTGGATATGGCCCAAGCAGTAAAGCACTTGCCTAGCAAGTACAAGGCAGTGTTTTTAAACCCTAGTACTACCAACCAATCAAACAGATAAATAAAGTGACCAAGTTGAATTTCTAAATCTCTAAATTGAATAATGATGACCTCAACAAAACACTATTTCCCACAGGAAATTTAGTAGTCTTCTGTATCTTTGAGTTCTGCATATGTGGATCCAACCAACTGCAGATGGAAAATATTTAGAAAAACATTGTATCTGCTCTGAACATATAAGAATTTTTCTTATTATTTCCTAAAAATAACAGTACAACAACTATTTGCAGTACGTTAGTCATTGTAAGTCATCTGGAGATGATTTAAAGTTTTCAGGAGAATGTGCATAGGTTATATGCAAACACTATTAACTTTGAACGTGAGCATCTGCAGATTTTAGTCTTTGTCTTATAACCAATTCTTGCATACAGAGGGACATAGGTAGTGAGAAGGTGAATTATTCATGAATAGATTTGGACCACAGAATAGAGATAAAAATGAGATCCTTACATCACATGAAATAAATATCCAAAAGATAAACAATTTACATAAAGTTTGTAGCCCTAGATGACAACTTGGAAGTTAAAAAATAACCTTGTAGGCTTGGTGCTGGTGGCTTACACCTATAATTCTAGCTAGTCATGAGGCTGAGATCTGAAGATTGTAGTTTGAAGCCAGCCTGGGCAGGAAAGTCCATGAGATTCTTATCTCCAATAACCTACCAAAAATAGCCTGAAGTAGAGCTGTGGCTCAAGTAGTAGAGGGCTAGCCTTAAGCAAAATGAAGCTCAGGGACAACAACCAGGCCCTGAATTCAAGATCCAGGACTGGCACATCACAGACACATACCAATAACTTTGTATTAAGAAACACCATTAGGGGGCTGGGAAGGTAGCACAGTGGTAGAGTGCTTGCCTTGCATGCCTGAGGCCCTGGGTTCCATTCCTCAGCACCACATAAGCAAAAAGAAAAAAGCCGGAAGTGGCACTGTGGCTCAAGTGGTAGAGCGCTAGCCTTGAGCTGAAGAGCTGAGGGACAGTGCCCAGACCCAGAGTTCAGGCCCCACGGCCGGAACCAAAAAAAAAAAATTAAAAAAAAAAGAAACACTATTAGATTATGAAACGAAACACAGAAGGCACAAAGGGAAGACTGATGATTTTCACTTATCAGATTATCAAACACCCTAATTTTTTGGGTGTGTTGGTTCTGGAACTTAAATTCAGGGCCTGTGTGCTTTCTCTGAGATTTTTGTGCTCAAGGCCAGTGCTCTACCACTTGAGCTACAGCTTTACTTCTGGCTTTTTGGTGGTAATTGGAGATAAGTGTGCAGAGCTGGCTTTGAACTATGATCCTGAGTTCTCAGCCTCTAAATATCTAGGATTACAGGAATGAGCCATTGGCATCTGGCCTCTCACCTCAAAGACCCCAAATTTGTATAATAGTACTTTGATGACAATTTGGGGAGATACGGACTCATATATTTGTTGCTAGGTATCTCAATTAATATATCTTTTTCTGGAGGGAATCTGGCCTCAGAGAATTTATCTACTGAGTTAATATTCACAATAGTAGAGGTTTGCAGGAAGAAATAAAAGCAAAATCAACCCTTTAAATATTCCTTAGAAAGATACTAGCGAAATAATTCTAGTGTACTTGCATGTGGCATTCCATGCAACCATTAAAAATAATAAAGTATAAAATAATATTCAAAATATAAAAGAAAGAAGTAGAGATCAGTAAAGTGCATATTGTTCAGTACCACATGCCTAAGCTGTGTGTGAGTATTCTTATTTAACACCTCTGGGATGACACAGAAGAGAAATTAGCTAATGACTGTCTCCAGGGCTCAAAACTGGTAACTATAATACAGAGGAGGGAAGGGACAGTATTGCCCACTCAAAAAAATATGACATGTCAGCTGCCTCACATGATATGTCAGATGAGCTAATGAGATGCACTTATAAAGCCATTTATAAAGTATGCAATATGGAACACATGTAAGAAATAACTTGTTAGTACTAGTCTAATATCTTGAATTAGGCTGATTTGACAAGTGAAAGAAAGATTAGAGTAGAAAAAGAAAGTTCCTTGATCCTAAGCAGACTGAAGCTCCTGAGTATTAATCTTTCTTTGTCATCTTTCCAAAGTTTAGTACAATGCTTAGCTCATTGTGGGTGTTTAGTGAATGTTAAATAATAATAATATCTATTTATGGATCACTGCACTACTTGATAATTCTTTCTCTCCATTGAATCACACCTTTAGCAAGCTATTTTATAAATGCATTCCTAACTAAATTAAGGTGCAATAACTCCCAGCGAGAATTGATATTTATATATAAAAGAGAACTGGCACAAAAACCAATGATTTAAACTACAACTTTCCAATTCCTGCTTGGTGGCATTAATAATGGTGCCCTTTGAAAATGTCTTTTCTTCTTTCAAATATGCTGTTATAATTGTGATGGGCTGGCTGGAGGGTATTGCTGTTTTTTTTTTTTTTTTTTGGTCGGTCGTGGGGCCTGAACTCTGGGCCTGGGCGCTGTCCCTCAGCTCTTCAGCTCATTGCTAGAGCTCTACCACCTGAGCCACAGCACCACTTCCGGCTTTTTTTTCTTTTTGCTTATGTGGTGCTCAGGAATCGAACCCAGCGCCTCATGCATGCAAGGCAAGTGCTCTACCACTGTGCCACCTTCCCAGCCCCCCATTTGCTGTTTTTTAAAAAAAATTCTCTTAATTTTGCTTTCATATTTTGTGGTATGTTGTGGGGGGAAGGGACTCCCAGGGAATAATAACCTAATTTTAATCTTTAATTGTCCTTACTATTTAGTGAGGGCCCTGGTTTCACAGTCTTCCTGCTCATTATAGCAGCTTACTCCGCTATGTTAATACATGAGTACATGGAGGTTGAGATAAATGATCTCTGAGGTCTCTAACTTAGAAGCTAATATTCATCTATGCCTTGCCTTGCTTTATTTTTAGTGCCAGTTCTGGGACTTGAACTCAGGGCCTAAGTGCTGTCCTTGACCTTTTTTTTCCCTCAAAGCTAGTGTTCTACCACTTGAGCCACAGATCCACTTCCAACTTTTTGGAAGCTCATTGGAGATAAGAGTTTCATAGACTTTCCTGCCTGGGTGGGTTTGAACCATGATCCGCAAATCTTAGTCTCCTGAGTAGCAGATCTCAGCTTCCCGAGTATCTAGGACTATAAGCTTGAGCCACTGGTAGTTAGTGTTTGCCTTGCCTTTGGTTATAAAGAATTATGTCTATTAATAAATTTGAGCAAAATAATAGCTGTTTAAAAGAATAAAAGCTTTCGAAATCCTTTAAGAATATATGCATGGAAGGGAGTATCAGAAATCCTGGTGTAATGAAAATGTTGGTTTGCAATTCCAATTCTCATATACACTTCTTATCCTTACCCAGAATGCTCTTTCTGTGCTTGGCAGACCCCATGTCAGCATTCCAAGCTGACCTCCTTCCTGCATCTTCCCCCAATAGAGCAGAGTTGACGATCTCTTCCCAGCCTCCTACATCGTATAGAGCAGCAGGGCTTGTCCTGAGCTCTGGATAGCTCTGCTTCTGGGAATGTACCTTTCACCAGAATCTGAGCTGCTTTTCAGCAAGCACGTTATTGATCCTGAATCCCCAGTGACTGGAATGTAGCACAGGCTCCATAAATATTTCTTGAAGGAATATGTGAATAAACTATTGAAAGTTTCAAGTTTTAGTTGCAGCTCTGCTAATGGTGAATTCAAGACATTGAATAACTTTTCTAGATTCCAGTTTTCTTAAGTACAAAATGAATGAATGTGTTAGAGCCCTCTCAGGTCTGTTTGATAATTTTGGTGTGTGTGTGTGTGTGTGTGTGTGTGTGTGTGTGTGTGTGTGTGTGTGTGTGTGTGTGTGTGTGTGTGTGTGTTTCTGTGTCTGTACTGGGGCTTGAAAGCTTTCTTGCTTGAGGCTAGTGCATTTGAGTAAGCCCTCTACTTATAGCCTTTTGGTTAGTACTTGGAGATAAGTGTCTCATGGTCTTTCCTGCCTGGGCAGTCTTTGAACTGAAATCATTAGATCTCAGCTTCTACTGTAATTCTAGTTACAGAACAATACCTGGGCATTTTTCCTGAGCTTCTTTGACTCTAGGCTAGTACTCTACCACTTGAGCCACAGCACCACCTCTGGCCTTTTCTAAGTAATTTATTGGAGATAAGAGTCTTATAGACTTTTCCTGCCAGAGCTGGCTTTGAACTGTAACCCTTAGATCTCAGCCTCCTGAGTAGCTAGGATTACAGGTGTGAGCCACTAGCATTCACCATTTTTTTTAAATCCCTTCCCCCCCTCAGTACTAGGCTCTTATGGTCTCCTACTTGCTAGGCAGGTGCTCTACCAATTAAGCCACGTCTACAGCTCTTTTTGCTTTAGTTATTTTTCAGGCAAGGTTTTCTTTCTTGGGCTAGATGTGGACTGTGATTCTTGTTTCTTAATGCTCCTGAGTAGTTGGGATGACAGGTATGTGCTATTTTCTCTTCCCTTACCCCCCCCCCCCCCCTCCAGCAGAAGATGGAGAGTCTCACTAACTTTTTACTGCCTGGTTGACCTGGAATTATGGTCCTCCTGATGTCGATTACCTGGGTAGCCAGGATGACAGGTGTGAGTCATCACGCCTAGCTTGATTTTCTTATTTATGTGTTTCAGATGAGGAAGAACCTGTTGCCGTATTTTGTAAACTGTTCTATTGTTCCTAAACAAGAAAATTTCCTCACTGTGTAAGCAAAAATGCCATTTACGTTATGTCCCCTGTTTCTTTGGCCTATTCTCTGTGAACAAATAAAATATGCATGGAAAAAATTCTTTCTGCAAGCAATTTGTTGATTAGAAAACTAGTGTTGGCAATTAGAGGGGAAAACAGGGCGTAGTTTGTTATTTTTTCTTTCTGTATGAAGGAATGCTCAATTCTGGGGATGGATGTATGACTTTACTATGGCTCTTGAATTTTTCTGGGACATTGGCATTGTCTTACTCTTGGCAGTGAGAACTTTTGTGTTCATGGATACTGAGCTGTTCTTCCATACAGTTTCCAGTATCAGCAAACACTCAGTAAATGTGGTTCACAGAATGTGGCTTAGGGAAGGAGTAAGTGAACCTATTGAGGATGTCCAAGGAACATTTCCCATGCTTGATTAGATAGTTATACATTATTTTGGACTTAATTTGCCTGCACTCTTAATTACAACCACCATCATCCACCATGCTCTTATTATTTTTTTTAAAGCAAGTCTAACGTTCTTCTCTATACCAGTCAAGAACATGCACAGCAGAACCTGATCCTGGGCCATAGGTTCATGTGTTTGTTACTTATCACCGGTTGTGGAGATTAGGCTATATTCCTGCTGGGACAGGAGAGGCAGGTAAGTAACAAGGGCTAAAGGAATCTGGGGTCACTAGAGGGCACAGATTTAAGACAGGTTACCCAGGTAAAGTTGGACTAGGTTAAAAAATAGAGAATCTTTCTCTGATCTCCACTTCCTATTCATTTATGGCATAAGAATACATACAATTTGGGGGGGGGGCGGGGGGAGGCTGGGAAGGGATGTGAAGGGTAAACAAAGGAGGAGGCTGCAATACTTGATAAGAAATGTACTCATTATCTTGTCCATGTAATTGTAACCCCTCTGTACAGTATGTTCACAATAAAAAAGGAATACATACAATTATGCAGATGTTTCTCTCTCTTTCTTCTCTCTCCTTCCTTCCTTTCTTTCTTTCTTTCTCTCTTTCTCTCTCTCTCTCTTTCTTTCTTTCTTTCTTTCTTTCTTTTTTCTTTTCTTTCTTTCTTCCTTTCTTTCTTTCTTCCTTCCTTTCTTTCTTCCTTGCTCAAGGCTAGTGCTTTACCATTTTAAGCCATAGCTCTACTTCCGGTTTTGGAGTATTAATTGGAGATAAGAATCTCCTGGGGACTTTTTTGCCTGGCTGGCTTCGAACTGTGATCCTCAAGATGTTAGCCTCCTGAGGAGCTAGGATTACAGGTGCAAGCCACCAGTGCCCAGTGCAGATGTTTCTATGTGTGTACACTACAAAACCCAAAAGCAACATAGCGATGACGTAGTGACTCAGAGGCCTGACACAATCCCTCTTCTGCTCAGTATAATGCTTGTTTCTTTGTCCAGAGTTACAGCTTCTTTTTTTTTAAATACTTTTTTATTGTACAAATACTGTACAGCGGAGTTACAGTTACATGAGCAAGGTAATGAGTACATTTCCTATCAAGCATTGTTACCTCCTCCTTTGTTTTTCCCCTACCATCGCTTCCTTCCCACCTCCACAACAACCCCCTCCCCCCCCCCCCCGAATTGTAAAGTTCGTTTTTCAACATAGTGTCTTGTGCATCTCATTGTTACAATGGGTCAACCAGTCACAGCTTCTTAATAGCCACGGAGACACCGCTGGCTAACAATACCAGACTGATGCACTTGGCAAGAGACAAGTGTGGAAGTGAATCATTAAGTCTACTGATAAAAGGAAGAAAATTAATTAGAATAACCAGATGCTCAGGAAAGGAGTAATAAAGCTTTCACCCCAAGCTTGGGCAAATTAAAGTCATAGGATTAATTTTAGTCACATTTTAGCTGTATTCAAATGGAATGTGAAAGAATGAGAAAGAGTTCAGATCTAGACACAGAATAACCTCAGGAGAAAAAATGTCTTTCATTTAATACATGAGCTCAGGTTCAGTAACTTAGCATTACAATTAGGTATGACTTTTAATTGTAAAGGCACGAAGAGACATTTTTAAAACAGAGGAGAAACTCATTTGACTTCCATAGCAACAAGAGATTTTTCTGAATCAGCTGAGCAGTAAGAAAATTAACAAAAAAGAAAACCTGACTCTCCAACTATTAGAAGTTGATTTGCAACCAAACTCTGAATACATTTAATGGTACTTAGAAACAGGACTTTGTTCTTGATAGTTTCCAGTTTCCTTCCTATCACTGGTACAGTGCTGCTTCCTACGTACAATTATGTCAACATATTGCATTGAACGCATTTCAGAGCCTGTATCTGCACTCACCATCATGAGGAAAACAATACTTGTAGACATGAGATTTCCTTTCCTTAAGTGATATAAATTGGCTACCCTGGCTGTAATGGATATTTGAAGGCACATATGTTTTTCACATTTATTAATTAAACACGAAGAGAGAAGTGTGAGACCATTCTGGAAGCAGAGTGTCTGAGATTAGAAATATCATGAAATTACCGCGCTGGGGAGAATCAGAGAGGAAATGAAGCTTGGACTTGCTCCCAATTGCCATGAGACCTGTTAAAGTTGACTAGAATTTGAGTTCTCTTAAAACTGTTCCAACCTTTCTTCCATCAGGCCTCACTTGGACCATTCCTCTTGCACCAGAATTTAAGTAGATATGTATGATGGTAGAATCAAATGGGGAGGACCCACCATCTGAGGACTGTTGGGGTGGTATAACCAGCCTCTCCCTTTAATGATTAAATGTGAAATTGATTCATTCTGATTTAGATGTTCTCAGTACACAGTTAACCTCAGTCTCTGATGAGTTCAGCTCCCTTTTACTCAGTACCTTGTCAGTCTGACTTAGTAAACTAGAGACCTTGGTTTCAATCTCTCTACTGAATATGGATCCAAAATACAAGCTTTTCAAACTTTTTGCTGTTCTGGTTACAATGTGTCACCCCACATATTCATGGGTTAGAAACTTCATCTTCAGTGCAGCAGTGCTGGGGGGAAGAGGCCAAATGGCAGCGTCTATATGAATAGATTAATGCCTCCACAAATGCAGCTGTGGGAGTGGCTTTCCTCTCCGCTTCTGCCATGTGGGGATGTGGCAGGGTGGCCCTCACTGATCACCTTCTTAGGGACTACTCAGTGGTGTGACAGTGGAAAGCGCTCATGTGTCAGATGGAAGTGAGAAACTGGCACCTTGGTTTTGTGCTTCCTAGGCTACATAATGATGAGACATAGATTTATGTTCTTAAACAATTACCCAGCCTGTAGTAGTCTGTTGTAGCAGCAAAACATGGACAGCTGATTAGTGTATCCTGGACACTATCCTGATTAGTGTTCGCTGGACAACGTTGTGAGTATGTATGTCTTGAAGTTTGCTCATTTAGATGGCTTGTGTGTCGGTGTCCTTAGTTGTAAATTGGGTAGAATTGGTGGCTTCCTTATTTGTATTTGGGACTGTATTTTCAGGAGGAGCCAGTACTACTACAGGCAAGCCTGGAGATTCAGAGCTATCCCATCCCTATCAATGGTTTTTTTCTTCAGTTCTGGGATTTGAACACAGGCCCTTGCACTTGCTAGACAAGTACTCTACCACTTGAGCCACAAGCCTTTTTCTACATAGTTATTTTTCTAATAGGGTTTTGCTTTTCTGCCTGGGCTGACCTGCACTGCCATTTTCCTATTTACATTTCCTGCCGAGGGAAGACAGCTTTTTCCTAGTTGAGATGAAGTCTCACTAACCTTTTTCTCAGGCTTCTCATGTAACCAAGATTACAGGTGTGAGCCACCACACTTGGTTTCCAGAAGCTTCATCTAGACTTTTGGCTGCAATGGGACTTGAAAGTAAGGGGTCCATTGCGGAACTTGGCCCTATCTTCTGATTCTGTTTTCATCCTAGTATCAAAGAGAATGAACAGATATTTAAATTTGTTGTGTGTGTGTGTGGAGGAATCATAAAATTTGCTCTTCCTTTTCCAATAGACACCATTTCGAATCCTGTTCTGCCTATCTTAGCTCCATTATCTGGTTATTCTATGTGTCAGGTTGATGAGGCCATGGGGCACAGATATTCGGCCACATACTAGCCTAGATGTTACTGGGTTATTTTTGTATTAGATGATATTAACACTTAAGCTAGTAGATATTGAGTAAAGGAGATCACCCCCGGTCATGTGATCATGTGGTGGGCATCATCCAAATCAGGCAAAGGTTTTAAGCAAAGATATATTGGTCTCCAAGGATGAGGGCATTCTGCCTCCAAATCTAAGCTGCAATACCAAGTGTTACCTGGATTTTCAGCCTGCTGGCTTACTCTGCAGGTCTTAGGCCTACCGGCTCTATAACTGATGACTTAAAAATTTTTCTTGAGTATGTGCGTGTGCACGCACATATCCCAAAGTATCTCTTTTTGGTTGTTCTAGAGACCACTGCTAAACCATAGTAATGTTTGGGAGCTAGGCCAACAGATGGTTGACAGATACTTCCCTTTCAAAATCTGTGCCTGCTAGAATCCTCCACTTGGTGAATTTCCTCTGATGCTCTTTGAAACAAAGAAGGCAAAGGTATTCTGGAAGCAGATGTCTGGATGAACCGCTATTTTTTTTTTGCAGCCTTTGCTCCCTTGAAGTGTATAGTTTAGAATAATGACACAAGGGCATTTGGTTGTATTCATTCAAATATTTATTGAAATCTCGATCATGGAGCTCTACTTTATGCTGGGATCTCTTCTAGATAGTGGGGGAATCAAAACTGAACAAGACAATGACATTTTCTGTTAACACAAAGCCAGTATTCTGTTTGGGGGAGTGGCCAGTAAACATTTAAACAAGTTAGCCATGGATTATGGCAAGTATTAAGAGTGAATGATGAGAGATAGGGCAGACTAGAGGAAGACTATACTGTAAAACAGACAGGACAAAGTCATTCATGGTAAAGAGGTTGAATACAATTCTAGGGCTTCCCCCATGGCTTGCAAAAAAACCTGTCCCCATTTGTCAACAACTGTGTGTCTACCTTACAATTAAAAGCAGTTAAAAAAATTAATATATGATAAGAAATGTACTCACTATCTTGCCCATGTAATTGTAACCCCTCTGTACAGTATTTTCACAATAAAAAAATAAATATATTAGGGGCTGGGAAGGTGGCTCAGTAGTAGAGTGCTTGCCTTGCATGCATGAGGCCCTGGGTTCAATTCCTCAGCACCACATAAGCAGAAAAAGCCGGAAGTGATACTGTGGCTCAAGTGGGAGAGCGCTAGCCTTGAACTAAGAGCTGAGGGACAGCGCGTAGGCCCAGAGTTCAGGCCCTACGACCGGCAAAAAAAAAAAAATTAATATATTACTGGGTGCCTGTGGCTCATGTTTGTAATCCTAGCTTCTCAGGAGGTTGGGATCTGAGAATCACAGTTCAAAGCCAGCCTGGGTAAGAAAGTCTGTGAAACATTTCTCCAGTTTAGCACCAAGGTCTGGGATGTAGCTCAGTGGCAGAGCGCTTGCCTAGCAAGTGCAACGTCCTGGGTTCGATCTCCAGTACCAAAAAAAAAAAAAAAAGAAAAGACAGTTAAGCACCAAAAGGCAGAAATGAAGTTGTAGCTCAAGTGGTAGAGTGGTAGCTTTGAGCAATCAAAGCTCACAGATAGCACCCAGCCCTTGAGTTCAAGACCCAGAACTGGCAAAAAAAAAAAAAAAAAAAAAAATGTGTTAAAACAGGTGCTGGTGGCTCACACTGATAATCCTAGCTACCCAGGATTATTATTCTAGATATTCAAGCGTGGGCAGAAAAGTTTGTGATATTCTTATTTCCAGTTAGTTAGCAAAAAGCCAGAAGATGAGGTATGACTCAAATGGTAGAGCAGCAGCCTTGAGTGGAAAAAGCCACGTGAGAGTCAAGGTTCTGAAGTCAACCCCTAGTACTGGTACAAAAATTAATATGTTAATATAGCTTAAATGTAAAATATTTTATTGTTATTGTGGGTGTATAGAAGTGTGTGTGTGTGTGTGTGTGTGTGTGTGTGTGTGTGTGTGTGTGTGTGTATGTGTCCCTTCACACTCCACTCCTCCTTCCATGGACCTCTGGTATTGGCTCTTTCTACAGACCTTGCCCCATGCATTTTCATGTATATGGGGTCTTGCTTTGCATTTCATTACCTGCTCTTTTCCCCCATTTACCAACATGTCTGAAATCTTTCTATGCAAATGCGTATACATGTTTGCTTTATTTTCCACTAGGAAAGCATTAAGTGAGCCATCGAAAGTAGCCAAACAAATGGAAGTAGTAAAGCATTCTGGTATATTGACTCAGGAAAGGCGCTCCATTGAGCTATCTCTCCAGTCCTGAATGAATGAGATGGTGACATCAGGTGTCTGAGAAGAGCTCCTTGAATGCTAAGAGGTGGGTAACAAGTGATAATGTAAGGGAAAGCTCCTGCCACATTCTGAGATTTAATTCCAACAAGGTTTTACAAGCCCACCGATGATCTTTGTCAGCCTCTACAGTAATGAGAAAGCACTAAATGTTCTATGTAGAGGTTGTTTTAGATAATCAACAAAGATGAAATATTCTTCTTAGATTTTGATTATTTGTAAGATGTTACTTGAGTAGTCACCTTAGAAGCAAGAAATAATTAGACTGGACAATTTTGATGGTTTTTTCTTCTTAAAAAGCCTATTCATGCTAGCTCTACTTCAGTAAAATTCCCCCCCCCCCCCCAGCTCCCTGAGCTGGTGCCTAAAGTTGTTGGAGAATTCCCTAAGAAATATGTTTCCAAAACTTTAAATTTTAGAAGATATGTTTTAGTAGGCTATCTTGGAGCTATAACGGTTTTTGGGTTTCTGGAGCCTGACTCTTTCAAATTCCCAGGCTGTTTATATATAGAACAATTAAGCTGGCATAAAATAGAATTCAACCAGTGAACTCATTAACAGCCACTAAAGAAGAAAACAGATGAGCAGAACTCAACTTTATAGTTTTGTAGCATGGCCAAAATAATATGCTAAGTGTAATCAAATACCTTATTATTCTCCTAAGAATCTGCAGTTGGTTGTTCTTGTTTAAAAAAAAAAAGAAAATGAAATAAAGATGACTTTATCACCACTACCACCACCATCATCAAGAATAACAAAGATGCTGGTGCTGGTGGCTTACATCTGTAATCTCAGCTACAGAGGCTGAGATATGAGTATGTTGTTCAAGGCTAGCTTGAGCAGGAAAGTCTGTGAGGCTCATCTTCAATTAACCACCAAAAAGCTGAAAGTAGAGGTATGGCTCAAGTGGTAGATTGCTAACCTTGAGTATAAAAGCTTAGGGACAGCACCCAGGCCCCAAGTTTAAGCCCCAGGAGCAGCACCAAACAAACAAACAAGCAAAACAAACAAAAATAAAGATGAGATCCTGTAAACAACATGTCTGAGGTCATTAGCAAGCATGTAGCATCTCAGTCTGTTCTGACTTAAAAAATATGCTTCAAAATATATTTCAGTTTTCATTTTTAACACTCACATTCTCTCAACTGAGCCTACACACATTTATACATACTCAGACTTCTATTATTTAAAATGTTATTTTTGGATTTAAGATTGAACACTGCATTGATTGTCTATCACAATGTAATAAATGTCTATAGATTTAAGCAGTTAAAACAATGCACATTTCTTTCTTTCTTTTTGCCAGTTCTGGGGCTTGACCTCTGGGCCTGGGCAATGTCCCTGAACTCTTTTTGTTCATGGTGAATGCTCTAGAACTTGAGCCACAGTGTCGCTTCTGGCTTTTTTTTTTTGAGTAGTTTATTGGAGATAAGAGTCTCACAGACTTTTCTGCCCAGACTGGCTTCAAACTGCGAGCCTCAGACCTCAGCCTCCTGAGTAGCTAGGATTACAGGCATGAGCCACCGGCGCCTGGCCCACAAATTTCTTATGTCATCACAGTTTCTATGGGTGAGGAGTCTGGATCCCTGGTAATATCATACAAAGTGGCAGCACAGATATTCTCCATGTGGCCACCTACTTTCTAGGGTGGGATTTTGCATGGGTACTAGGATACTGGCTATCAGTGGACCTGTGCCAGTTTATATTTCTATCCCTGTGGAGTGTACAAGAGAGAAGAGTCTGGCTTTGTCAGTGAGTGCAGAGGAGTCTACTGTTCTGCAGGTGTTAGCGCATGCAGACATGGATCACTTGGTCTTGATAACACACACATGGAGGAGCAATGAGATCAACTACTTGAAATCTGAATTTTGCAGGACACCAGTTGCCAGAGAGTCAGACCTGTTTGGTGTGCAGATTGCAAAGTTCAGAAGAGAAAAGAACTAAACACGAGGCCTGTTTCCATCCCACTCACCCCCAATCACTCTTCTGAGAACAGTAGTGTCGGCACCAGCACTTGTTTTCCATGAGGAGGCTGGCAGTGACACTGAGTCTTCACTGGCCCCTCAGGAAGTGTGGTAAAGTGTGGTGAACCCATCACGCACAGGACCAATGAAGACACAGAATGCTGAAAATGGACTGGCAGAGCAGACAGTCTATTTGCTATCATTAACGCCCCACTCATTTCCTAGACCTGGCCTGTAGAGCACTCTGGAGTATTTCTCTCATTAGGGGATGCTCTCAAAATCAATGGGGTGGGGGAACAGAAGGGGAAAGCAAATTAAAAAACAAATCTGCTGCAGACCAAATTTGATTTTCACTAAACATCTGCCTGTAAACCTTTTCAAAGAACAAGGAGTGTTTATGGATGCATTGGATTCAGAAGGAATAAAAGAAAATGATAATAGAAAATGATAAAAGAAACATTTCAATGTATTTCCTTAGTACTGAATTGGTAGCAAGCACATTTTATTTCATATAAAGACAAGTTTCCAAGCACACAGGCTTTGTCACTATACACTGTCATAGAAAGTATCTTAGGTTCTTCTTCTTTTAGATTCTAGAAGGCTGGGAAACCATTTCCCCCCTACAGGGGCCATGTGGATATTTATTAGCACTACTTGCAGGCCATTCAAAATTATCAATATAAGCAGACATCCATGGGCAGCCAATGAGAAGCACAGCAGAAACATACATGTCTATCCTGTATGTCATGCACCAAATGATATTTTGGGTCTTTTGTGAACTAGATGGTCTCTATACTTGCATTTTTTCCACTGAGATAGCTCCAGTAATCATGTCCATCCAGACATAGTAGAAGAACTGGGGTGAATTGATGCCCTAAAGACAAAATAAGAAGAGCCTTTGTCCTGGGAATTTGGAATTGGTGCTGTTGAGTCACTTGAACTGAAGCCATGTATATGGGGGCTTATGAGACAGTGTTCTCTGGTTTTGTATACATGCACACTAAAGAAAGTCATAGAATGCAAATAGTTGTCTTAGTGAGAGAGGCAGAAGAGGCTATATGAGAAGTGCACAGCCATATTTTAGGTTCTGCCAGCATTCCATTTGCACATCCAGCTCCTTGTGTTTTCTGGTTATTACATTACCTTTGAAAGCTTCAAAGTACTCCTTGTTATAGACTGTGATAATGTCTGTGGCAGAACCAGACATCAAGAAGAGGAGCTGTTTCCTTCTTCCTTGAATCAGGCTGACTTTGTGAATTATTATTTTTAAAAATTTTATTGTAAAGATGTTGCACAAAGGGATTATGAATAAGGTAATGAGTACATTTCTTGATCCACAGGACATGGTAGAATGGAATTGTGTGAGTTTTAAGTCTAGGTCTCAAGAGTCACACTTTCTTAGAAGAACTATGAGCACCATGCGAGGATGACTCGTCCAGGATGCCTGACCTAGCGTCCTAGATCTGGATGGTCTAGCATCCTTGAGCTATATGGTCCATTCTTTTTGCTACTGACTTCCTGCCTTTGTGCCAGCTGGCAGCTTGGTAACCTCAAGAAGTGCAATAGAAGTTTTTCTTTGTTGTTGTGTTTAATGTACTATGTGATTTCTTGTTTCTTTTGTATTCCCCACCCCCCATGGTTTATCCCCTGCTGTCACTGTATTTGGTTTTGGTACCCTGGGTACTATATATATATATATATATATATATATATATTTGTATATATTATAACATATAATATATACAATATATTATATATTATATTTATCTGAATTAAGGAAGGGAAAGGAAACAACAAAATGGTGAGACAAAGGATAAAAGGGGAACTAATGCAACAGTGATACTCACAACACAATGTTGGAAACGATCTGTACAACTCGGGGCGGAGGGGAGGTTGGGGGGATGGAAAGAGGGAGAAAAATGAAGGAGGGGAAACAAGTTCAACAAGAAATGTACTCACTACCTTACATATGTAACTGTAACCCCTCTGTACATCACTTTGGCAATAAAATTAAAAAATAAATAATAAAATAAAGTGAAAAACCCACACTAGATGATCTGGCTGGTCTCTGACCTTTCGGCTTTGGGAGATGCATGAACAAGCTCACTAGAGCCCAGATGTGTAGGGCCAGACAAGAAAATCTATCCAGCCCATCTTTAAAATTGAGTCACAGAATGGGTACTGTTTTATGCCATTAAGTGTTAGGATAATTTGTTAAGAAGTAAAAGCTAATTGGTTTGTCTCTGTGCTCTCCCAATAAACTCCTCCCAATTCATCTTCTCTCTAAGCTAATTTGAAGCATGTGGTTTGTGCTTTGAATGTTTTTACTTGTGTATATTTTTACTTGTAACTAAAAGTATTTTGACCAAGAGAGGAAACGTGTCAATAGACAGAGCAGCAATGACTTGAGCTAGGAGATAAAATGGAATGGTGTATTGAATGAGTTAGGGGACATGCAAAAAGGCTAACTATTTGCATGATGTTGGAATAAAGCAGTGAGTTAAGCAAATAATGCACCCTAATATCAATGGACACCATAAAGCATGCTTATTCTTGCCCTTGAAATGCTTGTTCTGTATGTGGAGATAATCTGCCTTCTGGTCTGGTAGTCAAGGTATAGTGTTGGAATAAAGAATTTTGTTTCTTTCATCTTTGCAAGAATGATAGTGTTTGTGGTTCTACTAATTTTGTAGTCAATTTGTTGAATTATAGGAAAGGAAGGAAATAGTGGCTAATCTCCAGGAAAATTGGACAAGTCTGGTAATCATTTTAAGAAGAGGGGTTCACCCAAAATAAGTATTCAAATGTTTTTTCTTTCTTGCAGTTGTTTCTAACATATTTATAAGATGATTTCTTCGTTGCTTTGTATGTCTCTTCCCCATGGTATAACCCCTGCTTTCATTGTATTTGATGTTGGTATAATTTGTGGAGGGGAAGGGCAAAAGCAAACCGTTTAAATAGGGATACAGGTGGACCCATTGCAACAATGAGATGTACAAGTAGTTATGTCAAAAAACGAAGTTTACAACTTTGGCAGGGGGGGGATGGGAGAGGGAGAGGGGCGGGGATGGGAAGGGATGGGAAGGGGAAACAAAGGAGGAGGCAACAATGCTTGATAAGAAATGTACTCATTACCTTGCCCATGTAATTGTAACCCCTCTATACGGTATTTTCACGATAATTTTTTCTTTTTAAAAAAGAAGAGGAGTTCATTGATGACATTTTTTTCAATTGCTAGATATGGATGATTGGATTATCTTCCTTTAGGAAGAGGGTGAGTAAAAATGTGACTCAATGTAGGCTGGTTAATCGTGCCTGGCAGGGAAACATGTATGTATGCATGCTTGTATGCATGCATATATGTATGTACTTTTTGTGGTACTGGAGTTTGAACTGAGGGCCTCATGCTTGCTAGGCAGGTGCTTTGGCACTTGAACTATGCCCCCAGCCCAGTAGGGAAACATTTTAATGAATAAAACGATGGTGTGTGTGTGTGTGTGTGTGTGTGTGTGTATGTGTGTGTGAGTATATGTGTGCTTACATGCATGTGAGCGCACCAAAAGTAAGAATTAAAGTCTGGAGGAGTGTTTATCTGTACAACCCAGTTTCTGCTTTTTCTGCATACTGTTCTTTGTGAGGAGGCAAGCAGTCACTGACTTTGTATTCCATAATTCCCTTCCAGCACTTCGTTGGTGGTACAGGGGTAGATACTCTAATTGGGCTACCATTGATCTGTTTCTTAGAAACTTAGAACTGGGAGTGCAAATCCCACTTTTGGGCATTTACCCAAATGTTTACAAACAAGACCACACTAAAGCTACCAGCACGACTATGTTTATTGCAGCATTATTTACCATAGCTAAGATATGGAACCAACCCAGATGCCCCTCAGTAGATGAATGGATCAAGAAAATGTGGTATATATACACAATGGAATTCTATGCCTCCATCAGAAAGAATGACATTGCCCCATTTGTTAGGAAATGGAAAGACTTGGAAAAAATTATATTAAGTGAAGTAAGCCAGGCCCAAAGAAACATAGATCCCATGGTTTCCCTTATTTGCAATATCTAGTATGTGTCTGAATCAAGCAGAAAAGGTCAGATAAGGTGATGTTAGGGAAATGAACTCTAAGATATGTATTCAAATGTTTTTTTTTTCTTTCATGCGATTGTTTCTAACACATTTATAAGATTATTTCTTTGTTGCTTTGTATGTCCCTCCCCCACATTATAGCCCCTGCTTTCACTGTATTTGATGCCGGTATAATTTGTGGAGGGGAAGGGGAAAAACAAATCCTTTAACTAGGGATACAGGTAGACCCATTGCAACAATGAGATGTACAAGTCATTATGTCGAAAACAAACTTTACAACTTTGATATGGGGGGGGTGGGGGAGGGGGTGTGGGAACGGGGAGGATTGGGTGAGGGGTCAGGGGGAGGATGGAAAGGGATGGGAAGGGGAAACAAAGGAGGAGGCTACAATGCTTGATAAGAAATGCACTCATTATCTTGCCCATGTAATTGTAACCCCTCTGTACAGTATTTTCACAATAAAAAAATGAAATAAAAAAATTAATAAAAAGAACTGGGAGTGCAAGATGTTTCTTGATTTTCTCTGTGAGTTGTTTAAATCTGGAAATATGAACTAAGAAAATCAAGAGCTCCTGAATTTGGCCATATGCATGCAGAAACACTGAAAACCATTCTTGATTTTGTGTTCATACTGAGGCTTGAACGCAGGGCTACCCCTTAGTTGTTTTGCTCAAAGATGATGCTTTAACTTGAGCCACAGCTCTACCAGAAAACCAGTCTTGAGACAGAAATAAAGAAGAAAAGAGCAGACAAAAGGGGAAGAGAGGAGAGAAGTATTCACACTTGAGTTCTAGGTTCCCCATAGTTTTCTTGTAACTAGTTCTGACTCTTGAGTTCATCAAATACCCTGGCATCTTCTAAAAAATAAATCCCTTTCATGACCAAGCTAATTTGGGGTTGGAATCTGTAAGATTGTAATCAAGAGAGTTTTAACAACAAGAACAAAACTCCACATCAAATAAAGGAAGTAATCACTGGTTTTTTTTTTTGAAACAATAGTATGAAAGGATACTTGTCCATACTCGATTATACAGCATCTAGTTTCTAATTTATTTCATTGTATTGATGGCAGGTCCAATATTTCTGGGGACCAAAAATGCTGTGTGTCAATTAAAATTCAGGTAATATTCTTATTTGTATTATAGAGCAAAAACATATTCCAATTTCTCAGGGTGTGTGTGTGTGTGTGTGTGTGTGTGTGTGTGTGTGTGTGTGTGTGTGTGTGTGTGTGTGTGTGTGTGTGTGCGCGTGCGCACGTTGGTACTGAGGCTTGAACTCGGGGCCTGGACACAGTCCCTGACCTTTTGTTTTTCAAGACTAGGGTTCTAGTTCTTGACACACAGCCCCACTTAAGGCTTTTAGGTGGTTAATAGTAGAAAAGAGTTCCATAGACTTTCCTGCCCTCTCTGGCTTCAAATTGTCATCCTCAAATCTCAGTATCTTGAGTAGCTAAGATTATAGGCATGAACCATGGGTGCTTGGATTCTCAGAGTATATTTGAATAGACATACTCATTGTATTTTTTTCTTACAGTGAATTGAGCTTTGAATATCTTTCTTCTTTAATCTACACTTTACTCTAAAAATGAATATAAATATAAGTTAACACAAATGTGTACCATAAAGAGTGTTATTATCAGCTTAAAACATTACAGGCTCCTCTGTTCTGTCTTTGTCTCTATTAGTATTCCTCTTGAAATCTGTAGAGCCAAAGTTATTCACATAGGAACTAGAAAAGCTGTATTATTATTATTTTTTTTTTTGGGTCCGGTCGGGGGCCTGAACTCTGGGCCTGAGTGCTGTCCCTCAGCACTTCAGCTCAAGGCTAGTGCTCTACCACTTGAGCCACAGAGCCACTTCCGGCTTTTTTCTTTTTCTTTTTTGCTTATGTGATGCTGAGGAATCGAACCCAGGGCCTCAGGCATGCAAGACAAGCGCTCTACCATTGAGCCACCTTCCCAGCCCGAAAAGCTGTAGTTTTAAAGGAAAAAACAATCAATTTAGATTTAATGAGGCTTTCAGAAATCGAACTTAAAAACTAATGTCATTTAGGTTAATTTATTACATTAGAATCTAGGCAAAACATTAAAAAACCCTCATGAAAAGGAAAAAAAATCATCAAATTTCATGTTGGTCAAGGATATGATCAGTGGCTGAAAAGATTTCTGGATTCGCTTGATCTGCAGAAACAACTACATAATGCAGCCAAGCAAGTAATGCATTATACCCTAACAACTGGGAAGAGATAGCTTATAGTGGAGGTCCCCGCTAAGTAAGTTAATCCTTGAATTGCTTTTGACTGTTATTCATATTATAAGCTCTTTGATTATGACGAGGATTCAAAAAGCACCAGAATGAATGACAAGAATATTGAAATTGTTATGGTAAGGAAGGTTGCACAAAGAGACACTGAATTTTCCTCCTTGAAAAAGTTAAAAATCTGAGCCCTGGATGGACAAAAGGAAATGAACAAATGAACCTTGTTTGATGCTAGCACTATATAATTTGAGCATAGTTCTACTTCCTGCTTATTAACTGGTTAAATGGAGGTAAGAATCTCACAGTCTGTTCTTCCCAGGTGGCTTCAAACTGGGATCCTCAGATTTCAGCCTTCTGAGTAGCTAGAATAAAAGGTGTGAGCCACTGGTGCCTGGCAACTGCCATTCATTTTCAATGAGGAAAAGTAAGGTTGAAAAACCCAAGTTTGACTGTGTTGTAGATTATTTTTAAACCCATCTTACCTCCCTAGGCATTGTCAGCGCATTTCAAACCTGAAAGAAACTTTATACTTGTTTAATTTTCTCAGTGAGAAGACAGCAAAAAAATTGATGGCCAGGAATGTTCGATGATCTGCCTAGAGTTCCAAAGTTAAGTTGAAAAAATCTTAGAGCCAATAATATAGCAGGTCTTGTTATTCAGGATGCTGATGCATACCTAGAGCAGAGAGCTAAGAAGAACTCTGTACAAATATCATTTGATTCTGGCACTTGTATAAGATTTGTATTGTCATCACACCATTTTATTATTTATTATTTACTTTTATTATTTATTATTACTATTTTTATTGTTATTTGACAGATGGATGTGACAGATAAATAAGCAGGCAGTAGTTAAGAACCTTGCTCAATGCTTCAAAGCTCACAAGGAACAGGATAGTCCTTGCATCCTGATGTGACTGTTCCAAAGCCCTGGTTTCCACCCAAACCCCAGGCCCTACCCCCAGGATCATTCCTCCATCTGATCCTTCTCCATCCAAATTCTGTAAGGCCAGACACACAAGTTCTCAGCCAATAAATAGTTGGTATTTTTCACAACAGACAGTATGGTAGCTAGCTGAAGATCTTCAACAAGAAGTGCAAAGATGGCCTGAACATAAACAGTATGGTGTTAAAGACTAGGTAAAAATTTCCAGTAGAACATTAATAGTTCAAAGGAATGACATGACTCTTAATATTTAACAATGTTAATAGTTCAAAGGAATGACATGACTCTTAATATTTAACAACGGTCATGAATTTGAATGTACTATTCTTATTTAGAACGTTTGATTTCCTGTATCCTTAGGTATGGAGTCTAATTCTTGATGGAAAAATTCACCAGGCAGCTGTCTGTTTGTTTGCCATATGCCACGTTCTCTTGCAGCCAGACATGATGAAATCTGATTTACATTTGGGAGAGATCAGCTGCCTGCTCGAGCAAACACATTCTCTCAGCACTAGTACAGGTAGTGGGAACTCACTGACTAAGAGATGAACAATTCAAGCATTCTGCAAAGAGCAACTGGTTTAGTAGGAAAGCATTTTTTTTTAATCCACAGAACAAAACATTGTGAAAGTAACAAGGATTTATTTTCAGTTAGTTTCCCTAGTAAAAATTCTGATAGATTGTATTTTAATAAACATAGTAGTTAAGCAATAGTTTGGTACGGTAGCATATGCCTGTAATCCCAGCTACACTGAAGGTGAAGATTGGGAGGATTGTGGTTCAAGGCTAGGCTGGGCAAAAAGTTAGTGAGACTTACATTTCAACAAATAAGCCAGGTATGGTGGCATGTGCCTGACAATGCAGCTATATAGGAACCAAGGGGTGGGAGGATTGAGGTTGGAGACTTGGGGAAAAAAATATAAGACCTTACCTGAAAAATAAAGACATAAAGGATAGAGTGCATGGTTCAAGTGGTAGAATCCTGTGTAGTATTCATTAGACCCTGTGCTCACACCCCAGTACTGCTCTCCAAAATTAGTTAAAATAAATTTAGTAAAATTTATTATAATAAAAATTATATCTCTTTTTTGGTTATATGTTATAATAACCTAAGAGCCTAAGAAGAAGATCATTGCTAGTGATGTAAATCTATTTTGTGGATTCTAGATCTTTAAATTTTGTTAGGAATATTCAACTGTGCTAGGTCCTGATGGATCTCACCTGTAATCCTGGCTACTCAGGTGGCTGAGATCTGAGGACCAAGGTTTGAAGCCAGCCCAGACAGGAAAGATTGCAAAACTCTTATCTCTAATTAACTATCCAAAGAAAGTCTGGAAGTGGGGTTGTGGCCCAAGTGGTAGAATAATAGCATTAAGCAAATAAGTTCAAAGAAGGCACTCAGGCACCTGGATTGGCATTAAGAAAAAGAAAAGAAATATTAAACTGTGTGGACAAAAACCTTTTGAAAGCTTAGTGCTTAAATTTCTCTCATAAAGATGGTGATAGGCTAAATATTGAGACACAATACTGGGCAGAAAGAACATCTGTCTGAGTTTTAGCTTGGCCAAGCAATTTATGAATGAGAGAAGCAGATTATTTGCATTCCTGTGTTTATCTTTTCCTTTCCTCTCTCTTTCCCCTCCTCCTCACTTCCCCCTCCCACTCCATCCCTCATCTCCTTCCTCCATCCTGCTTTTTCCTTCCTTCCTTTCTCTCCTCCTTTCTATCTTTCCTCCTTCCTTCCTTTCTCTTTTTCTCTCCCTCTTTCCCTCCCTTCTTTCTTTCCTTTCTTCTTTCTCTCTTTCTTTCTTGGAATGGAACTCAGGGCCTCATGCTTACAAGGCTCTTTGGCCACACCTCCAGCTTCCTTTTACATTGTTATTTTCTTTTTTCTTTTCTTTTCTTTTGTTTTGGGGGGGAGTCCAGTTGTGGGGCCTGACCTCTGGGCCTGGGCGCTGTCCCTCAGCTCTTCAGCTCAAGGCTAGCACTCTACCACTTGAGCCACAGCGCCACTTCCAGCTTTTTTCTTTTTGCTTATGTGGTGCTGAGGAATCGAACCCAGGGCCTCAGGCATGCAAGGCAAGCGCTCTACCACTGAGCTACCTTCCCAGCCCCTACAATTGTTATTTTCTAGGTAAGGTCTCCCTTTATATTTGATGGGCCTGGGCTGAGATCTTCCACTGGTGCTTCCCTGTTCACTGGGGAGCTCAGGCCTGTGCAAGTTATTGTGTTTCTCCCATAGCTGGGATAACAGGTGTGTACCACTATGCCTAAACATTGAATGAGACAGAGTGTCACAAATTTATAACATAGCTAGCCTCCAACCACAACCCTAATCTCTGCCTCCCAAATACTTAGGGTTACAGGCTTAGGCTACTGTGCCCAGCTCTGTGTTTCATTTAAAATAATGATAGCAAGGACAGACTTACATAGCACGATTATAATCCAGGCACTATTTCAAGAACTTTCATGGAATAACTTATTTACCTCTTCAAAAACCCTCCGAGCTAAATATTAATAATAGTATCTTCATTTATAGGTAAGGAAGCTGACTCAATGACATTGTCTGCATAGAATTCAGAGCCAGAATCTGCCTTAACAACAGATGATAAAGTTATAAAATATGTATTTATTCTGTATATGTTTACCCACCACTCATTCTCATCATTTGAGGGTATATGATCTCTGGATCAGTCAGGACACTCTCAAAGACAAATGATAGAAATTCTCTTGAATTGGCTTAAGTAAGAAAGAGCCATCTCTTGGCTCTTCTATCTTCCTTGAAGGGATTTTTGTTAGGAGGCTTCTCTTTATGCTGGGCCTAGCAATACTAGCTACCAATCATCAAGTCTCCAAAGTCCGTATACTGTAAATGACAGAACCTGTTAACCTCAGAACTGAGGTTAATGGATTGGTCTGTCTTCCATCACAGACCATTTCTCAACCAGTCATAGTGACCAGGAGAATAAGATGTTCTGATTGGTTGGGTCAAATGTAAATCTTCACTGGCTTGAACTATATGAATAAAGCAATGAGATTCGTGAAAGAAAATCAGGGCACTATTTCCAGAGAAGAGGAATGGAAGTGAGGCAGGCAGAAAAAAAAAAAACAAACAAAACCAACAACCCCAAAACAAAACAAAAAAATAACTCACAACAGATGGCCTCCTCAGTTAGATTGTTAGTTCACTGATTTCTAGCACGAAAAGCCTATAAATTTCTGACAGTACAGGGTAGGAGGAAGTGTTAGGGAAAGGGAAGAGAAGGCTATGGGGTGTGTATAAATCCTGCCCACACTTAAATTACCAAACCTCATTTCCTCCTAGGTATTTCAAGGATCTCTTTGCTACAGAACTTTCACTGAGATCACTCCAATAATGAAGGACAAAGCTTATGTTAAAAACTTCTTTTCTGTCCAGTGCTGGTGGCTCATACCTGTAATCCTGGCTACTCAGGAGGTTGAGATCTGAGGATTGTGGTTCAAAGCCAGTCAGGGCAGAAAAGTTCATGAGACTCTTATTGTCAATAACTATTCAGAAAAAGCCAGAAGTGGCATTGTGGCTCAAGTGGTAGAGCAATAGCCTTGAGCAAAAGAAGTCCTAGGGACAGCACCTGGGTCCTGAGTTCAAGCCCCAGGACCAGCACACACACACACACACACACACACACACACACACACACACACACACATGCACACACACACACATACACACACACAGTTCTTTTTGTACTATCACTTTACAATCTTGCAAATACCAACAGCAACCTCAGAATTAACATTAATGATTGGTTAAATCAGTTATGGCATAACTGTATAAAATACTATTATATACTGGTTAATGTTTTCCAAACAAATTTAATCATACTGTGTTAAAGATGTAATGCTAGTTGAAAAAACTAAGATATGACAAAAACATATTGTCCTGATGTTAATGAAAAAAAAACTTGTTTTCTACTTATATAGAACAAAAGCACTGGGGCAGAGAAACATAAAAATTACCAATAATAGGTCTTTCTTCGTGGTAGCAACATGAATAACTTTAACTCTGTTCTGCATTCACAGATTTTCTATAATGAATATGAAATATATCTACAAGAAAAGAAAATCCCTTAAGAAGGTAAATGAAGTTTGGACTTGACCTACTTCATTTCTGTTAAGTTCATATCAAGTTATAGTGGGAAACAAAATGAAGATAGTATGAGAAAAGCACTGTTTGAGATAACCAAGAGTTAAGTTATAATTGCCTACTTCCAAGGACTTTTTTTGTGAGCATTTTCTTTTACATAGTTGTAAGACTTTATTGTGTACCAGAAGAATATTTATACGGGTGTGCCTAATTTAAGAACACTTAATACAGTGTTAGAAAATTCCAGCTAATAAAATAAAGATACTTATTTCTATTAGGAGTAACAACTATTACATTTCAGTGGCACATTGTGCATTGTAAAATTCTATAGACCCATGGAAACTCTGTGAATTTTAAGTATGACTCAGTTTCCAAATAGGGGTATTTGCATGCTACTTTTAGGAAAGTCTACCTATTGTGCCAGGAAAAATACAATTAAAGTATATATAATTATTGTAAAAATTGGGAGTATTAGGGTTTGGTACATACACCTAAAACATAATCATAAAACATAATCAATATCATCTATTTAGTTCAATTGTCAACAAAAACCAAGGAGAAACAGCTGACATAATTTATCATTGTCATTGTCATCCTTGTTATTTTCATCTCACTTTAGATTTTAGCATAATTATATATAAATTCTCACTTTGTCCTTAATTTTATCTGTAATTGTCTCTTTAAGAGAAATATGAATGAAATAAAGCAGTGTTTTTATCCAAGGTTACACACATAGCAAGGTGTAGAGATAGCAACTGCTGGTCTCATACTGTCTGTTCTACCAACAATATAGGACTAGATTCCCAACATTAATAAAAAGCAATAAAGCTTTGACTTTATATAAAGTTTTACATTTCACAAATTCTTACAGATTATCTATTAATATGAGATTATAAGGCCATCACCTGGTACTGAGTTGAGTTTATCAAACAGCTTTTCATGTATTATATTGTTGTGGTAGATAGATGCCAAGATGGCCGTCAGGGGTCTGGGTTCTTCTGGCATTCATTGCCTTGTGTAATCCCCACCCCTTGTGTGTGGGCTGGAAATTGTGACTTGTCTGAGATTAGTTTATGGTGGCTTCAATTTTAGATTTGCTTTCTCTCAGCTCTTGCTCTAGGGAGAAAACCGCATCATCTGGAGAAGCAAGCTGTTAGGAGCCCTGTAGAGAAAGAAGGCCATGTGGCCATGACATAAGATGTGGAAACAACTACAGGAGTCACCTTTAAAGCTTATCTTCCTCCAGTTGGCTCTTGAGATGTTTTCAGGCACTGTTGACACTGTGAGAGACCTGTCTCAGAGGACCTACTAAGCCAGGTTCGAATGTCCAATTCAGAATTCTTGAGATAATAAAAACTGTTGTTTTAAACTATTAGGTTTGGAAGTAAATTATTATGTAGCAATAAGTAACTAATCTGTGTGTTGAATCCACAAGACAGTCTTATGAATTGGTACTATCATGCCAGCCCTAGGTAACAAATAAGGAAATTGAGGTTTAGATGAACACAGAAGTATGCTATGATCCAGTGATACCACTCTTGGGCACTTATCCAAAAGATAAGTCAGGATAGAGCAAAAGCACTTGTATAACCATTTCAGCACTATTTACCACAGCTAAGTCAAGTCAATGGTCCAGATGCCCCTGAATGGAATCAAGAAAATACTATATATAGTGCACATGTACACAAATGTATGGAGTAAAGTGCAGCATATGCAGGGGAGAATTCCAAAGGTGCAACTCCTTTGAACAACTAACAAAATGAATACCAGGAAGCTGGTACTTGAGTGTCAGGAGGAGGTAGGGTTAAGGAGAGGATGGGAGAAGGTGAATGAAGACAGAAAGGGTGGGAGAACTCGATCATAATAGTGAATTTCCATATGTAAAAATGGAACTGTGGAAATTGAGAGGATACATGGAGTTGGGAGAGATGCAGGAAAAATAATGAAAGGGGTGACATTAATCCAAATGCATTATCCTCATAGACTGACATGTTGAAATGTAGACCCTTTGTACAACTACTTCAAGACAACAAAATTACAGTAAGTATGATTAAAAAGAAGGAAAGAAAATTGAGGTTTAGAGAGTGAAAAGTAACTTTCCCCAAGGCAAGCAGTTAATAAGTGGGAGAGTGGGGGGGTCTGAGCCAGGCCCACTGGACTTCAGAGCTGTGCTGCAGTACCCTCTAGAATAAGACATTTGTGCTAATACAGGCGATAACAAATTCCAACAGCCTAATTGGATTTGAGGAGCTTTTCTAAAAGGAGGCCAAGGTAGGCAAAGCAGTGAGGACAGACCACACAGCCCAGAAGGTGGGGTATTAATCCAGGCCCCTGACCCTAAGCCCATATTCTGTGACTCCTTACTCTTAGGTTTGGATTTGTTTTGTAAAGCAAGCAGAAATTCATGATATAGATGTCATATATTGAAATAGCAGTAATGCATAGCAATCACAATGGCAATAATAATCATCCATTATTAATTAAAATGTATACTAATGTTATATATGCCTAAAAAAGAGACACTTGGTACACCCAGTGTAAGGTAAGAGTTTATCCAAAGTCTGTGAACAGTTGTTTGGAATACAGGTGCAAATTACCATGGATGAGCTGGGGAAAACTGCTCCATCAGCAAGACAGGAGTGTTGTGTCTGCTGCCACGCTGAAAACTAATAAAGTCTTGTGAGCTTTGAGACTTCAGCTTCCTCTAAAATAATTTTTTACACCCTTCTTGATCAGATGCTTAGTACATTTTGACTGTTTAACATCTTGGGCATAGAGTAAGGCTTTTTGTGGTCTTAGGAATAGGGTTTTGTTACAGAAAGAGGGAGGATCTGTCATTCACTTACCATTTATAATCTGTGAATTAAAATATTTGACAATATGAATGTATCTTGGAAATGATTTATTTGCTAATGGCAAATTAAATGGCATATTTAAAACTTGATCTTTAAAAAGACATTTTAAAGGGCTGGGAAGGTGGCTCAGTGGTAGAGCGCTTGCCTTGCATGCCTGAGGCCCTGGGTTCGATTCCTCAGCACCACATAAGCAAAAAGAAAAAAGCTGGAAGTGGCGCTGTGGCTCAAGTGGTAGAGCGCTAGCCTTGAGCTGAAGAGCTGAGGGACAGTGCCCAGGCCCAGAGTTCAGGCCCCACAACCGCCCCCCCCCAAAAAAAAGACTTTTGAAATTATTAAGTAGTTGTACAAAAACCTTACAATTCCATAAGTCAGGTTATGAGTACAATGCATCTTGATCAATGTCACCCCTTCCATTCCCCCTTCCCCCCTTATTCCTCCTCCAATCCCATCCTCACGTTATATAGTTAATACTTGATTTCTTAAAAAAAGCATCTGAGTAAGAAGCTGAATACAGTTTAGAAGGAGAGGATGAGGGACAGGACAATCAGAATATTAAAAACAGTTCTGATAGAAGCATAGATGAGGAGCCCCTGCCTCATTCCTGATGTTTATTAAATTATGCTGAATTTATGGTAGCTAGTATTTATGGGTCACTCAACAACAAATTCTCATGCAAGGTAAGGAATATTTCCTTGCGTAGGGCAGAGTTCAGTATTAGACTCTGTATGATGTAAGGAAGCTTAAGATGGAAGCTATTTACGTATATAAACATATAATTGTTTTTCATCTATCACAATACTAGAAAGAGTTCATCACAATGATGCATTACGTTGTCAGTCATGGAAGGATAAATATTAGAATTAGGTTTTGGGATACAAAGTCCTTCTTCAGGGTCTTCCTCCCCCATCTTCCTTAGATATTATGTACTTTCATTACCCACTTTTCTTAGGTCCTGCCAGCATCTTTTTGAGCATCTTAGGTGTGCTTCCTGCTTAGTATTTTCAAGCTTAATATCAGTCTCTAAAATTGTCTTGCAGCTAGCCAGGCAAACTACTGGGTTTTCAACATTTTGAAGCTATCCATCTTAATAACTTCTTTTATTCTTTCTAACAACCTTTAAATTGATTCACTTCATGTTTCCAATAATCAAGTCATTTGTAAATAGGAATACAGATTCTTTCTGACCAATATTTATAGTCCTCCCCTCCTCCCCTCTTTTCTTCCTTCCTACCTTCCTTCCTTCCTTCCTACCTTCCTTCCTTCCTCTCTCTCTCTCTCCCTCCTTTTTTATCTTCTATTGTGTTGGTTATGACATTAGACAAATATTAATTAATGGTAATATAGCAGATACCTTTTTTATATCCCTCAGTGTTCTACCAATAATGTAATTTGGGCTGCTGTTTGAGAAGGAGCATCTTTATAGCAAAAACTTGCTCCTTTCTGTTTTAAGTTTATTGAGTATTTTTTAAAATGAAATTACAAAACAATGTTGACTTTATTAAACTTAATTTTGAGATGACTATTGGATCATTTGGTCACTGATGTAACTGTTCTTGTTTTAAAATGCAGTTTGATTTCCCCCATAAACAAAATTTTGATAATGAGATTTTACAGCATGATAGTATCATGTTTTCTTGCTTGAATATTTCATGTCTATTGTCAAGGCTAGTTTTTGGAGAGTGCATTCTATTATACATTTTTCTCTGTCTTTAGTATTGCAATACTAAAGACATTTAATTTTCTATGTCACACTGAGCCCTGTAGATGGGAATTACCCAGAGTGCAGTCTGCAAACCAGGACTTCATTAGAAATGCATGTTCTTGGCCTCATTCTATCATAGTGATTAGAAGCTCTGAAGATGGGGACCAGGAATTTGAGGATTTAAGAGACTTTCCCGGTGATTCTTCTGCACATTGAGATAGTTTGTTTTTTGTTTTGTAATTCTGAGGGTCCAATGCTGGGACTCACACATATCAGGCAAATAATCTACGACTGAGCTGCATCCCAGTGCCTGCATGCTAGGATTTGGAAGGTGCCATTATAAAGAAATCATGTGACTTTCTAGTGCAATGGAACTCCAGGGTCATCCCAGGGCCTGATGTCTTCGCTCTCTCTCAATCTCAATCTCTCTTTCTCTTTGATTTCTTTTAAAACATTTTCTTATTATCTTTAAGTAGCTGTACAAAGGGGGTGCCATATAACAAAGCAGTTTATGAATATAATGTATCCTGATCAATGTCACTCCCTTCAACATTCTTACCCCCCTTCAACTTACCCCTCCCTTACTTTTCTTAATTTTGTGGTATATACAACGCATTCTTGACTGCAGTCTACCTCCTTCCCCCCTTCATTAGTCTTTCCTTCCCCCTCGGCCCCACCCTCTCTTGGATGTACCCATTTCCTGGTGCTTTTATCGGGCTTTGACCTAGTCTTTCTAAAAGATTATACTATTTGAGTTCTCCATAGAGTATTTCTCTTTCTTATGTTCAAAGAAAGGTTTTTTTTGTTTATTGTTTTCAGCTGGTTCAAAGTCTAGAGATTCAGGAGTTGGTCATAGCATCCTGAATTGGTGTTTTCTCTGGGGCTTAAAGCCTAGGATGACGAATTAAAAGAGAACAAATTTTAGTCAACAGAGTTGTAGGGAGTGGACCTCATCTCCCTTTATATTCTGCAAGGCCAGCACCACTCACATCACCTATATGTAGACGAGGATTAGTTTGACAACTTCACTTACAGAAACAATAATGATGATAATAATTGTAAGAATGCCTTCTGTTTCTCCACAGCACTTAGCACATCCTTCCTTTTACACCCAATAGGCTGCTAAGGTAGAAGTTGTTATTCCCATGTCAGAGGTAGTACAATTGAGTCACAGAGTAGTTAAAGAATATATTTCAGGATATGATAAGAACAAAGTGGGGAAACAAAAGCAATTGCAATCAAGAGACATAAACTGGAGAATTAGAATAAGAAAGTTAAATAAGATGACCACAAAGGGGATAACATAGCCAATTTCATGTTCTTAAAAGTGAGTGGGAGGGTCTGGGTTGGGAGAGGGGAGGGAATGGTGAAAGGGGTGACATCAATCAAGATGCATTGTACTTTGTAAACTGATTATTCAATGGCAAATCCTTGGTACTGCTACTTAAAGATAATAAAAATAAAATTTAAAAAGTCAGTTTCTTATATATATGGATATTGTTGCAACCATCAAAACTCTTCTGAAATGATGACAAAGTGAAGGAGAAAGCAAGCCTTGGATGGACTACAGCTGGGATAGATTACAGAAAATGAGCATAATTTCACCCTTTTTAGGCCATAAAACCTCTATGGAGTGCTCTTGGTAGGAATTCATTAAATACATTGGTGAAAAGCCAAGACTAGCATTGCAAAAGTTGAAAGCAAAGACAGAATGAATGTAGAAGTCAGAGATTTCATATCCAGCCAACAGGCTGCAGAGTTTGAGGTGAAGAAGTATCCCCAAACTCTTCTCTGGGAGAACAAATTGCTTATGTCAGAAAGCTAAAGGACCAGGTTCCACAATCCCCTTTGAGAACACGCCCCCATAACCTAAAGGTCTCTCATTAGGCTCCACCTCCTAAAGATTCCATCACATCCCCATAGCACCACCCCAGAGACCTTTCTTCAAATCAACAGGTATCAGTCAGTGCCATTTCACAAGTGCACAAAGCATAAGAGCTCTGCACAGGACACTTGGTTGCATAGGCAGAGATCGTAAGGGAGGATTTTCATGACCCATTTTTCTGTTATATTTAAACTGCCATGCAAGTCTAGCTAGAAAAGATTAGTTACAGTAAAATACCTTTCAAGCATTAAATACAGGTATCACCATAATATGCACCTGTGCATGTGTGCACTGTTCTCAGTCATACACTTCAATACTCCTTTAACGATTAGCCAAAAGGTCCTCCTAAGAAAGTTGCTTCCTTCCCTTCCTGTGGTGCCAAAGGCATTGGCACACATCTCAGAGAGTCTGTTTTTGGAGAACCCTGCCCGCCACATGCTCCAAAAGATACGTCTTGGTCATTGCTTTTCAGGGATGCATAAGGCACACTTCATAGGCAGTTGAATTGCATGTTCAGAGAATGTTAGAGAATTCTTCCATGAAGTGTTAGAAGCTGACTCAGCACATTTTGTCCCCTTGTCACTGAACTATCCAGATCATGACTGGGCTCTTCTCATTCTACTTCTATCTCCATTCACTTGACCTGAATTCTGCTTGTCATCTACAAGGTAAAACAAAGTTTTAGCTGATTCGTCACCATCTCCTGATTCTGCTAATTGTGCTTCTCAGAGTAGATAAAACTGAAGAGAAAAGAAAGTGACTCATGGGGTAACCACAGTGCAGCAAATATGGAATTATTCCTTTGGAAGTACTGAGGTTTGAACTCAGAGCTTGACACTTGAGGTTTGAACTCTACTGCTTGAGCTATGTTCTAGTCCTTTTTGTATCAATTATTTTTGAGATAGGGTCTCAAATTTATGTCCAGGCAGCCTGGAGCCCTCCTAGTTATACTTACTACATAGCTTGGGTAACAGGTGTTGTACCACCATGCCTGGCTGATGGGTCTTGAGAACATTTTGCTTTGGCTGGCCTTGAACCACAGACCTGCTGGTCTGTGCTGCCCAAGAAGCTAGGATTAAAGGCCTGAGCTACTGCATGTAAGTAATTCTCAGTCCTTTTTGACTACAAATGATCATTTGAGGTAGAGAGGGGTCTATTAAAGAAAGAAGGGGTAGGGTAGGAGCCAGGGGATAAAAAAAAAGCAGTGCTCTCTTGGAGAATTGCAGATTTGGAATCATCTTGGACAACTCTTTTCTGAGAGTCAATGATGAATATGTTCTTGTTCCCTCTCCTGTGTCCTCAGCTCTTGGTGCAAGGAAATCTCATCCGCCAGAGTTGGAAACCTTGGTGCTGTCCTGCATTCCATGCTTTCTGACACTTGTCATATCCATTTAATCTCTACTCATTTCTATTTCCTTCTCCTCCTCCTGTTAGAACTCGTCTAGTTTCTGCAATCTTTCCCCATAGCTCCTGCTGCTGCCTTGTTCCAGGATCTCTCTGTGGCAAATGTCTCCCCCACACCCATGACCTTCTACCCCATTTAGAACATCTTTTGGCCAAAGTGAGCTCTCTAGAACCACAAACTAATGATTGGCTGAAAAGACTGCAATGAAGCAGCATGAACAATCACAAAAACCTGGAAGCAACCCAGCTACCCATCAGTATTAAAGTGGGTAATAGATTAATTGAGGCATAGTCATATAACATAATGCTATACCCAACGCAACAAAATTAAACAAGCCTCTGATATAACCATGCACATGAACGAATCTCCTGAGTGTAACAACTGAGCCAAATCACAAAAAAAACTTAGTCACCTGTATATGAAACTTTACTAAGGTTTTATGTCTGGAGGCAGAGAGTCATACATTCAGGCAGGAGAGGGAAGTAAGGCCTAGGTAGACATCAGAAGGAAGTCCACACAGGGGAGGAATTGGAGGAGTTAGTTACATGGACATGCTCACTTTGAGAAGTTACTGAGCTCAACACCTAGGATTTGTTTTATGCATGTCATTCTTCATAGGCACCTGAAAATTTTTATAATGATTCCCTCAGGCTTATGGGTAAAATGCAAAAGGGTAGGAACTGATGGAGGACTTGCATACTTCTACATCTTCTCTGTCATTGCTCCCTCTTCTGTGTTCATTTCACCCATTCTCATCTTGTACTTCCTGAAGAGGATATCAGGCCAGGTAGTTTTTATGATAACTGTAGTTTTTTTCTGCCCCTTCTCTCCCTCTCTCTTTCCCTCGTTCCATTACTTTTTCTGTCTTTTCTTCCTCTCCTTTCTCCTCCCCTTTCCCTCCTCTCTCCTTCCCTCTCTTCCCCTTTCTTCCTCTTTTCCCCTCCCCTCTTCTCACTTCATCTTCCCCTTCCCACTCCTCCCTTCCCCTCTCCCTGCTCTTTCCTTCCCTCCCCTCCCCTCTTCCTCTCCTCTTTCTCTCTCTATCTCTCTTGTAAGCAAGATGCATTGTACCCATAAATTGCTTTGTCAAATGGCAAAAATATCAATACATAACCTAAAATTAAACAGGGGAAGAGAAGGTGGCTTGGGAGGGATGGGTGAGAATGTTGAAAGGGGTGACATTGATCAAGAGGCACTGTATTCAGGAAGATAGAAAAAAAAAAGATTCACTGTATTCATAAGCTGCTTTGGTAAAGCACAACCCCTTTGTACAACTACTTGAAGATAAAAAAAGGCTGGGAATGTGGCTTAGTGGTAGAGTATTTCCCTAGCATGAATGAAACCCTGGGTTCGATTCCTCAGTACTACATAAACAGAAAAAGCCAGAAGTGGTGCTGTGGCTCAAGTGGTAGAGTGCTAGCCATGAGCAAAAGAAGTTCAGGGTCGGTGCCCAGGACCTGAGTTCAAGCCTCAGGACTGGCAAAAAAAAAAAAAAAAGATGATTAAAAATATAAACAAAATATTCCCCCAGATTTCTTGCAAAAATATATTAAGAATCATTGTCACACTGAATTATCTGTTTAACTATTGCTGTAGTTTTTAAAATCAGACTGTCCATTGCCTATCATAGTGTACAATTCAAGTAAATATTACAGAATAAGTAACAGATTATTGATTAACACTAAAAAAGAATATGTGATCTGCTCTTAGCGCAGTTTCTGAAACATAGCAGCCACTTGACACATAAAAACTTCTTTCTCTTTTCTCTCGCTACCAGTGTAGATGAATGGATTTAAGGCTTTGAGTATTATGACATATTGTCAATGAAATCACTTTGGTATTGTGTCTCAACCTCACTACCCCCCCCAGGTGGATTCCAAAGAGAAACTCCATTTTGTCTTTGATTCCTAAAGGATGCCAATCTTGTTGCAAATTCGACTTTCCTGGGTGAGTTGTCCTAGCAAAACCCAAGCTTTAAAGTTCCAAATCCTTTGGAAATACCAGCACATCTCCATGACCTGATAAAGGGATGAAGAACAGATGTATCTAAGGAAGACATTTCATAGGGTATTTTTTTAATGTAGGTACTTGAAGTAGATGGTTTATTAGAAGGATCTGAATTTCAGACGTACAAGCTGCTGCTGTTGGCAGCAGCTTTTTAATGCTAGATTTCATAAAGACCTCTCATCCTGGTCGGTACTGATAGAATCGTGAGATGCTTGTTCCTCTTATACCTTGCAGTTTAAAAGGATCTAGATGTAGGATTGAATTTTACAGCTTCTTCCCAAGGGCTTTGTCTTCTTAATCTGATCACAGCACATGTTGGGAGTTAACTGATCAGCAGGAGAAAGCTTGAACAGTGAACCTATTAAAGCTAGTGGGGAGAAAGGAGGCTGGGAGAGAGAGAGGGAGAGGGAGAGGGAGAGGGAGAGGGAGAGGGAGAGGGAGAGGGAGAGAGAGAGAGAGAGAGAGAGAGAGAGAGAGAGAGAGAGAGAGAGAGAGAGAGAGAGAATGTGTGTGTACCTTGGGGCTTTAACTCAGGGCCTGCTGTTCCTGAGATTTTTTCTTGCTCAAAGCTAGTGTTCTACCACTTGAGCCACAGTTCCACATCTGGAGTTTTGGGATATGTGTGATTAATTGGAGATAGTTTCTTGGACTTTCCTTCCCTGGGCTGGCATTTGCATCATGAATCTCAGACCTCACTTTTCTAAGTACCTAGGATTATAGGTGTGGGCTGGTTCTCTGTGTTTTTTATTGGCTGGATGTAACCAAGAAATAAAGGCACTTAAATCTATTAGAACTAGAACCACAGTGAACTCGATAATCCACAGTGGGAGAGACAAAAGAAGGCAACTAAAAATGAGCAATTAGATTACAGCAACATCTCCTCATCCTAGCTTTGCTTTCCCGGAGTGCAGCTGTGGCTAACCATGATATAAAAAAAGTATTAAAGGGTAGAAGTGGTGCTGTGGCTCAAGTGGTAGAGTGCTAGACTTGAGCTGAAGAGCACAGGGACAGTGCTCAGGCCCAGAGTTCAAGCCCCATGACTGACGGGAAAAAAAAGTAAAAAAAAAAATAGTGTAGCACCTAAAATTAAGTAAGGGAAAGGCTGGGTTGGGAATGGTGGGTAAGAATGTTGAAAAGGATAACATTGATCAAGATGCATTGTATTCATAAACTGCCTTGGTGAATGGCAACTCCTTTCTACAATTACTCAAAGATAATAAAAAATATTCAGAAAAAAGTGAATCAGGCTGGGTTATAATCCTAACTAGCTACTGAGGAGACTGAGATCTGAGGATATGGTTCAAAGCCAGCCTGGGAAGGGAAGTCCATGAGACTCTTGTCTCCAATTAACCACCAGAAAACCGGAAGTGGAGCTTTGGCTCAAAGTGATAGAGCACTAGCCTTGCACAAAAGAGCTCAGGGATAGCGCCCATGACTGATGGGGGGGTGGGGGGGGGGAGGAGTATGAGGACATCAGACATTTAAAAAGAAAAGAAAAAAGAATAATGATGCAAAGAAGGCAGAAAGGCCATGAGAGGACAGATCAACTGTGGTCCTACCTGGTGAAATTGCACAGCCTATTGGGGAAAACACATTTCACTTAAGGCATGGTACCACTTGCAATTTTAAGCAGTTTTAAGCATCCATTGGGGGTTTTAGAACATGCGAAGCAGAACTAGAATCAAACTACTTTAGAATAGAGCTCTTAAAGATTTTAGTTATTTTTTTGTGAGCCAGAACTATGCCACTTTTGTATAAGCTTCTTGCTTTTAGTTTCTTCATCCACAAAGGAATGAGAACCAAATGATGAAAAGTAGATAGGACATTGGTGAAATCCTGATTGACATTGGTAAGTTGGCTGACTTGGACTCCAAGTTTTAGAAGCCACAATGCTGGTTCTAGAAGATACGTTAGTGAGGAAAAACAAAACAAAGGAGAAACCAGGGACTCTACCGAATGGCTATTCCATTCCAAACTAAGGGACCCCTCGTTCTCTCTTCCCTGAAGTTCATGTTCGTATAATTCCACAAATATGGAAAATGTGGTAGGTGGAGAAGAGAGGATCGTGAAGCTTGAATGCCATCTTGGTCTCTGCCCTGAGATGTCCTTAAGACCATATGGTCTGAACAATACATTCCTGTCTGGTTGGAATTCTGCTGCTCAGCAGCCTCAAGCTTATTCTCTCATGACAACAAGACTGCAGAAATAAAAGGAAGGCTTTTCTTATATTGCAACATTAGAGACAAAATTCCTAAAAGACTGATAAGAACATGAGAAAATGTGGAAAGGCGAGGGGTAGGGGTTGGGAGATGTGTGACAAACGGTCTAGAGGCTGACAGTCTGAGGGCTTTGGAAAAAGGATGTACTTTCTACTCTAAACCTGTAATCCCAGAAACTCCAGAGGCTGAGATCTGAGGATTGCCAGCCTGGGCAGGAAACTCCATGAAACTCTTTTCTCCAATAAACTACTCAGAAAAAGCTGGAAGTGGTGCTGTGGCTCAAGTGATAGAGAACTAGCCTTGAGCAAAAGAGGCTCAGGGACTGGCAAAAATAAAAGAAAGAACTGTGAACTGTATAGCTCTGGAACAACCACCCAAAGGGATATTTTATTATGCATATACCTGAGAACCAGTCATGGCTAAATTTTTTCCTCTTTTTTTTTTTGGTGCTAATCCTGGGGGGCTTGAACTTGGGGCCTGGGTGCTGTCCCGTAGCTTTTTTTTTTTTTTTCTCAAGTACTACCAGTTGAGACACAACTCCACGTCCAGCTTATTTGGTAGTTAATTGGAGATACAATCCTCAGATCTCAGCTTTCTGAATAGCTAGGATTATAGGCATAAGTCATATGTACCCAGCCAGCATGTGTCAGTACTGAGGCTTGAACTCAGCGCTTAGGCGCTGTCCTATAGCTTTTTTAGCTCAAGGCTGCTCTCTATCACTTGAATCACAACACCACTCTGACTTTTTGCTGGGTAAGATGTAAGTCTGTGGACTTTTCCTGCCTGGGTTGTCTTTGAACTGCAAACCCCAGCTCTGAGCTAGAATTACAGGCAGGAGTTACCACTGCCTAGCTATGGCTGCATTTTAAAAAGCTCTGTCCTAGCTCTGTCATTTTAAGTCCCAGCTTATAAAGAGATCTTTAACAGTCCTTGGGGTCTTCTACACCCAGATCAGGTGATGATGACATAATACTTAAGTTCTAGCCACAGAGATGAATCAGGGTTTCAATGAATTTATCTTTAAAGTTCTCTCAGTGATGACATAAATACCTGAGCAGAAGTACTCCTCTCTCTCTTCTATGGTTAGCAACAGGGTTAGCCGCACAACACTGAGCAATTTTAGAAATCAGCCACACATTTCTTTTTAAATAGGCCACAGAAACTGCCTATTTTGGAGGTCTGCTTCATCATGGAGGCCGTAGGTTGGAGGCTGAAGTTCTGAAGGGGAAGGATGGAGGTGGGCAAGGATACATAGTGCATTTGCTAAGTGGGTCTCAGAACACCTCTGTGGCAGGGCCATCTCATTTAATTCAACAGGAAAACAAGCCCACCAGCAAGAGAAGACAGCCTAGCTTACAATCTCCTCTTCGCATTTCAAATAGATGTTTCAAAACCATTTCAAAGGTCCTCCCTGGTGGAAGAGGCTGACCAAGTCCCAGACTCTAGTTTTCCCCTCAAGCACAGGGTAAAGCCGGAGAAGCCTTTTATCTGCAAGTCCCTCCTGCGTGTTCTTAGGTGATGCACTTTCTGTGTGACCATAGCAAATATATATTCTGAAGCAGTGCCAAGTGGAGAGCAGGAGCATTCACTGCTTGACATTTTGAGGGAGGACTCGGGCAGAATTGTAAAAAGAACCTTGAATTAGTATTAGCCATTTGATCCTCCTTCTTTCCTCCCAGACCTCCTCCTTCCCTGGAGAGCTTTGATGCCAGAGGTCAGGAAGGACAAGAAGGAAGGTTAGGAAGCAACGTTCCTTCGGCCTCGCCCTCCTAATTCAAGGACAGATGTGGGGATGAATTTACCAGGTCCTTCTGGAAACAGGGCATAGACAGAAACACACCAACGTGCATCTGCTTAAACAGTGCCCAAACCATGTAGGATCTTGGGGGAGGAGCGGCAGCCACTTCTCAGGCTCTGGGGCGGGGCCAGCCCCTCACCTTTACAATATTGCTGGAAATAGCTCAGGACTAAACTTAACCATTCACTGACACTTCCAACACCGCCCCCTCCCCCTCCCCGGGGCATTTGATGTAGCAGATCCAATACAGCATTTGTTTTCCCCTAAGGACCGGAGCAAAGCGTGCAATCCTTTCGAATCCAAGGGGAGTGTGTGTGTGTGTGTGTGTGTGTGTGTGTGTGTGTGTGTGTGTCCCGCCGCTCCCCCCTCCCCCCCAGCAGCGCTGGCTCTGAAATCACCTGGTCCTCCCAGGGTCCCCAGAACAACCATCAATCTTGGCGGTGTCTCCTCAAGTTTTCGCCCTCCTGGCAGCCCTTCCCGACGCCCTTTGCAAGGGAACGGGGTAAAATTCTAAAGCCACACACTGTCGCGGTCCACACATGTGAGGACTGGTTAGAAGGAGAAATGCATTCCATACCTAGAAGCCCAGGGGTACGGACAGTTCTCAGGGGACCCCCTTACGGCCCCAGGCGCCCCAACTCCAGCCACTTTGACACCCCAGAACCGGCAACCCCCCACCCCACCCCAAGCCCACCGTTTGGATCCTTGTCCTGTGCGTGTGGGTTCGGGGGTGGGGTAGAATGGAGAAGGGTGTCCCCCAGGAGTGCGCCCCTCACCTTGTAGACGGTGCGTGCAGGCGCGTCGCTGCGGGCCAACTGGGGCGTCCCACTGGCTCCAGAAGTCTCACTCGCGACGCGCTGCTTTTTCTTTTTTCTTATCTTCCTCCCGAGCCTTATCAAAGAATCGCTTTTCCAGACACCCAGCTCTGGGGTCCGCTGAGCCTCGGGGTGCCCTCTCCTCCAGCGTCCTTGCCCGCGCGGATGTCTCGGGTGCTGTGGCGACGCGGAGTCCGGGTGCGCTGCGCGCGGCGGGCGCACGGGGCAGGAGGCGGGCGCCGCGCTGCGTGGCCCCCAGGAGCAGGGGCTGAAGATGGGGCGAGAGCCAGGAGACGAGGAGGAGGAGCGGGAGGACCGGGCAATCTGTGGAATGAGCGCGCAGGTGGCAGCCTCCGAGGACCCCCCCTTCCTCCCCGCGCCCTGCACCAAGAAGCGGGTGGGAAGGCTGGAAAGGTGAACCGCGGTGCCCGGCGCCGCGTGGAGCAGGATGGGGCGCCGAGCGACTGCCTGCTCCCTGGTTTACCAAGGCTGGGAAAGGAGAATTCTGGAGCCCAGGGCGCCCTCGGGGCTCCCGGAGGCAATCGCTAGAGGGCAGCGCCGTCCACCCTATGCACTTGGCTTTGTGGTTGGAACTGGACAAGGGTGCTACTCACCTCAGGTGCCATTTGCTGCCCACAGCCCTGCCCAGGAAGGGTCAGTTGGTGCATCGTGGGGCAGCCCCCCCCGGTTCTTCAGGGTGCGCTTAGGAAAGAAAAAGACAGAGAGGTTTGGTGGCCGCCCCACTGAGCCTCCTCCAAGCCACCGTGCTTGAACTCAGGGAAATAATGACAGCGCACACCTGCAGAATGCATCCTCGAGAGGGTGGAGATGAAGGATGGGAGAATGGAGGGAACGGAGGTGGGGAAAAGCGGAAGAGGACAGAGGGTGGGGACGTCAGGGGAAAGAAGGGGTGGCAGGAGCCGAGAGACCTGCAGGCCATTTTTCTGGAAGGAAGGCCCCCAAGTCAGTGCATCTCAGCTTGGCGGGCTCTCCGCGCTGCTTGCAACCCTGTTGCTTCCCGCTTCTGCCCCACGGCCTGAGAAGCCAGCTTCAAAGCGGCTTACAGAATTCTGGAACACCGAAAAAGACTTCTGTGGGGGTCAGGGTGGTTCTTTCTGCTGGCAACGTGGCTCACTGAAAAAGCTTGAAGCTTTACATAAACCGATGTCCTATCATTGGGAACAAAAAGGCAGGTGAGAAACGAGCAAGTACACTTGATACAATTATGGGAAGGAAGTCAGGTGTCAATGGCTCATGACTGTAATACTAGCTACCCAGAGGCTGAGATTTTGAGGATCACAGTTCAAAGCCAGCCCAGGCAAGAAAGTCTGTGAGATTCTTATCCCCCATTAATCAGAAAAAAAAAAGAATGAACAAAAGCCAAAAGATGAGCTGTGGCACAAATGGTAGAGCACCAGCCTTGAGTGAAAAAAGCTAAGGGAAAATACCCTGGCCCTGAGTTCAAGCCTCAGTACTGGCAGACACACACACACACACACACACACACACACACACACACACACACACAGTAGCTGATGTGATCTCTAAGCAGCCTGCTGTAACCTTGGAGCTGAAAGGTCCTGGAACCCATGTATACAGTACATGTAACTTCCCAAAGCACCGGTCCCACACTTGCTTTCTTGGTGTGGTGGCAATATCAGAACTAAGGGAACATTTTAAATTTATTTTTGTTTTTAATTTAAATTTGTTAAACTTATGCTATTATTTGCAGCTTGAAAGTTCAAAAAAGGAAACCCATGCACCCTTCTTCTGGCCTTCTAAAATGCCTTAAGTTCAGCTGAGGCTTGAATGATGGATGTGAGGGAATTTCACAGCACATAGCAAAAGGTTGGTAAACTAGTCTTGCATTGTGAATTGCTTCTGTTAATCCCATTAGAGCAAGAGAACTGATTATATACACTAAAACTTCACAGGAGAGTAGAGTAGAAAGATGTTTATCAAAAAGAAAGATGATACATCTTGACATTATTTGGTTAGTGAAGATGTTATATAAGGATAAACAGTACATGGACCATTCCTAATTTTAAAAAAATCACAAAGGACCGAAGGTTTTTTTGGGTCTGGTAGTGGGACTTGAACTCTGGGCCTGGGCGCTGTCCCTCAGCTCTTCAGCTCAAGGCTAGCACTCTACCACTTGAGCCTAAGTGCCACCTCTGGCTTTTTTCTTTTTGCTTATGTGGTGCTGAGGAATCGAACCCAGGGCTTCATGCATGCAAAGCTCTAACATTGAGCCACCTTCCAAGCCCAGACAGAAGGTTTTTAAATACTTTAGGAATAGGTATTACCGGATACAATACTGCATACATGGCTTTGGAGTCCTTCCAAAAGATAAAGGAGAGTTGAGTTCATTATGTTCTATTTTTAGGGAATTAGCTTACCCATTCTGTGGCTATTACAATGTAAGCAACTATGGGAATACATATTAGACATTTGGAAACTATCCTGAACTTAGTTCAGAATACCCATTTTAGGCGGATCTCAGCTTCATGCAGTTCAAGGCTATTCTGAAGCTGTTAATTAGCTTCTGGGATATATGTTTATTAATTTTCATAAAAGGTAACACCTACTTAATCAGGAGCTGACAGTTCAGTTTGTGGATTACACATTTACACATTAGATAACTTCTAGTGGACTCATTAATGCTTTCAGATTATAGGTAAATCTCATCTCCATTTCATAGTGGAGAATACCTTGTCAGTGACACACCTATGCTTAAGAATCAAATGGATCCATGGGCATTTGGCATAACAAATTCACCAACTTGACAGTCATTATAAACAATTTATAAAATAAATTAATCCAGAAATGTTGATCAATACCCATCATATTTAGGCATAGGCTAGCTTCTAGGAAGATAAATAAAGAACATAGTTTCTGGTTGCCCAGGTCCTAAAGTTCAGTGCAAAGACTGATTTACAAACGAGTAAATCTGTTTGAGAGTGATCAGCAGAATGGAGGAAGTACAGGGCAGGCAATGGAAAGCAACCCACTCCCCTTATTTCCTTTAGGACCACAGAGTAGTAGCTGAAGGGTGATCTGTGTGTTATAGGAAGAGAGACTGTTGGTAGTTGTGAGGAGTGGGCAACAGAATTAGCCATAGATTACTACATCCCCAAGATGCATTCTAATCACATTTGTTCACCATCTACTTGGATGTGGAATCCCGCTGTCATAAAAGGAAGCATGCATGCACCTGTGCTTTCTGTTAAAAGCTACATTGGTGAGCTTTGAGATGCAGGGATCCTGTATGACTGGTTCTTTGCACCTGTATAGAGAAGAGTCAAGGACCTTGTTGACATTATTTTTTGTTTCCTACCTCCACTATAGAAGTGGAAATAAACCAGTAAAGGAAGGAGTCAGGGTTGGGTAAGAGTTCACGTTTATTGTTCTTATACCATCCTAGGTGCTGTCCATACATCCTCTCACCCAACTATCCCAACAACTATGAAATAGTTCTCTCCTTTTACTGTTGAATTCAAAGACTTCAATTTATGTTCCATGTGTGTGATATGATGAAGGCCAAAGAGAGAGTATGAGACCTAACTACCAGTAAGTTTCTGTGTTCATCAGCTTTTGATAAGACATACTATAAGAACAAAGTATAACCCTACATCTCAGTGGCTTTCTTTTTTTCCAAATTTTTTATTGTGATTAAGTGGTTACATAATTTCCCAAATTTCACAGTATTGTGGGATAGTGATGCTCAGTTAAAGTCACAAACACATTCCAACTTTCCTGGAGCAAATTGTCTATCACGGTCTATAACATTTATGAGTTCTATGAGCTTTGCGATACAGTTATTTCTTCCACATTGGGTGATATGTACATTTCTTTTGTTTTGCATAGTGTCAGCTGTTCCCTTTTTCCCACTTGTTCCTTCCCTCCCATCACTGTCATTGAGTTGCTTAGTTCATTTGGTCAATGTCCAGTGCAGCTGATGGGTCCCGCTGTTGTATGTTTTTCCCTGATTCCCTCTAGTTCTGTGTCGTCCTCCTGGTTTCCCTCCAGTGTGCACATATATACCATGCATGGAGCAGCATGGAGTTATTTAGTAGTGATTTGACCAGATGAGTGGAAGTCCTTTGTTTCTTAAAATTAACAATTTTGTCATATCACCTAACATTTTGGATTTAACATCCACTTATCAGGAAGACCATGAACTAAAGAGAGACTTCTCAGATGAAGAGATAAAAATGGCAAAGAAACACATGAGGAAATGTTCACCATCCCTGGTTGTGAAGGAAATGCAAATAAAGACAACCCTGAGATACCACCTTACCCCAGTCAGAATGTCCCACATCCACAAGTCAGCTAACGACAAATGTTGGAGGGGATGCGTAGAAAGAGGAACCCTATCACACTGCTGGTGGGAATGTACACTAATACAACCACTTTGGAAAGCAGTCTGGAAGGCCCTCAGAAAGCTAAATATTGACCTCCCCAATGACCCAGCCATACCATTCCTAGGTGTCTATCCTGAAAAACAGGAACCAGGATACAAGAACACATGCACCTCCATGTTTATTGCAGCACTGTTCACAATAGCCAAGATATGGAAACAACCCAGATGTCCCACCACAGATGAATGGATCCAAAAATTGTGGCATCTCAGTGGCTTTCTACAGCAAAGGGTTCTAGCTCATCCAGATACATATTTCCTGTGGGTTAGATGCACCTCCACTACACCTTCATTCTGGCACCTAGAATTTTAGATTATCCTAATAGTAGAGGGAAGAGTTATGGAAAATCACAGTGGCTTTTCACTTTTATAGAGTAAATCATATTCCATTTACCAAGCTAAATCATAGGGCTGTCCTTGATGTTAGTGGAATAAAAAGCAGGCTTCCTACAGTGAGAGGAACTCAAGGGAATTGCTTTGTAGAATTGAGAATGGCAAAACTGTGAACACTTTTTGTGTGCATGGGTGTGGCAGCCCTGGAGCTTGAACTCAGGGCCTGGATGTCATCCCTGAGCTTCTTTTGCTCAAGGCTAGTGCTCTACCATGTGAGCCACAGCTCCACTTCTGGCTCTTTAATAGTTTATTGGCCATAAGAGTTTCATGGATTTTCCTACCCAGGCTGGCTTTGAACTGTAATCCTCAGATCTTAGTCTCATGAATAGCATGAGCCACTGGTGTCCAGTGTGAACAAATTATTTAATTGACAATAGTTGCCAGCAATGCTTTTGAAAGAAGGCATTTCCTCTGTATTTGTTTGACTCTATTGACTGTATTCACCAACTTTAGTACGTGAAGAGCAAAATAGTAATTCTAGGTTGATTAGCTTAATTGCTTCTACTATGGCATTGAGGTCCAAACCGTACAGGCAGCAGTTGGCAAGCTGACCTTCCATTGAGAAAAAGTTTCAATTGCTGATCAGAAATTGGTTCTTCTTGCAGGTTGGCCTGTTTTAACATTTGTTTCTATGAGGAGATAAGTAAGGCAGAATACATAGGATGAAGCATCACATTCTGGTGACATTGACAGTAGCTCATGATCAACACTTATTAAGAAGCTCATTTATTGATGAGTAGAAAGAGCTGACATATTTCCTTTAAAGTCTCTTTTGACTATCTCTAGCTTGAAAGTTTGAATGAGATTCTAGGATCTGGAACAAACCCCTCTCCTCAAAGAACCCTATTTGGAAGGCAGGTGAAACATTGACATGGGTTTCTACCTCAAGTTGCTGAAGGAGCAGAGAAAACTTGGTGGAGGAATTGGGGCTAAGCTAGATTTGAAGAGATGTGTGGACTATAAGTAGGATTTCTCACTGCATGTCTAAGCATTTTGTCTTCCTGCCCTTGAGACCAGCTTCTCTTCGCTAAGGTGATTGCCAGTAGGTACATGTGTGTGAAGCTCACCAGCAGGATCTTTTCAAGATGAACAGCCCAGAAACCACTTGCTACAATGGTGTGTTCTAAACAATGACATTCCTTTGCTCCTGCATTATTAAACAGTTTATAAGAGGAATCCTCTAAGGCTTCTGAATCCTCATTTGGTATTTAGATTGAGCCTTAGAAGTGGTAAGAAAGAGAGGGTGGCTCCCTGGAAAAGGGATCTGCATATTTGTGCATGGGTCATTGTGCTGTAAATCCTCAGAATGGACAATTCATTTCTGCTTACCACTCCTAAGTCCCAAGACAGAGCTGGCAGTCTGTGCTGTGTGCACAGGAGGACTTTGGTGATTTGGGAGATGATTCAACCATGATGTAGAAGCTCTCTCCTTCATCATCTTACCTGGCAACATGTAGGCGGATTGCTAAGCGTTCTCACTCTGAAGTTCACCATTCAGATTACAGTCTCCTGGCTTATCTCTCCTTATTTTGAACTTGCTTCTGTTTGTGTATGTCTAGAATGGGGATGTAACATACATATGAGACTGGTATGAATGTTTCTCACATGAGTTAATACATGAAGGTGCGTGGTTCCAGACCTTGTGTATGCTTCTTTTCCTTTACTAAGAGGGAGGTATATTTATTACCTTAATTAAAGTGTCTGTGCCTCTGGGATGGCTTTTTTTTTTTTCAGCCTACTAGATGATTTTCCCTGACCTAAATACTCCTTACATCTGACTCCTGTTTCTCTCTTTTCCCTTGAAAATCTGTCTCTGTCTCTCTGTTTCTGGATGTCTCTCTGTGAATTTCTGTCTCTGCCTGTCTTGCTGCCTGTCTCTCTGTCTCTTTCTCACACACATAGATGTATATATTTACCTTTGTTTATTGTCATTATTGGCATCATTGGAAGATGATTAGTACATACTCAGTATTTCTTATTTTTTTCTTCTATTCATTGCTCATTTAACTGGATTTAGCTTCTCACTTTGATTATTCTCCTAAAATTTCCTTTTGGAAAACCATCAAGGCTTTTCAATCACTACTCACAAAGGGCTGCTTTGCAGTGTTTATCTCTTTTGTCAGTTTTGGCATTATTGACCATAGTCATCCCTAAATCTTCTCTGTCCTTCATTTTCACAACACAGCTCTGCTCTATTTCAAAATTGCCTTTCTTAATTTTCCTTTCTTCAAATGTCCTTTAGATATTTCTGTTTAGACTTAAGACCACTAATACTAAAACTTATGTAGGCTCAACCAATGTTATTCAAAGGTAAAAACAATCTTGCATAATATAAATATAAATGTATATGTAATTTGTTATATGTTAAATAATATATTTATTTCAGTATGTGGGTAAAGGGACTAAATTACTAAAGACTACAGTATTGAGGGAAGGGGTAATAAGGTTGACAAGAAATGTACTCATTACCTTACTTATATAACTGAAACCCTTCTGTACATCACCTTGGCAATAAAAAAAAAACTGAAAAAAAAATAAAGTAAACCTAATATTTTGGTACTAGTAGGGCTTGATTTCAGGGTTTGCTTGCTAGGTACACTTTTGTGTCTCAATTGAATAGCCCTTTTGGCTTTAATTATTTTTCAGGGAGAGTCTTGTACTTTTTCCCAGACTGATCTTGAGCTATAGTTTGCATATTTCTGCCTCCCATATAGGTAGGGTTCAAGGCACGTTCCACCATGCCTGGCTTGCTTTTTTGAGATAGGGTCTTTTTATCTGTTTTGGATTGGGCTTGTCTCATACTGTGCAATCCTCCTGCTGCTGACCTTTGTGTAGATAAAATTTACAAGAATATGCCATCATATCTGATATACCTGGACTTCTTTTTATTTTATTATATTATTTTATTCAATGAGGAGATTTTGACAGAGTAGTATACAGAAAACTGAAAAAAAACCCTAATCTAACTGGATAATATTTGGAGACTAATGTATATGGTAGATTAAGTAGTGTAATCAATTATAAGGTTAAAATAACTTTTAAATATACTATGTGTGATATATAATAACATAGATAATATACAATAACACATATATGTACATAAATGTAACACAATGTAAACATATTCATGCATTGGCAAAGAAGAATAATTATTAGATTAAAAACCATGGAAAACATCAACCCACTAGGGGGATTAAAAATAATAATTTAAAAATAGAAAATCCTCACATATTACAAGCTCAGATAAAGTTCAAAGTGCTAAATGTGAACAATTCAAGGGCTAAATGAGAGATATATATTCTCTTAAATTAAAAAGAATATAGGTATATATTCTCTGAAAATTAAAGAAGGAATTGTAAGCATTAAGTTTGGTGTTGAAGGGCATTTGAACTAATAATTATTTTCTCCTGGCACGATAAATGACACTATTTTAATCATATTCATCCTGATGTCAAACTCAAACACACTTCCTTATATGTCTCAAGTCCCTCTTCAAAAGCTGTGTCTTTGTATTTGGCAGCCTTTATTTCCCCCAATACAGGCAGGGCAGGAAATGCTCTTCCTGTCTTCTCCTCCTCCTCTCTCTTTCTGGACTACCATCCTGAAGTTTCTTCTTCTCTGGTCATTCCAGCAAAACAATATGTGTGTTTTTTACCTGTAACTTCCGCGGCACCCATGCATGTTAGCGTGCTCCAATAGACTATGTCCTTTACTACTCAGCAGACTGCTTGGTATATAGTAGGTGCTCTATATTTAAAAATGTATCCACTGTTATTGTAAAGGTGATGTACAGAGGCATTACAGTTACATAAGTCAGAGAAAGAGTGCATTTCTTTATTTCACCCTTTTCCTCTTTCTCCCAGTTTTCCCTCCTTTCCTCCTCCCCACAAGTTGTATAGTTCATTTTCAACATAGTATCTGGTGAGTATCACTGCTGCATTTGTTCACCCTTTTCCCTGCCATTTCTGTGCCCCTCTTACCCTCCCAAATACAGATAAATGAACAAACAGGACAAAAGGAAGAGAAAATGAAAACAAAGAAAAAAGACCTTTGTTTCATTTGCTGGAGTTGTTTTGATAAGCATTATTTTATATGATCGGATGCATATAGCTGTTGCTCCTTTGCGATCATCTCCTAAGAATATCCTTAATATTTTTTTGAATGAGAAACTTCTAATTGTATCTTTAAACTATTTCCTTAAAAATTGGCTCTCAGGTATTACTCTTTAGTTCATTCTTTTCTTCATGAAATATTGGCGAGATGCATTAAAATAATGGTAGTAGCCAGGCGCTGGTGGCTCAGACCTGTAATCCTAGCTATTCAGGAGGCTGAGATGTGAGGAATGAGGTTTGAAGTCAGCCTGATCAAGAAAGTCTTATCTCCAATTAACCAGCCAAAGGCTGGAAATGAAGTTGTAGTCCAAGTGGTAGAGTAGTAGGTTTGAATGCAAAAGCTAAGGGAGAGTGCTCTGGCCTTGAGTTCAAGCCCTACCCACCACCACCAGCCAAAAAAAAAAGTGGTTGCGGAGATTGTGAAAAGGATTATGTGTTATTTCTGGTATACACAGGGGATGCAGGACTCAGAGGAGTTAAGCTGGGAACTTGGTATACATGAGGGTTCTGTAGGCCATTAGCATAGTTCTGGTCAGAAGCTACAGGTGGAAATAACTTTTTTTTGAGGTGGGGTTCACTAGAGATGGTGTTTGGATACATTTTTATTAGCTAGTTCCTCAACTGCACTTTTACATAATTGTATTTATCTCTGCAACTCTTTTATTCATCTACTTCTGTAGCTTTATTTTTGCTAAGAAATTTTAAAATTTTCTTTTTGGACCTCAATTGTTCTTAAGGCTTTTCTCTTTATTACTAGCTCCAAACCATTTCTAATTCAGAGAAAGGAAGGTATCCCTTGGATCATTAATTCCTGGCATCTGTCCTCATTGTCTGCTGTCATAGGAAGGTATATGCCCAGGTCTTTCCTTTGGTCATTAAAGCCCTTGCTATTGCTGAGACCCTGCTCTGTGGGCCACAGCGCTGGGGTTTGGAAGCTATAATGACCACATGTGTGCCAACACCAAGGAGAAACAGAAGATTATTAAAACCCATTTCTTTAAAATTTTCTCAACACATTTGGGCACCTGGTTAATACTAAAATATTAAGAAACAGTGGTAGAATTTTTTTTCCATAGCAGAAAACTCATGTTGAGCATATGCTTAGATGCCTTATAGACACTCTATTTAATTATTAACAATCAAACTCTAAGTAGATATTCTCATTCTCATTTACAGACAGGGAAAGAGAAGCTCTTAAAGACTGAGATGACATTTGAACCTGTAAACTGGCGTAGATCCTGTTCTTGACTAACCTGTTGTAATGTGGTGAGCCATTATGGTTATTGGGGATGAGTGGGCTCTGTGTGGGGAAGGAAGGATGCAGGGCTACTAAGGCTGGGGATTCCTGACTTGGGAGCATTTGGCAGGGTGGGTAATTTGCAAATGCTGACCAAGCAGAGTACCTTAGAATGATTGATTGATTGATTGATTTATATTAGCAATACTATTAGTATGTCTAGAACTCCACTGTCTTCACAAGATCCAGAAATTTTTAAGTCATAATTTTGTAAATCTACAAGTAAACACACTGGGTGGTAAGCAAGGGGTTATAAATGAATTAACTGAGTGTAATAGACTCTATGGAGAGCGTGAATAGTATAATTCTTCAAAAAGATTAGGTCAAATCCCAACAAAATAAGTACCAGGAAACTTGTAAGTGGAGAGGGTGGGGACAAGGGGAGAGGAGGAGAAGGACGAAAGGGAAAAGGGAGATGCAGGCAAACATTCATTGGCTACACCACAGACTTGAATATAAGGGAAGGGGTGAGTCAAAGGGGGTAAAGATGTTGAAGTGGGACATAGATCAAGATGCATTGTAGGTATAAACTGCTTTGATTTGAGTGGCAAAAATCAATACATCACCTAAAATTAAGATATGTAAGGGAAAGAGTGGGTAAGAATGTTGAAAGGGATGATATTGATCAAGATGCACTGTATTCATAAAATTGCTTTGGTGAGTGGCAACTCCTTTGTACAATAATATTAAAATAAACCAAAGTTTATAAAACAATGTAGCAGGTGATAACTAACACCTGCATTAGTCTTATTTACCTGATCTTTTAAAATAGCTTTATTAAGGACTAATTTATATACATAAAATTCATCTGCTATGAAGACACAGCTCAATGATTTTAGGGTATTTGTCAGACAGTGAAACTATGGCCACATGTAGTCTTGAGACATTTCTGTCACTCTGGAAACTTCCCTTATAATGTTCACTGCAGCTACGAGTCCCAGGCAATGACTCATTTGCTTTCTGTGTCTATCAGTCCACACTTTCTTGATAGTCCCCTGAAATATGCAGTCTCTTATAGCTGGCTCCTTTGACTATGCCATGTGTGTTTGGATGTACCATGTATCAGTAGTTCCTTCTTTTCAATTGCTGACTTGTTTCCAGTTGCAAGGATAAACCTCAGTTTACAATCCCTTTAAAGTTGTAATTTACATATTATTCTGATGTATGTTATCTTTGTTGGTCTTCAGGAGTCACTGGAAGAAGTTAGGGCATGAAGGTGACATTTATTGAGCTAATTGCAACACTGCTTTAAATAGATCACATGTGTCATTAACTCATTTAATCTTTGCTACAGCCTTATGCGGAATAAGTTATTATCATCGACTTTTGGAGTGGTAGATGGGTTTAAAGAAATCAGGTGAATTCCAAAATCTTTGCAACTAGTCAGTTGCAAAATTGAATTTTGAAATTAGGCAATCTAGAATTAGTATTAGCCTAGAGAAAATTTAGAAGATGCCTTGTTGAAAGTGATTTTGTCTCTTTCTGTCTGTTTCTCTTTTCTTTTCTCTCTCTCTATATGTAAATATATGTACATGTGCACAGGCATGTATACACATGCACACATGAACACACACATGTACATACATGTGTATATTTATGACACAAGTACCTGATATAAACTTATTTGTTTAATCTAAAAGGAATTATATTCCTAAGACATGAATATATATGCTTTTTTTTTTGTTGGCCATGGGGCCTGAAATCTGGTCCTGGGCACTGTCCCTCAGGTCTTTAGCTCAATGCTGGTGCTCTACCACTTGAGCCACAGCACCACTTCTGGCTTTTTCTGCTTATGTGGTGCTGAGGAATTGAACCCAGGGCCTCATGCATGTAGGTGAGCGCTCTACCACTGAGCCACCTTCCCAGCCCGAATACATATACTTTTAATGTATATGTATATGTAATGTATATGACTAAAGATATATGCATATGTATTATATATAGTGTATACAAGTGTATAACATTTTTTTCAAAGTCATACATCTGGTCAATATTTGTGCCTAATTTAGATTCCAGTTCTTCTACTTATAAAATTACTACTCCATCATTGGTTTCCTTCTTAAAGATTTGTATAAACTTGATGTGACTGGGACATTTAAGCTAGTAGGAGATCCTTGTGTTGAGAGAATAAGGTTTTGAAATGGAATGTGAAAACATGAAGGAGACATGATTGCTTCCCTTTGAGTTTGGCCTGCAAATAATTCTTGTCGAACACTGCCCTGAAACCTTCTTCAGTTTCAGAAAATTTGTAGATTCTCAGATGATGACCTGTAAGAGTGTCATGTGTATTATATGTCACTACAGGAGGACTGGATGCAATTTGTTAGAAAGCATTACTACTGCTGCTAGAAATAGAGGTTTTGAAATGTAGCGTTATCAGATTCTGGAAACTTATCAACAAGCAGTCTCCAAAGTGGGACCTTGGAAGGTAAGCTAGACCATGTGGGTATCTCATGACAGTCTCTCAGAATTTTAATTCAGAGAACTTCAAATATAATTGTCTTGCTGATTGTAGAAAACTGCAAGATTTTACCTATTAGTGAATTTTTTTATGCCAGTCCTGGGGCTGAAACGTTGGGCCTGGGCACTGTCCTTAAGCTTTTGTGCTCAAATATGGTGCTCTACCAAGTAAGCCACGGCTCCACTTCTGGCCCTTTGGTGGTTAATTGGAGATTAGAATCTCATGAACTCAGTCAGGCTTTGAGAACCATGATCCTCAGATCTCAGCCTCCTGAGTAGATAGGCATGAGCCACCAGCATTTGGCCAATCAGTGAGATTACAATGCCTTCCTGGCTTCTCGTGGTAAGAAAGAGTGCCTGGTATTATAGCTTAACTGATGCCTTCCTTGGTAGAAGGTTGGACCTCCCATTAGGGCTTGTTGCACGGCAGAGGAAAATTTGTGCATCCCACAACACTGTTGAGTGATGAATGCTGCAGAGCTGACTTTCTCCAAGTCCTCCATCTGTATTCATCACAGACTTAGCAGACTCTAGACTGGTGCACACCCTAGACTCTGAGGCAAAAATTCATAGCTTGAGTTTTGACTTTCCCAATTCTTTTCTTACTAAGGATGAATCTATTCAGAAATCTGAGTTATGGTTGTTTTCATTTACTTTTTTTCCTTCCTTCCTTCCTTCCTTCCTTCCTTCCTCCTTCGTCCTTCCTCCCTCCCTTCTTCCTTCCTCCCTCCTTCTCTTCCTTCCTCCTTCCCTTCTTTCCTCTCTCTCTCTCTCTCTCTGCTGGTATTGAACTCAGGACTTCATTTTTTGCTTAGTTTTTCTTCTCTAGGCTGGTATTCTACCAACTCAGCCATACATACCTTCACTGCTGGTGTTTGCTAGTTAACTAGAACTAAGAGTCTTTGATTTGTCTGTCCGACCTCTATTCCTCCCTACTCCTGTATCCAAACCCAGAGTCCTGTGCTTGACTAGTGTCATACCAGTTGAACTAAAGTTGAACAGCCTTGATGTTTGTTCTTTTTATTTTTATTTTTTTTGGTAAGATTGAATTTAGCCAACTTTTCTCCCACCACTGGCTTCAAAGCTTGATCCTTTAGAGTTATTCATCTGAGTAGCTAAGATTATAGTTATGAGCCATCAATGCCCATTCAGGGTGAGAAGTTGGACTCATCCAAAAATGTGATAAGCCTGCACCTTAGCCAGAGATGAATGGATGGAAAAGGAGTAGAATATTTCCATGAGTATGTGTGTGTGTGTCCTGAGACTTTTTCGTTATTACAAATAAGAAAGAGTTCTCTGTGTATCAATTTTTATTCGCAAAGTATCTTTAAAATACAATTCAATTGTTGACATTCAGTTTTAGTTGATACTTTTTACCACTATATTTCTCAAATCCAATTAGATTTCAATTTTAGTATTGTATTCAATTCAGTGACAAAGATAACTACAAAATTTTGTTCAATTTATTTAAAAGAATGAATTCATTTATTCATTTAGCTGGTTAGTTCATTTATTCAACATATTTATAAGAGACCTTCTAAAAACACAGGACTCAATTTATGATACAGAATTGGCAAAAAAAGCGAAGTAGCATGCCTTTACTCATGTTGACATTGGACTTCGAACCCAGTACCTCATGCTTGGTAGGCTGGTGCTATACCACTTGAACTATGCCTCTAACCTTCTTTCCCCTTTGTTATTTTTGCCTCAAACTTGATTCTCTAGAATCTACTCACCTGAGTAGCTAGGAATACAGGCAGGAGCCATTATTGCCAGCTGATGTTTCTTTAGGTGCATTTATGTGTGTTATCAGTTATTAGGGTTCTTCTATCAGTGTTCTTGGGCTGAAGTAGATTACATATAAATTCACTACAAATAAAAAATACCTAAATAAAATAAACATATTAATGGAAAGATATGATATAGTCCAAAGAAGAAAAGAAGAAGTCAAACAACCAATGGTCAGAAAGTTCTGCATCATTGGGATGCAAACCACCCAGCTGTAGACCTAAAGGATGGTCTGTTTGCTCTAGTCCCTGTGGTGGATGGCATAGTTCACATCATTGCTTTTGAAACTCTTCATCACAGTAAAGCTTCATGTGTGAGGGCCAGATAATCTGATTCATCTGTTTAATGCAATGTTGCCTACACCTTTACCAGATATGGGTAGAAGGATGAGGAGTGACTGGAATGTTTTGATGTATAGAGTTCATATGCAAAAAGAGAAAGGTCTTGTTCAAAATAGTGGGAGGGATTGCCTAGCTACCAAAAGAGGAAGACATGGATTTAGAGAAATCAGAAATAGAATGTAATATTCTGCTTTAATATTAGAGTAATTATTAAATGTACTATATTCTTAATATAGTCCTAAAGGAATTTGCAAAATTAAATGTCCACTCTTGAGTAAAAGAGCTATCAAATAATGTTTTGTGTTTATATGCATTGTGTTTATATATGCATATACATGTATATACATATTTATATGCATATGTATGCATACATTAGGTATATATATGCACAAGTATGTATATTATTTTCACACCAAATGTATTTCATAATATTGGTTATATTATTTTTATGGCACTCAAATGATTGATCTGTTTTTCATCAAGATTTTAGTACTAGTTTTTTGTTTATAATATATTGTGGGTTTAATTTCACCTTCCTAAAATTCATGGTTTGAAGTCTTAACTTTAATTATATCTGTATTTAGGGACAGAACTTTAAGAAGATAACTCAAGGTTAACTGAAGTCCTATGGGTGGGGCCTAATTCAGTAGGACTCGTATTTTTATAAGAAGAGGAATAAAGAACTCAGGTGAACAAGCAAAAACAATGGACTGTGGGGGAATATAGGAAGAAGGATATCTGTGAGAAGACAGACCTGACCCCAAACAACCGACAAGCACCTCAATCTTAATCTTTACGAACCGGAATTGTGAGAAAATAACGAAGAGAAAATGAAAGACAGAGGGTAGGTGGGGGCAAGAATGGACAGATTTGGTGTGAAATGGAGAAAAGATGAGAGGAGGACATTTTATTCATTCTTCTCTATTATTTCTGGGTGTTCAGGAGCAGTGATTTCTAAACCTGGCTGGGCATTAAAATCACTTGGAGAATGCAAAGCGTAACAAAACCATTCCTCGCCCTAGACTTACCTAGCCAAAATTAGACTGTGGCTATGGCTCAGCAATTTAAATTTTTTGAAGCTTATCCAAAAGTTTTCTTAATGTGTTTATAATTTGTTAAAAATAAAACTAAACTATGCAAGAGACTCAGATATCTATCTATCTATCTATCTATCTATCTATCTATCTATCTATCTATCTATCTATCTATCTATCTATCTATCTATCTATCTATATCATGGTGATCCTGTATTCAAACTGTTTTCTCAAACTGTTCATATTATACAGCTGTGTTTTTATTCTCTTGAATATTCGATGTTTGTCCTAAGTCTGCCTGGGCTGCATTAACAAAATGCCATAGAATTGCTTAAACAAAAGAAATTTCTTTTCTCATAGTTCCAAATCAAGGTTTCAAGAGGCTGTGGTTTTTGATGTGAGCTATTTGGCCACTTTCTTGTTGTATCCTTCCATGACAGAGAGGATCTCTGGTGCCTCTTCACCTTTTGAAAGGACACCAGGCATATTGTGACAGGTATAATACACAGGGGCACTCAGATGTTTTTGCTAAACCTTAATCATCTCCTTAAAGGCCATATCAGTTGTAGGTATGGGGAGATTAAAGCTTCAACACACCTAATTTTTGGATGATGCAATTCTTTCGATAGCAGCGGTCGGTATCAATTTATTAAAAAGTAAGTTTACCAACAACAATGACACATATACACACAGAGTGTTTTCTAGTTATTCTTCACTACACTTATCAATACATTACCCTCATTTCTTGGTATTAACTTAAAAATTTCAAAGGGGAAAGAAAACCAGTCATTAAAAAACAAAGGCTTTCACCTAATCTTTGATAAAAGAGCCAAAATTATCAGATGGAAGAAAGACAGTCTCTATAAGAAATGGTGCTGGCAGAATTGGCTTTACACATGTAGAAAATTGAAGTTAGAGCCTTATATATCACCCTGCACCAAAATCAATTCCAAATGGATCAAAGACCTTGAGGTAAGAGCAGAGGCCCTGAAAATATTACAGGAAGGGATAGGGGATACGCTTGGGCTTCTTGGTACAGGTCAAAACTTCTGAAATAAAGATTCAGAAACACAACAAATAAAAGAAAGGCTGGATAAATGGGATCACATTAAACTGCAGAGCTTCTGCATGGCATAACTAGCAAGATAAATACAAACCCCACAGATTGGGAGAAGATCTTCACTAGCCGTACACGAGACAAAGGTCTCATACAAAATGTTCCTAAAGCTCAAAAAATTAAGCCCCCTAATAACATATCCTCAAGCAAGCAACCATTCCATTTATAAGTGGGCTAAAGAATTAAAAAGACTTCTCTGGAGAGGAAATAAGAATGGCTAACAGACACATGAAGAAATGTGCAACATCTCTGGCTATTAAAGAAATGCAAATCAAAACAACATTGAGATTCTACCTCACCCCAGTTAGAATGGCCATTATCAAGAAAACAAATAATAACAGATGCTGGCAGGGATGTGGCCAAAAGGGAATGCTACTACAATGTTGATGGGTGTAAACTTGTTCAACCACTCTGGAAAGCAGTATGGATGTTCCTCAAAAGACTAAACATGGAACTTCCCTGTGGCCCAGCAATCCCAGTCCTGGGTATTTACCCAAATGATCACAAGGAAGGCCACACTGAAGCTACCAGCACAACTATGTCCATTGCAGCATTATTTACCATAGCTAAGATATGGAACCAACCCGCTGTCCCTCAATGTATCAATGGATGAAGTAAATGTGGTATGTATACACAGTGGAATTCTATGCTTCCATTGGAATGAATGACATTGCCCTATTTGTAAGGAAATGGAAGACTTGGAAAAAAATCATATTAAGTGAAGTAAATGAGACCCAAAGAAACATAGGCTCCATGGTTTCCCTCATTTTTAATAATTAGTATATGTCTAGGATAGTCCTAGGAGAGGATCACAATAGCTCAATAGTTATGTACATATGACCATATAAAATGATGCTAAATGAACTCCAAGATATGGAAACAAGAGTCTTGTTTCTTGTTGACCTTGTTGTCATCAATGTACTGTATCAAGCTCTTTCTTTATTTTTTTAATCTTTTTTTTCTTTTTTCCTTTGGCTTATCCCCGGTAGTCAGGTTTTGATTCTGGTACCCTGTGTCTTGTATCTGATTTGAGGAAGGGAAGGGGAATAACAAAATGGTGAAACAAAGACAAGGAGTGAACCAATGCAACAGTGATACTCACAAGACACCATGTTCAAAGTGAACTTTACAACTTAAATGGGCGGAGGCACAGGGTGGGAGGAGAGATAGTAGTAGATAGACAAAGGAGGGGGTAATGCTATTCAGCAAGAAATATACTCATTATCTTACTTATGTGACTGTAACCTCTCTGTACAACACCTCTACAACAAAATAAAATAAAATTTTATAAAAACAAAGGCCTTTAAAAAACATCAAAATAATAAAAATCAGTTGTCTGTCAGGACATGCCTAAGTAATCTTAACAGTCTGGAATAGTGGACTAGTTCAATTCTTTTGACTTAAATTTTTTTCATATTTTATTCATTTGGAAGAACTACAATGTTTTAGCTATCTTAAGAATATGCCCACAAGCTTTAGATTCTAAGACTTTCTTACATTATTGCTAGTAATAAGCAATAAGAGATAGCATGCAAAGCTAAGCATCAAGACTCTAGAATATGGCTTCATATATATCTACACCCTCAATTGCATATTGTATAGACTTGAATCTCTGCCTTTATTGTCACATGGCTTTCTTTGTGTCTTTGTCTTCACATAGTATTTCCTCTTTTCTTTCTTCCTCTCTCTTTCTTCCTCTCTCTCCCTTCCTTCCTTCCTTCCTTCCTTCCTTCCTTCCTTTCTTTCTTTCTTTCTTTCTTTCTTTCTTTCTTTCTTTCTTTCTTTCTTTCTTTCTTTCTTTCTTTCTTTCTTTCTTTCTTTCTTTCTTTCTTTCTTTCTTTCTTTCCTCTCTCCCTCCTTCCTTCCTTCCTTCTTTCTTTTCTTCCTTTCTTCCTTCTTTCTTTTTTTCTTTCTATACTTTTTGTATTTGAACTCAGAGTCTCACATTTACTGAGCATGTGCTCTATTTCTCAACCTTATCTCTAGGTCTTTATTGCACTGATTCTTTTGGAATAGAGTCTCACTTTTTCCCTGGACCTTCACCTGGACTATGATCCTCTTATTTTACATATCCTTTATAGCTGGGATGATAGGCACATTAGCACCAGGCCCAGATTGTTCTGCTGAGATAGTCTCATGGATCTTTCTGTCTGGTCTGGTTTATAATGGCAGTCCCCTGGATCTCAGCTGGGGTGACTGGTGTATATCATTGTATCCAACTGTAGGCTGAGAATCTCCAGTGTATACCTGAGATGGCCTCAAACTACATTCTTTTTGGGTTTAGCCTTTCAAGTAGGTAGGGTTACAGGCATCAGCCACTGTGCCTGCCTTTTCCTTTTCTTTTTTGAAGGTGGGGAAGTGTTTTTCTTTTTTAATAAGAATAGTAGTCTTAATGGATTAATGACCATTAATGGCCATTTTAATGGCTTTATCTTAAGTTCATAACATCTATAATGATCTTCTTTCTAATGAGAATGCAGTCACAGGTACTAGGGTCCAGCATGTCAACCTGTCTCTTTTTTTTGGGTTGGGGGAAATAGTTTGACTCATAACATCTGTCAGCCAGCCAGAGCTCCTAGGGTTTCACATCACACGACTGTCTTTGTCTCCTCTTTCATGCAGTGCTACCCAATTGAAAAAAAATGTTCCAGGATTTAGATAATATTAACAGAATCCTAAACTAAAAAAAAATCTAAGAAATTGGGATGTGGCTCAAGTAGTAGAGCACTAGACTTGAATAAAAAAGCTAAGGGGTAGCACACAGGCCCTGAGTCAAACCTCAGTATGGAGAGAGAGAGAGAGAGAGAGAGAGAGAGAGAGAGACAGACAGACAGACAGACAGACAGACAGACAGACAGAGACAGAGACAGAGACAGAGAGACAGACACAGAGAGACACAGAGACAGACAGAGACAGACAGAGACAGAGACAGAGAGACAGAGACAGAGACAGAGAGACAGACACAGAGAGAGAGACAGAGAGAGACAGAGAAGAGAGAGACAGACAGAGAAACCAAACCCCAAGCCAAACAAAAATAAATATCTAGTTAATTTCTGCTTGATGACCATGAATTTCTTTTAGGAATAGAAAGTATTAGCATAATCTCCTCTTATCTATGGTTCTAGTTTTGGATGTTTTAGTTCCATGTACTTAACCACACTCTGAAAATATTAAATGGACAGTCCAAAACACAAGTTTTAAATTGTGCACCTTATGAGTATTGTGAAGCAATACTCATATTGTCAAGTTCCATCTCTCTTGGAACTTTTGTCATCTCTTGTGCAAAATGTCTACTTTGTGCATGCATCCATTAGCTCTTGAGTAGCCATCATGGTCATCTTTTTTTTGCACTTGTGTTAGTACTGGGACTTGAACTCAGGGCCTGGATGCTGTCCCTTAGCTTTTTCTTTCAAGGCTGGTGCTCTACCATTTGGGCCACACCCCCACTTATGGGATTTTGTTGCTTGATTGGGCTTTCCTTGCAAGGCTGGCTTTGAACTTCAGTCTTCACATTTCAGCCTACTAATAAGGTTACAGGCATGAACCACTGGCACCTGGCCATCACGATCATTTTGACTATTGTAGTACTGCAGTATTTCTGTGCCATCTAAAGTTTTAGGAATCCATTAAAGTCTTGGAACATAACCTCTGCAGATAAGCAAGAACTACTGCATTTTATGGGAAAAGAAAATCTGAATTCTTATCTTCTTTATAAACTGAGTCCAGATTGCTCAAATGCCTGAATTCAGAAGGCTTCTTCTATATTTATGGGAATCCAAATGCTGGAATTATAGTTAATTTTTTTTTGTTCTCAGTATAATGTTGGCTATTGATCTTGATGGCACCACGGAAAGTTGGTTTCTTCTTTGCTTTAAAGAAGTCTTTGTAGTGTGCAAAGTTTCCAGCAGAATAAATATTGTCCATCTTCAAATGACATTTACCCTTGTTTTTCCTCCAGAGGTAGAGAAGTTCCAACACAAACTGTTTTTGCTCGTGGCAAGACATAATTTAAGAAGACATACTTCACCAAATAGAAGAGAGGTTAAAGATACAGAAGATGAGAGGAAAGAAAGATAAACCTAGAAGATAGCAATATTCTTGCTGCATTCATGGTAGAATTCATTCTGTTACTGAGAAATGAATAATATTTGTTTGATTTTTATTTCTTTTTTTGGTGCTAGTCCTGGGGCTTGAGCTCAGGGCCTAGGCACTGTTCCTGAGATTTTTTTTGCTCAAGGCCAGTGACCCACAGCTTCACTTCCAGCTTTCTAGTGGTTAATTGGAGATGAGAGTCTCACAGACTCTCCTGTGGGCTGGCTTTGAACCATGCTTCTCAGATCTCAGCCTTCTTAGTAGCTAGAATTACAGATGTGAACCACTGGTTTCCAACAATCTCAGTATTTTGTAATACTCTTTTACACTTAATTCCATTTTTTTTGGTTTCTAATCCCTTTTCACAGAAAAGTTTATATCCCAAAGTTGATGGTTGAAGATTGAGATTGTTGCACTGATGTGGACACAATAGTTGCTAAATTGCCTGAGATCATAGAATATTTCACTGGCCCAAACTCAGAGAAATCTTTATATATTCCCAGGGAGAAGTACCACAATCTGATTGATATAAATTAGATGAGCAACAATGTTTCATGTCCTGTAGCAGTTATGTCTTGTCAGAAATGGACACATTGATGCAAAATATTCAATGTTACTTAATAAGCTTAGAATAGCTTTTCCTGGCCCAAATTTTCTTAATGGAGACCCAGAAACACAACAAATCAAAGAAAGGTTGGACAAATGGCATTGCATGAAGCTGCAGAGCTTCTGCATGGCAAAGGACATAGCTAGCAAGATCAATAGAAAGCCCAAGGATTGGGAGAAGATCTTCACTAGCCATACAGCAGCAGGGTCTCATATCTAAAATATACTTGGAACTCAAAAAATTAAATCCCCCAACAACAAATCCCTAAAGAAACAACTGCCTGATAAATACATGGGCTGAAGACTTAAAGAGAAACTTCTCTGAAGAGGAAATAAAAATGGCCAATAGAGACATGAAAAAATGCTCAGCCTCTCTAGCCATAAAAGAATGCAAATCAAAACAACATTGAGATTCCACCTCATGCCAGTTTGGCTATAACTAAGAACTCTAATAACAACAGATGCTGGAGGGGATGTGGACAGAAGGGAACCTTACTGCATTGTTGGTGGGAGTGTAAACTTGTTCAACCACTTTGGAAAGTAGTATGGAGGTTCCTCAAAAGACTCCACATAGAGCTCCCCTATGACCCAGCAATCCCACTTTTGTACATTTACCCCGAATGATCACAAACAAGACCATACTAAAGCTACCAGCACAACTATATTTATTGCAGCATTATTTACCATAGCTAAGACATGGAACCAACCCACATGCCCCTCAGTAGATAAATGGATCAAGAAAATGTGGTATAAAATCGTTTAATAGGGACACAGGTGGACCCATTGCAACAATGAGATGTACAAGTCGTTATGTCGAAAACGAACTTTACAACTTTGGTAGGGGGTAGGGGGGTGGGGGGGTGGGGGCCGGGGGAGGAGGATTGAGTGGGGGGGCGGGGTGAGGATGGGAAGGTATGGGAAGGGGAAACAAAGGAGGAGGCTACAATGCTTGATAAGAAATGTACTCATTATCTTGCCCATGCAATTGTAACCCCTCTGTACAGTATTTTCACAATAAAAAAAAAAGAAAAAGAAAATGTGGTATATATACACAATGGAATTCTATGCCTCCATCAGAAAGAATGACATTGCCTCATTTGTTAGAAAATGGAAAGACTTGGAAAAAATATGTGAAGTAATCCAGGCCCAAAGAAACATAGGTCCCATGGTTTCCCTTATTTGCAATAACTAGTATATGTCTGGGACAAGTAGAAAAGGTCAAAACTATATACATATGACCAGATAAGATGAATTTAAGAAAAATGAACCCCAAGATAGGGATAGGAGTGTTTTTTCTTTCTTGCTATTGTTTTTATAAGGGACCATGTGATATTTTGTTGCTTTGTATGCCCCTCCCCCATGGTATAACCCCTGTTTTCACTGTATTTGATGTCGGTATAATTTGAGGAGGGGAAGGGAAAAAAATGTTTAAATAGAAATACAGGTTGACCCATTGCAACAATGAGATGTACAAGACACTATGTTGAAAAACAAACTTCACAGTTTAGGCAGGGACGGGGGCCAAAGCGGCGAGTATAGTTGTGGAGGCAGGAAGGCAGGGATGGTAGGAGAAAAACAAAGGAGGAGGCAACAATGCTTGATAAGAAATGTACTCATTACCTTGCTCATGTAACTGTAACCCCTCTGTACAGTATTTTGACAATAAAAAACTTATTAAAAAAAGAACTGTTTGTGCCTTTTTATTGTTTGGGTATTTCTAGCATATTTATAGTTACATAACTATGAACATAAACATTTTAATCTTGATTGATGAGGAGAAAAGGGCAAGATTTAAAATCTTTCAAGCAGTAAGGATAATATATATTATCTGTGTCTTCAAATTAGTATTAGACTAGTCTTGTATAAATACAGATGGACTAGTTTCCCTCAATAAGCAGAGTTGAAATGCTTGATAAGAAATGTACTTAATACCTTGCTCATGTAATTGTAGCCCCCTCTGTACGGTATTTTCACAATAAAAAAATCTTATTAAAAATATAAAAAAATAAGCAGAGTTGACTCAGTTGTAACCCTACTGTCACAGGCCGCTGGTAAATACTAAAAGGGCTTGTTAGAGTAACTTGGATTTAGTCCACTTTGCTTATTCATATAGCGTTCTTAGTGCTTTTTCTTTTGGTCCCTGGTTGACTCCATGGTTAAGTTTTGGACACTTACTACAGCCTTCTTTGCCAATACCACCTATTGTTTTCTAAGAGTTTACATGATGTATGGGACAAAGTCTAAATGCTTTAGCTGTGTACTCAAGGCCCTTCCAATGAGTTCCTTCACCTGTACCTGAAGCTGCTACCAGCCAGTCTACCACTGCATAGGCAGATTGAGTCTCTTCCCTTCCCCCCATCAACTCTTGGTGTATATTGTTTATTCTGATTGAAACCATTAGCAGTTAATTTTTTTAGAAGATGTTTTAATAAGATACTGATAGAATCCTTTCACATTTTTTGGGGGGGGTCCAGTCGTGGGGCCTGAACTCTGGGCCTGGGCGCTGTCCCTCAGCTCTTCAGCTCAACACTAGCATTCTACCACTTGAGCCACAGCACCACTTCCGGCTTTTTTTCTGCTTATGTGGTGCTGAGGAATCGAACCCAGGGCCTCAGGCATGCAAGGCAAGCGCTCTACCACTGAGCCACCTTCCCAGCCCTAGCAGTTGATTTTGAGTTTTACCCATCCTTCGAGGTTCATCTCTTTCATGTGGTCTGCAAAGGATGACTCTTCAAGTTTAGATTTGTGATGATCTACTTACTTAAGAAAAAGGCAAAGAAGATTTTAATATTGACATAGACACCATCATTTTTCAGATTTCTTTCTTTTTCATATTTCTTTCTTCTCTTGTCAAAGACTAGCTTACTAGTCCTTTTTGCCCTCAGAAGTACTAAAGATGATGGGGACACATTATATTGGCCAGCAGGCTCTGATGGAAGAATGTTCTAACTGAGTGAACTTGTCACAAGTTCCTTCAGCCAATAGTAGATGGATCTTAGAGGAATAAGTCAATAACAGATCCCCATCCCCTGATGCACTTCTAATTGAACTTCCTTAAAGTAAACAATTGAACATCAACGAACAGCTTGTATTTCCCTCTATAAGACAAGTCAAGGAGCCAGGGACATTTTTCAAGGTCACAGTCCTGAGCTGCTTCAGCAGCATTCTATACATTCCAAAAAAGGTGACATCATTCTGGCTTTCCCATAGATATTCAATTCTAAATCTTGATGAATCTCAGTTTTGAAATTTTTATTTTATTTATTTTTTAAGTTTTTAATTATTCTAAGCATGAGGTACAGAGTGGTTACAGTTATGAGTCTCACTTTTAAGTTTTGGCGTTAGCATTCTCTTCAACGCTTTCTTTCATCTTCAAGGCTGACATCATGAGGACATTTAACATAATGATTCCAGTAGGGGGAAAAACCACACTGTCAGGCTGGTAATTGCCAGCAAGTTCACCTTTCCTCTTAAATCTTGAACTTGCAGGTTGACAGGCAGGCACCTCGTGTTCCCGCTTTGGTTGCAATTGTAGAGACAGTGGTTGTTCTTGTAGTTTGGGGTGTCTGAATGGGTTTCTCATTCAACTTCAATTGCTGACCTTGGGCAGAGAACATTATCACAGTGGTGTTCCTTTTCATCTCAGTTGCACACTTAACAGGTCTGGTGTAAGTTTCTGTTGTCGCTGTAGGTTTCTCTAAAAGTGACAGAGAAATCACAATACATATTTCAACCATTTTCCCCTAACATTGGAGCCTCTGTTAGCATGTAACATTCATCCAGAGCATAGAGGCAACCATCTGACCAGTATTGCTAATACATTGTAATACCAGCAGCCTCCAGCTTGCCTGTTTCTGATGAGCCACAATGCATGGTAGCATTCTACTTCATGCTACCAGTTTCTGTTTCAGACTATTAATAAGAAAAGTTGAAATTATAGTGTGTTTCCCTTTCATTTAAGAGAAGTCTGGAAGTAGGCAGTTTAGGTCAAAACTTGGTTTCCTATCCTATTTATCTTCTATGTTATCTTTAAATTATATTAGATACTGAAAATCTGCTTTTGCTGGACAACTCCAACTTCTTATAGGGGCCCAGGAATTAACTAATAGAAAGGCAAAAGCTAGACATCCCAGTCTCCATTTTATGTCTACGTTCTTTGCTGTGAGCTATTCCCGTCTGTAATAACTTGGCAGTAATTTTGGAATCATGGAAGGACCAGATGGGAAACTAAGACTATTAGCCAGGTGTCAATGTCTCTTCTGGTAAGAAGGTTTCACCTGACCAATACTGAAACAATGAATTGCCAGGCCACCTGTGGTTCTCACCAGCTACTTATACCCATTAGAACATACCCAGGACTGGCTCTGTTTAATAATTTTGCATACCTCGTCATCTGCTCCCAATTTTCCCCAGATGTCTGTATGAGGAAGCTGCTTGAAATGCAGCTTCCTTACAGCTGCCCATGACACTTTAACCTTTCTCTGCCCACCATTAGTACTTGTCTTTTTATTGGGAGTATTGGGGGCAGTGGTTAGACCTAACCTATGGAACTCAGGAATTTGTACCTGGACCTAAAATAACAAGATTCCAGCTGTCAGTATGACTCATGGTTCAAAATGGCAGCTGGAGTTCCAGATATTTTGTCCAAGTATTTTTAATACAAAAAATGTGCAAGCACATCTTCTTTAATGCAAAAAGATTGCAGGAGACAGGTGACAAAAGGATTCTTTCCTCACACAGATTGCCTTCTTAATGGTGGGTAGAGAATATGGCTTCCAGCTGCTGTTCTGAAACTTATAATGAGATCAAGCTTCTGTTCATAGGTCCAGAAGAAACTGGATATTAGAAAACTATCATACTCTCCTAGGCATTTCTACAGCACTCAAGTGTCTTTATTCCAAATAGTAAAACATATTGCCTTATACCTGTAATCCTAACTACTCAATAGCCTGAGATCTGGGGAATGTGTTTTGAAGTCAGCCTGGGCAGGAAAGTTTGTGAGACTCTTCTCTCCAACTGAACAGCAAAAAACCAGGAGAGCTGTGACTTGAGTGGTAGAATGCTAGCCTTGAGCACAAAAGCTCAGGAACAGTGCCCAGGCCCTGAGGTCAAGCCCCAGGACTGGCACACATACACAAATATATGCTGAATATGTAATTTATGAACATAAAACAAAAATGTACAAAACCAATCATATAAAATTAATGATTTATGTTAATAAAATGAGAATAATCTAATACCCAGAGCTAGGTATTATATTACTAACCTACCCACCTACCTAGATGTATGTACATATATCTATAATTGTTGTTATATTTATCCATCTGTTTTTATGTTAAGCTAAAATGAATTCATATTGGTAGTAGACTTTAATTCTTACCTGGTTTTGTCTAGTTGGAGCAGATTTTATATAATTTTGAGTTTATTAAGTCATTTCACCCAAAACTCTCCTAAATCCTAAGAGAATACCAATATTATTACTAATGAACAGTTTAAAATGGATTCATAATTATAACTTATTATGATATGTTTGATTTTTCTGTTTTGATTAGAGTATTTAGAATAATGAAAATATATACCTATTTCATAGGACTCAGAGCAACCTGATTTATTTTAAATTAACTGAAAGTTTATACTTTACATTATCTATCTATCTATCTATCTATCTATCTATCTATCTATCTATCTATCTATCTCTTTATATTACATATTTCTTTATCCACTCATGAGTTAAAGGTCACCCAGGCAGATTTCATAGCTTTATTATTGTGAATAGTGCTGCATTGAACATAGTATGCAAATGTTTCTGTTGCATTTTGACTTTATTCTTTTGGTTATATGCTCAAATGTGGTATTGTTGGATCATATGGTGGTTCCATTTTCATATGGTCATTTCCATTTTTTTTGGTAAATATGTGTACGGATTCACACAGTAGCCACAGCAATAGCATACCACCAACAGTGTATGGATATTCCTTCTCCCTGTGACCTCATCCAGCATTTGTTGTCATTTGTTTTCTTGATGATGGCCATTTTGAATGCATGAGATAAAAATCTCAGTTTCATTTTGAGTTTCACTTCCTTTATGGCCAGCAACATTAAACACTTCTTCATGTATTTGTTCTATAGTTGTTGTTGTTATTGTTATTATTAGTATTCCAGTACTGGGATTGAATTCAGAACCTTTTGCCCCTTTCGTTGGCTTTTTTTGCTCAAGGCTGGCACTCTACCACTTGAGCCATACTTTCACTCTACTTTTTTTTTTGAGAATTTTCTATTCTATTATTTGGATTGTTGGTTCTTTTGGAGTTTCATTTTTGAGCTTCTTATATTTTCTGGTTATGAATCCTTGGTCAGATGAAAAGTTGACCAAAACTTTAGGTCATCTGTTCATTTTACTGTTTCCCTCATTGTTCAGAAGTATTTTAGATTAATGTAGTCCTACTTGCCAATGCTGCTCTTATTTCCTGGATTATTAGAGTTCTATTCAGGAAGTTGCCTGTACTTCAAGAGTTTTTCTGTTTTCCTGTAATATTTTAAAAGTCTTACTTTAAAGTCTTTAATCTGTTTGAATTGATTTTTAGTGCAGGGTTCTAGGCAGGTCTCTAGTTTCAGTCTTCTATATGTAGATAGCTAGTTTCCCACACTATTTGTTGAACAGACTGTCTTTTCTCCAATATATGTTTTTGGCACCTTTGTAAAATGTCATATGACTGTAACTGTGGGCTTATTTCTGGGTTATCTTCTATTTTATCTCATTGGTTTAAATGTCTGCTATTTATTTATTTATCTCAGAATACTTTTTATTTTGTATTTTTTGTATTCCTGGGGATTGAACTCAGGGCCTTACATTTTTCAGGAAAGTACTGTATCACTTAAGTCATACCACAAGCCTCTTTCGGTATTGGTTATTTTTGAGGCAGGGTCTTGCTTTATGTATGGGCTGATATCCACTTCCCAAGTTGCTGGGATTATAGGCATGAACCACCACATCTGGAACTGGTAATTTTTAATGTTACCTTTAAATATTGTATTAGCATATATTGATTGTACAGGGGAGTGATTCATTATATATTTCCCTGTATGCATACAGTATCCCCTGTTCAGTTTTACCCCCTTTAACAACATCCTTCATCTTCTTAAAATGATTTCAATGGCTTTCATTGTTTCATTTTGATACATCCACATAATATATTTCAACACAGGCACTTACAGCACACACACACACACACACACACACACATACACACATCATGATGGTAACTGTGGGAATGCTTGTGGGTTAGGGATAGGGAGAAAATGAAAGATGGAGAGTACTATTGAAATACACTGTGCTTTTACATATGAAGATGTCTGAAGAAATCTCACTGAAAGCTGTTGAAAAATAGAGGGGAACAGAGGACATGGAAAGACAGAGCAATAGAAGAGTTAACTTGATTAAAGTATTACATTTGCATCTGGAAATAGGATGAATAAATCTCTTTGTACCTTTAATATTCATTAAAGAAAATGAATATTAAGAACATATACTATGCTGTATTCAGAGGTAGTCATTAGTGGAAGGGAGAGGATAAATGGAGAAGGTGAATACATGTTTGTTTTTGTGTCATTACCATCATACTGCTTTTTTTGTCCATTGTGGGTCTTGAACTCTGGGCCTGGGTGCTGTCCCTGAGCTCTTCAGCTCAAGGTTAGCATTCTTGAGCCACAGCATCACTTCATTTTCTAGTGTTTTATTTGAGACAACAGTCTCATGGACTTTCTTGCCCAGGCTAGCTTTGAACCATGATCCTCAGATTTCACCCTCCTGAGTAGCTAGTATTACAGGCGTGAGCCACCAGTGCCCTGCTTGCATTTTTAAATTATTATCATTAACTAGTTGTACAAAAGGACTTCAACTTGCTATGTCAGTTTATGAGTAAAAATGCATGTTGATCAATGTCAAAATGGAGAGTATGACTATGTATATTTTTTAACTTAAATTTTACTGTAAAGATGATGCACAAAAGGATTACCATTTTTCATAAGTAAAGTAATGAGTATGTTTCTTTTTGAGCAATTTATAGAGGTCCTTCACCTCTTTGGTTAAGTTAAGTTCCAGGTAGTTTTTTGAGGCTAGTAGAAATGGAGTTGCTTTCCTTATTTCAGCCTCATGCTTCTCGTTGTTGTATAGAAAAGCTACTGATTTTTTATTTGCTTATTTTTTATTGTAAAAATGTTGTACAGAGGGGTTACAGTTACATGAGTAGGGTAATGAGTACATTTCATAGCGAGCATTGTTACCGCCTCCTTTATTTTCCCTCTACCATTTCTTCCCTCCTGGCCTCCCCAACTCATCCTGCCCCTCCTACCCCAACATTGTAACATTTGTTTTCAATATGGGGTCCTGTACATCACAGTGAGTCAGGCTGCATCCCCATTTAAGCGATCTGCAATATCCCTTCCCTTCCCCAAGTTACAAAAATGTATATTCCAGATGCAGAACACTGGCATCAAATCTAGTGAGAACAGGGGTTATACCATGGGGGAAGAACAATAGAAACAAAAGAATCACATAGTGCATTGTAAATACATTAAAAACACTAGCAAGCAAGAAAAAAAACCCTCTTGTGTCCCTATCTTGGGGTACAGTTTGCTTAACATCCTCTTATGTGTATGGCCTTTGACCTTCTCTGCTTGTCCTAGACATGTACTAGTCACTGCAAACAAGGGAAACCATGGCACCTATTTTGTTAGGAAATAGAAACACTTGGAAAAAATTATATTGAGTGAAGTAAGCCAGGCCCAAAGCTACTGATTTTTGAGGGTTAATTTTATACTCTAGTTTGCCAAAGTTTTGGGTCAGCTCGAGTAACTTGGAAGCAGAGTCTATGGTGTTCTTTCAATACAGGATCATGTCATCTGCAAAGAGGAAGAGTTTTATTCCTTCTTTCCCTATTTAGATCCCCTTTCAGTTTGTTTCATGCCTTATTTCTCTGGCTAGGAATTCCAACAATACATTGAACAGGAGTGGAGAAAGTAGACATCCTTGTCTTATTCCTGATTTTAGAGGAAATGGTGTTAACTTTTCACTATTAAGTATAATGTTAGCTGTAAGTTTATCATATGCAGCCTTTATTATACTGAGGAATGTTCCATGAATTCCTAGTTTTTCTACAGCTTTCATCATAAAGGGGCGTTGGATCTTGTCAAATGTTTTTTCTGCATGTATTGAGATGATCATGTGGTTCTTGTCTTATCTTGGTTCATGTAGATGTCTGTTAAGTCTAGTTGGTCGATGTAATTACTAATTTCTGAGGTTTTTGCTTTGAGTTTTTGCCAGGTTGATCTATCCAGAGGCAACAATGGTTTGTTAAAGTCACCAATGATCAATGTGTTTGGATCTATGTGTGTTTTTAGGATAAGTGGTATTTGTTTGATAAAGTTGGGTGCTCTGATATTTTGTGCATAGAATAGTTTATAATGGCCTTCTTTATCTTTTCTCACTAATTTTATTTTGAAGTTATTTTATATGATATTAGGATTTCAACTCTGGCCTGCTAATGGGGGCCATTTGCTTGATAGATTTTATTCCAGCCTTTCACTTTCAGAATATGTTTGTTTTTGTGGGCAAGATGTATCTTTTGAAGACAGAAGATGGAAGGATCTTGCTTTTTGATTCAACTAGTCAATCTATGTTATTTAATTGGAGACTTAAGTCCATTAATATTCAGAGTTAGGACTGAAAAGATTTGGTTTGGTGGTCCCTGCCATGTTATCCATCTTCTGAGGGGCTGTGCTTCATTATGTCTACTATATTTATCTGATTCTTTGGTAAGGGGTTGTTTCTTTGCCAACAGAATGTTCTTGTTGGTTTTCTATGTCTTCAAGTATCTTCTGTAATGATGGTTTGATAGAGATAAATTATTTCAATTTTTCCTTACTCTGGAAGGTTTTTATTTACCCCTTGATTATGAAGAAGTGTTTAGCTTGATACACTATCCTTGGTTGGTACTTATTTGTCTATAAGGCATGGCATACCTCATTCCAGGCTCTCTTTGCATTCATGGTTCAGCTGGGAAATTTGTAATTATTCTGATTGGTTTTCCTTTATAGATAATTAATTGCTTCTCCATGACAGCTTTAAGGATCATTTCCTTGGGCTTTATTGATCCTGTTCAGATTACAGTGTGGCAATGGGATGTTCTGTTCTGACCTAGTCTGTTTGAGGTTCTAAAGGCTTCTTACATTTGAGTGGGCCTATCCTTTTGGATGTTTGGGAAGTTATCTGCTAGAATTCCTACCACTTTAGCTTCCTTCTCTGCACCTTCCTCAATAACTATTAGCTTTCACTTAGGTTTTCTGATTGAGTCTTGAAGCTACTATAAGGACAATGCCTGTTTCTTGGATTTGTTGTGAATAATTGGCCGTTCTTTCTCTATAATATCTAGACTATGCTCACTTCCAGAGATTTGTCTTCTGTGTTGTCTAATCTGCTGTCAAGACTTTCTACTTTTTTTTTTTATTTCCCTGCCTTCTAATTGATCATTTTTTTAATGGGTCAGTCTCTTCATTGAAGCTTTGTTTTACCTCACCTACTTCTTTACTTTCTTGATTTGATTTTCAGTGTCTTCGCTCATATCCTTTAGCTGAGTGACTTATTTCATTGGACTCCTTTTCCTTCTCTTGTAATTAATTTAGCTCTCTGTGGATTCCATGAATTCTTCTAATAATCTTTTGCTTGTCTTATCACGCTCAAGCATAGCCTTGTACAGGCTTTCTATCTTTTCATTCAACATATTTATCAACAGTGTTGTAAAAGCATTTTGAGAATTATCTTCTAGATCTTTCATTGACAGTTGTATTGCCTCATTATTTTGAGTGGGAATTGAGGTTCCTTGACTTGCCACTTTCCGTGTTTCTATGGTTTGTTCTGCCCATTTGGAAACAAAAGCAAATCCAATACCACAACAGAACACAATTTTAAGCTCAAACCAACCAAGAGCCCAGCGAACGCACGGACGTTAGAGGTTCAGAATTACAGATATGTATTCCCCTATTAACTCCACTTTTGTTTGTTTGGGAGGAGTATTGTGGTTTAGGAAAGGAAATTATATATAGTTGTTGCCAGTAAGCATATCTGTTGTAAGCAATGAAACAATCTGAACCAAAAGGATAACAGGATGAGCTAAAAAACAGTCTAACTCACAAACAAACAATTAAGGAACAACAGACTAAAGAAAATGAAGATGACAAGGACCAAAAATAAGGGAAAATAAGTTGAAGTGAAATTAAAAGAAGTATTAAGAGATATAATGAAAAACGGAGGGAGGAGCAAATAAGAATAGAGGAATAAAGAAAGGTAAAGAAGCAGAAGGAAGAGGCCTAAGACCTAAAATTAAAAAAAATTAAAAATTATATATAAAAATAAAAAATTTAAATAATAAGAAAAATAGAGAAGTAGAAAATTGAGCAATCAGAAATATAGCCAGGATTAAGTATGCACACAATTAAGTGGCCTAGTAATCACTGTAGATTGTATATCAAAAACTAAACAAAACAGCAATGAAAAAGAAAAAGAAAAAAATGTTCTCCAATTTGTTAGGGAGACCTTGTGTATCCCCCTCACTGCTATTCAGTCTCCTGATGGAGTCATTGAGTTCCTTGCAGTGGTCAGCTTTCCTTGTAGCCTCATTGATTCAGAAGCCTTGTTGACATGGGGTGTGGCTGTTACCCAGATTCCCACATTCAGGCCTGTCTGGACCTTTATTTATTTATTTATTTAATTTTTATTTATTTTTTGTGAAAATACTGTACAGAGGGGTTACAATTGCATGGGCAAGATAATGAGTACATTTCTTATCAAGCATTGTAGCCTCCTCCTTTGTTTCCCCTTCCCAACCCTTCCCATCCTACCCCCACCTCCCCATCCAATCCTCCCTGCCCCCCCCCCCACCAAAGTTGTATTTGTTTTCGACATGACAACTTGTACTTCTCATTGTTGCAACATGGACCTTACTTTTAACTCAAAGTGAACAGAGGAATTCTCAAATCAGTTTGTTTGAGAGAAAAGGATAAAGGTCTGCCTTACCAACTTAGAGGTTTTATGGGCATCCGCTCAGCCTTAACTTGGTGGAAGGCGGAGGGGGGGGGGATTTGCTTTGAGTGGTAGAACAGGGAGTAGTTGGCTCTGCAGTGAGCTTGGGTCTGGGCAGTACACTGGCATCTGGAATCAGTGGCTCACCTCAAAGGAGCTAGCTCCCAAAACCCCCTCCCCTTTTAGCCCATTCTGAAATTGCCCTCAGCTTTTACAACCTGCCCAGTTTGTGTGTGTGTGTGTGGGGGGGGGGGGGGCTGGGCTGGCTGCAAGCTAAGCTTCAGTATGTCTGGAATGCTGAGCTTGTCTTCATTTGCTGCTGAGGTACAAGGGGGACCCCTCTCCCTAGGTTGTTTGCCTCCTCTGGGTGGGGCTGCCCTCCCAGGGGCAGGGCTGCTTACTGCTGGGCAGGACCACTTCTCCCTGAACAAATCTGCTTGCCCCTGGGTGGGTTTTTTGTTCTGCACCAGAGAGGAGAGGTGCAAGGGTATCAGACTGCTTTGTCCTGTTCAAAACTGGGCCTGCATCTCTGGCAAGCACCTCTGGCCAGGCGCTTGGGCGGGCTCTAGGACACTTTCAAAAATGGCATTCTCCTCGAGTAGGGGGAGAGTTTTCTTTCAGATGCTTTTCTCTGGGGGAGGGAGGCTGTCTTTTGTTGTATACTTGGTGTTTTGGACCACCTGTGATGTGACGAGTTTTCTGAGCATCTGTCTGTGGCTAGGTGGGATGTGCCTTCCTGTTCCTGGTCTTTAAATTCACATTGAAGGTGAGTGGAAAGCCTGTGGGCACACTGTTGTTGTCACCGTTGCTACCACCTCTGCCTCTGCTCCCTGGGTCGCTACCCACCCTCCCTCAAACACTGGTGAGCTCCTAATCCTCTCTTCTTATACAGGTAGCTTATAATTTTCTCTGGCATCAATCTCTGTATAATTATAGCTTAGATGATGTGACTCGACATATAACTTGACGGGTCCTCAAAACTCTGCTTCTTCAGAGAGAGCTCTGTTGGTTCCCTTTTGTCTAGCTGCCATCTTCTCTTAACTTCCCATGTATCTGTTTTCGTGTTATTACCATGCTGTTTTGGTTGTTATGGCTCTGTAGTATAGTTTGATGTCAAGTATTATGACACTTGATGTGGTGATTGCTGTCTTTTTCAGTGGATAGACTTCCTCACTCTAGGTTGGATTGCCTTCAGTGGCCACAGAGCATCTGTAGGTGGGGCAGGAAGCACTTCTGAGCATGAGTCCTGGGAGTATTGTTTGTTTTTCATTGTAAAGGTGGTGTACAGAAGAGTTACAGTTATGTAAGTCAGGTAATGAGTACATTTCTTTTCAAAAAGTGTCAACTCTTTCCTCATTTTCTCCCATTTTCCCCTTCCCTCCTTCCCTCCCCTTCAGGGAGTATTTGATTCAAGTAGTGCTGCCTACAGTGAGTGGGAGCTCAGAGTGGGCTACTCACCTCACCACAGGAATCCAGCCCTCTCCCCCCACGTGTGCTGAACAGGCCCTGCAATTGCGAGCAGTGTGGGGTCCGCACTATCTGTGAGCAGTGCAGTGTCTGTGAAGCTGTCTAAATTCACACTGATTTGCTAGGTCCACACTCAGAACTTTGCTTGGTTCGTGGAGCTGAGGACTTTGGGTGTTGGTAGTAGGAAAGAAGAGAAACACAAAAACCAAAGCAAACAAAGGCAGGGTCTTTTCCTCTTCCCAGACAGAGGCTTGTCCTTAAGATGTCACCTAGGTAGACACCCCTCTGTTTTGAATGATGTCCATGGGATTTCCTGTGCTGCTTGTGATCCCTGAGCAGATCTGCTGTCTTAAGATTCATCTATTCAGACTAGCACAGCACAGGAAATGGTCTCACCACATCCCAGAGCTGGATTTAAGACTTGTAAGAGGCGTGGGCTTATCATACAGATAGAATTGCCTGTCTGTTATCAAGGCCCTTTGGCTCACTTTGTGACCATGTTTTAGCTTCTGCTCTCCATCTAGAGGGGAGCTGGGGCTAGGTTTGTAGCTTTTACTTGCTTTTCTACTGCCTTTGGCTTCATTATGTGTGTGTGTGTGTGTGTGTGTTTTCTGTCCTGTTCTTTCATGATTCCCAAGAGTCTGCCTTCCCTTTCTGCCAGATATGTCTTCTGGGTTATCTGACTTTTCTCAATCATGGAGTAAAACTGGTGGATGCTTCTCAGCTTCTCATCTGGCATTGTGGCCCTCATCATTAGTTGTTTTTTTATTTTTTTGAAAGTCACAAAACTAAATATTCTAACTATAAAGGAAAAGAATGATTTTTTTCTTATTACCATTCACATCTTTTCAGAAAGAAAATCAAAGGAACTACCATTGTAAGATAAAGTCCTAATATTCTGTTAGTACAAATGTGATGTCCTTGTTTTCCACAATGGCTGTACTCATTTACATTCTTACCAACAGTGCGTAAATGTTGCTTTTCCTCCACATCCTCCCCTACTATAGTCTTTTGTCTTTTTTAATCTTAGTCATCTATCAGGCACAAAGTGATAACTCATTAGAATGTTGATTCTCATTTCCCTGATGATATAGTTATATTGAACATCTTTTATATAGCTGCTGGCTATTGTATGTTTTCTTTTGAGAAGTCTTTTTCAGGTCTTTTGCTCATTTTTTTAATAATACTCATTTTTGCTATTGAGTTGTTGGAGTTCATTATAACCTGAGTTTACACAATATTAATTCAATCAAATAGGTTTGGCCAAAAAGTAAGAAAGGAAGTTATGTGGTATGGTTTAAAGTATTATTGAAGGGTCCCACACATCCATCCCAGGGGACGATGCAGAGGCAGGCAGGTGCAGGAAAAATTAGTATAAGGTTTATTAGAGGAGCCATATTTCCCCCAAGAGGGAGCACATGGCCTCTGTCACCATCCAGGGTCTGAGAAGGACGTGAGGTGGTTGGGAGCCCAGGTGGATCTGAGGGGCCAGCTGTATGGCTGGAACTCCAGGGATGGGAGGGGCTCAGGTCTGGGTGGAGCTGAGGACCAAAGGTGAGTATACTAATGATTATCAACTCTGTTTTATATGTTTCATTTCATATACTGTTATCTATTTTATTACAGATTGTATGCATGTATGTATGTCAGAGATTATTGCACAGTTTTGTATACTCAAACTATATCCTGTATAATACAGGCAACTTTGACGTTCATTTATGCCTTACAATCTATAACTTTGCTCTAGATAGAATTCAATTCTATTTCTAATTTAAAGGAATAGTCAAGTGGCCCTTCATATATAATTTTTATCTTAAGAGTGTAAATATCTTCAGAAAGATGTTGTTTGCCTCCCTGACCCAGACAACCTTCATTGTAACTATCAATTCAGACTCATCCATTCAATATTGCATTAATCCTGTAGGAATAAAATGAAGCCAATATTCAGTGTACACAAGTGAAAATGGGGATGGGTAGGGTTGTGAGAGGTGGAGGAGAATGATAGAAGGGGTGACATTGGTCAGGCTGCATTATATTCATAGATAGACATGTTGAATTCAAACTTCTTTGTACGTCTACTTAAAGATAACAAAAAAAATAAAGCCAAGAAAAATAACAGTAGAGAAGGAAAGGGATATTTGAGAAATCAATCACATGATGTAGAAAGAACATAAAGTAGGCAGATCCTTGCATAATCCCTGTTTCTTAATTGTATAAGTTGGTCATGATCAGTAACGATTCTTGGATGCACATTGAATGCCTAATCATTACCTTTCCAGGATTACAACTCCATTTTTTGTGGTCTTGAGAACTGAACTTAAAGCCTTGAGGCTGTCACGCAGGTGCTTTACCACTTCAGCTGCTCCACCTCCTTTTTGTAGTGGTTGTTTTTGAGGTAGAGTTTTGTTTTATGCCTAGACTGCATTGGGCTGTGATTCTTCTATCTGCGCTTCCCTAGCACTAAGGATTACAGGTGTGCATTGCTGTACCCAGCCACTGTGTTTTTTTCCACAGCGGGAAGCAGATATATGCCATTGAACCCAGCTGTTGGCTGAGATGGAAACTTTCTAACTTATGCCTGGGTTAATTTAATAATTAATAATTTTAAAATCCCCCAATATCTGCCTCCAAAGCACATACGATTATAGACTTGTCTCTCTGATCTTAGCTTGCCTCACTTAAAATGATTTGTTCTAGGTCTACCCATTTCCTTGCAAATAAAATAATATTAGTCTTTCTATGGTTATATAAAACTCCATTGTGTATAGGCAACAAATTATTTTGGATACACTCATCTATTGTAGGGCATGTGAGCTGTTGCTGTAACACCTTGGCTATCATGAATAGTGCAGCAATGAACAGGATTGTGCAAGTGTGTTTACCATATCCTGGCTTGTGATGTTCTGGGAGTGATATGGCTGAGTGGTAGGGAAGATCTATGTGTGTGTGTGTGTGTGTGTGTTTTGTAGAACCTCAAAAAACTACTGTCCAGGGGCTGGGAAGTTGGCTCAGTGGTAGAACGCTTGCCTTGCATGCCTGAGGCCCTGGGTTCGATTCCTCAGCACCACATAAGCAAAAAGAAAAAAAGCTGGAAGTGGCGCTGTGGCTCAAGTGGTAGAGCACTAGCCTTGAGCTGAAGAGCTGAGGGACAGCGCCTAGACCCAGAGTTCAGGTCCCACAACCGGACCCCCCAAAAAAAAACAACTACTGTCCAGAGTGGTTGTACAACAGTGGGAATGTAAGCAACATTAGTTGTTTGAATTCATGATGTTGGTTAGTCTAACTGGATGAGATGGAATCTCAAAGATGTTGTGATTTGCATTTCCTTTATGGCCAGGAATGTTGAGCATTTCCTCATATGTTTCTTTGTCATTCTCACTTCTTCTGAGAAGAGGTCTTTCCTTAGCTTCTTTGTCCACTTAGTGATTGGTTTATTAGCTTTGGGAAGGGTTAATTTCTTGAGCTCCCTGTGTAAATTAGTAGATCATTTTTGTCACTTTGGCCATTTTTACCATATGAATTCAACCTATTCATGAACATGGAAGGCCTTGCCATATCCCGATGTCTTTTTTGATTTCTTTCATCAGATATTTATAGTTTTCACTATAAAGGTCTTTTGCTTCCTTGGTTGGGTTTATTCCTAGATTTTTAATTTTTGAGGCTATTGCAAATGAAGGTATTTTCTTGATTTCCCTCTCTGCTTGCACATTGTTGGTATACAGAAAGGCTGCTGATTTTTGTAGGTTAATTTTGTATCCTGCCACTTTGCCAAGCTTATTGATCAACTCTAGGAGTTTAGGAATAGTCTTTTGGGTCCTTTAGATATAATATCATGTCATCTGCAAATAGGGATAGTTTGACTTCTTTCCCTGTATGGATCCATTTCATGTCTTTTTCTTGCCTTATTGCTCTGGTTAAGATTCCAGAGCTACAGTGAAGAAGAATGGAAAAAAGTAGACAGCCTTGGCTTTTTCTTGATTTTAGAGGAAATGGTTTTAATTTTCTACCCTTCACTCTGATGTTGTTTGTTGGTCTGTCACATAAAGCCTTTATTATTTTGAAGTATGTTCCTTCTATTCCTAGCTTCTCCAGAGCTTTTAACATGAATGGATGTTAGATTTTGTTAGAGGCTTTTTCTGCATCTATGTGGTTCTTCTCTTTGGCACTATGTGATATATTATATTGATTTATGTATGTTGGACTACCATTGCGTCTCTGGGCTAAAACCCACTTGAACATAATGTATGATTTTTTGATTAGTTTCTGAATTCTGTGTACTAGAATTTTATGAAAGAGCTTTGTGTCCGTGTTCTTCAGTGAGATCGATCTATTGTTATATGTTGAATGGTATGATTGTATTCTTCCACCTTTCTTCTCTCCACTTGTCTGTCCCCTCTGAAAGAGGATTCTCCAGATAATAGCACACACTCCATGCACCAGATGCCCTTATCACTGCAGATTCTCTCTCTTGTAAGGTTTTCAGTAGTTGGCTACTACATTTCAAAAGAAAGTCAGTTCAGAAACAAGGATATGAATGGTCTCAGTTTACTCTTGTATATGTAGCTCAGAAAAGATATTTATCTTTGTTTCTAATATAATACTTGAATCATTGCAAATAACCTTTTAGTCTTCCATTGTTATACAACTATCATGCTCTTTGAAATACTCTTTCAAGCCAGACACCAGTGGTTTATACCTGTAATCTTAGATATTCAGAAGTGATCTGAGGACAACTGTTCAAAGGTAGCCTGGGAAGAAAAGTCCATGAGATTCTTGTCTCTGATTAACTAGCACAAGGCCAAAAGTGGGAGCTGTGGCTTAGAGGTAGTGCACTAGCCTTGAGCAAAAAAACTCAGGAAAAGTATCAAGGTCCTTATTATAAGCCACGCACACACACACACACACACACACACACACACTCATACTAGCAATAGTAAGTGACATGTTTTGCAAGTTATATTCATGACACCTAGTCAAAGGTACGTTGTAATTAGAGGGGCAGCTTGCCCCCAGTTACTCTGACTTAATCCTTCCTTCTTCTCTCTCTTAGACTATTTCATAATAAGTGGTTTGTACTCAAGTGCTAGTATAGAGAACATTATAGGAACTCATTGTTTCTTTGCTTAGACAAAAATTTCAAGGTCCTTACCAATAATAATGAATTCATAGTACAAAGACTGTGTATAAAAGGCATTAAGAAAAACTAGTCTTCTTTTATTATTAAATACTTAAATTTAAAACTATAAAGCCCCACCCTGTGGCTCATGCCTTTAATCCTAGCTACTCAAGAGGCTGAGATCTGAGGATCTCAGTTCAAAGCCAGCCTGGGCAGGAAAGTCCATGAGACTCTTATCTCCAATAAACTGCCAGAAAACCTGAAGTGGTGTTGTGACTCAAGTGGTAGAGAGCTTGCCTTGTGCTGAAGAACTCAAGGACAGCGTACAGGCCCAGAGTTCAAGCCCCACAACTGACCAAAAAAAAAATTAAAACTCTAATTTCAAGAACATATGTGAAACACTTCAAAGCATAGAGAAGGTAAAGATTTTTCTTTCTTTCTTCCTTTCTTTTCCTTCCTTCCTTCCTTCCTTCCTTCCTTCCTTCCTTCCTTCCTTCCTTCTTTCTTTCTTTCCTTCCTTCCTTCCTTCCTTCTTTCTTCTCTCCCTCTCTCCCTCCCTCTCTCTCTCTCTTCTTTCTCTTTCTTTTTCTATTTTTTCTTAATTTCTTTCTTAATTTCTTTCCTCTTTTTTCTTTCTGTGCTAGTCCTAGGGCTTGAGCTCAGGCTCCTGAGTTCTTTTGCTAAAAGTTATTGCTCTATCACTTGAGCCACAGCTCCATGTGTAGCTTTTTTTTTGGTAGCTAATTGGAGATAAGAGATTCATAGCCTTTCCTGACAATTAAATATGTGAGCTACTGGTGCTTGGCTTTCAAGGACCTATCTAATATCTAATACGTAAGTTCCAACACAAATATCTATATTAAGAACCCTCTTCAAGTATGGGGCTGGGAAGATGGCTCAGTGGTAGAGCGCTTGCCTTGCATGCCTGAGGCCCTGGGTTCGATTCCTCAGCACAACATAAGCAGAAAAAGCTGGAAGTTGTGCTGTGGCTGAAGTGGCAGAGGGCTAGCCTTGAGCTGAAGAGCTGAGGGACAGCGCCCAGGCCCAGAGTTCAAGCCCCATGACTGACAAAAACAAAAATCAACTTTTTTCAAATGTCTGTGCTATATAAACGTCTGCATTTCTTTCAACTACCAGGATATCTGTACTTCAGATGGAGTTCTTTGCTGTCTACTTCTTCATATGATTGTGTAGTCATATCTGCCTCCCTTCATACAGTCTACACACACACACAGGTACTGCGAGATCATTTAAATGATGTACTTTACAGAAGACAAGGCTCACAGATTTTCTGTGCAGGGAAAATAATAGAAAATCTTAGGCTTATAGGCCATCTAGTTGCTGTCTCAACTTTCTCATTTTAATGTGAGAAAAATCCCTAGACAATATCTAAATGATATGTTTGAATGGTATTCCAATAAAACTATTTAAAAACATTGAAGGGTTTACTGACCCTTATGAAGAATTGACAATCCCTGGTCCTTCAGACAGGAACGGTAGCAATAATTTTAGAAAATACTGTAAGTCCCATTTTTCTTTTTCCTTTAGTTACTATGAATCACTTCTCCTCATTCCTCTTTCACAACCCCCCTCTCACTGCACATACATTTCTCAGGTGTTCCTTGACAGTTGCCTGTTTCATGCATCTCAAGCAAAGGTCTGTATGGCCGATTGGAAGCTTTGTATGTGAACAGGCAATGCTCATAGAGGTCTTTACATAGTATCAGACAGAGCCATTTCATCAGGGAATATGGCGTAGAATCTTCACTGTTTTCTCCTGGGGTGAGTAGATTTCTCAGCAAAGGATTTTCTAAACTCTTTAATGAAGGAGTAAATGTCGCTGTCAGAGTTCTGAGCAGCAAGGGAGGGAAGAGGACAGGCTATCTCAGCATCTGGTCACTCATTTCTTTTTCTTTTAATCCTCTTAGAACCTAACCCTGGAATTCTACCAGTTCTACCAGGTCACTGTAGCTTCTGTCAGGACCCCAGCAACCTCTTCTTCTTCTCACAGGTTAGACTGCTGGTGGATTAGCCAGTTTCCGTATCTGTTCCTTCTAACCTGTTAGTGTTGAATACACTTTAGGTCCTGGTTTCTTTAGATATTAGACTATTAAATTCAAAGGCCACTTTCTCCCAGCCCAGATGCCTCTCCCTGTTTTCCTGCAGTGTTGTTTGTTTCTGAAGACAATGCCTGTTACTGAGAGAAGCAGCATCATTAAACACAAGGAGGAAGCTGTTGGCAAGTCTCAGAATATGCTGATTTAGTCTTTGTCACTATTTTCTTGTCTGCTTTATCATGATACTATGCCTTTTCCTGGTTGTGACACCACTGCATAGTAAGGCACCCAACACAGAACAGGTATTTGACCAATGTTTGCTGAGTAACTGGAACAAATGAAGCTAGGAGACTTGTGGCTGGAGTTTAATAAGAATTGAGGCTGGAGAAGTAGACCTTCATGTAGAATTCCCATCTTAAGAAGTATATATAGTAAAATGTAGTTGCCTGTTTGACCCAGAAAACCTCCACTGCAACCATTAGACTTTCTGGTCATATAAATTCATCGTTTCCATGATGCCTGGGCATTGAGAATCTAGACATCTGACCTTCTAATGCTATCATGTTTTCTACTTCTTTTTTAGATTGCTAATGAATCCATAGTTCCTTATATATTTATCTTCTTGTAGAGTTTGCCAGAAAAAATGACCAAGTCTATGAGAATGAAAAGAAATAGGAAAACATTATTATTGTGAAATTCTGATTTGTATTTATTCTTCCACAAATTTTCTAGTACTGTTTTACTTGGAATTAATTGTCAATATATTTAAATTTTATTTATTTATTTTTCTATTATTAAAGATTACTTAATTCAGTTAGATTTTTGAGTGTCAAATGATAACTTAGCAACCTAACTTAGGCATTTAGTACACATAGAAAATAATATTATCTATGGAGAATATATCTTCAAATTTCTTGAAATAATGATTATGCCATTTCTTACCTGCACCAATCAAACAACTCTTACCAGACTTGTTGAAAGCTTTTGCAGCTCTCATTACCTCTAGCATGAAACCCCAAACTTAGCAGGAACTGTGAGGCTACCTGTTGCCTGTCTGCTTGTTACCTCTTCTAGTTAATGTCTCCCATACTTTCGGAAGCAGCAGGACTAGACCACTTCTGGGTTCCTGAAGCCATCCTCCTGTTCTGAGCCCTGCACACATTTATCTGCAAACATTGGTAGGAAAGTTCCCTATACCTCCTATATAACTCCAGGTAGGATCAATTTTGGGGGTAAGGATGAAGCACTCAGGTTCAGCATCTTTCTTCCTCATTTGCTGAGTTCTGTACCTCCTTCATTCTTAAAATGGCAATTAAGATGCTACCTTGTGATAATTTCCAGCATTATAGCAATAATGAAAATATCTGTGATTATTTGTGTACTGATGCTGCTTTCTTTGCAATGTGATGACTGCATAGTTCTAGGAAAATGGAGTAGGAAGTAATTAAGACTTTTTGTGTTATTTTCATAAAACTTGATGCCTTAGCTGGTAGACATATGGCATTCTATATCCATTCATCCAGATTAGGAAACACAAAACTCACAATATGGTCTAAAATGAGGAATTATTTTAGCAAGAGGCAGCATTCCTTCATGATAATAATCCAAATGAACCATTATGATAGCCTAAGATGTAACTATGTTTTCCTGTGAGAAAACTGATAGATATTAAAATAAGAATAACTTCAAATTAGACAATTTGTGCCGAGATATGTAGATAGTCAAAATACTTGCTCACCAAATTCACTTAGAAAGTGTTGAAGTGCTAGAGCACCAACAGGTGAAAAAACCAAGCAAGAGCTCAAATTCTTGAGTTTAAGCTCCAGTTCTGACACACAGTTAAAAAAAAAAAGAAATGGTCTACTCCTTTACTCTTGGAATTACATGGAATGTAATGGAAATGGTAGATATGATTTTGTTGAATAGACTTTCCAGAAATGTACTTAACATGGTATTTTGTGTAGATTAGTGCTCAATTAAATTGGATAGAGATAAAATAATAACTTTGTAATGTCAGTGAATGCAAAAGAATAATCAGAATTATCAATAAGTAGTTTTATTTATAGGCTTAGAAAAATAAACTTAACAGAATACTTATTTCAGAATTTCAAATAAATTATGTAATTCTTAAACATGTGAAACAGCCTGTAACTACTAAAAGTATATTAAAATTTCCAATAAAGTAACATAATAAATTGTCTTTCAAATTTCAAGCTATCCATTTCAATTGTATATGTATATAGAAATTCTTTATCATTTATACTTACAAATAGTAACCCATATATATATATATACACTGGTAATTTTCAAATACTATCATTTTTTTACACTTACTATAAGAAAGAGCTTTTTCTCTTGTGTTAGTTTACTCGGGCTTCTGTGACAGAGTACCATAAACTAAGTTGCTTACATAGAAGCTTCTGTCTCGCAGTTCTAAGACTGATGTCTAAAATCAAGATGACAGGAGTTGTATGAGGGTTATAGGAAAGAACTTCTTGTTTCTTACAGTGTAGATGGGTCCCTTCTCACTAGATCTATGCTTGTCTCTGCAAATATCCTCTTTTTAAAAATAAGGACAGCAGCCATATTGGAGTAGAGTCCTCCTAATTATCTTCAGTTTAACTTGAACCTATCTTCAAATCAGGTCACTCTGAGGTATCAGGGTGGTTATTTCAACTATGATTTTTGGAGTAACATGGTTCAACTTATGATCACCTTTTTCGCTTAGTTGTAATCTATTTGTGTTAGTCCATTAAGGCTACTGTAGCATAATGTTTTAGACTCAGTGATGTATGAATAAGGATTTACTTCTCACAGTTTTGGAGGTTGGATAGTCCAGGCTGGGAGACAAGAATATTTTCATGTAGCCCTGACTTTCTTTGAACTTACTCTATAGCTCAAGTTGGCCTAATATGCACAATGCACATTGTCCCTCAGCTCTTCAGCTCAAGGCTAGCACTCTACCACTTGAGCCACAGAATCACTTCTGGCTTTTTTCTTTTTGCTTATGTGGTGCTGAGGAATCGAACCCAGGGCCTCAGGCATGCAAGGCAAGCGCTCTACCACTGAGCCACCTTCCCAGCCCAAGATGCACAATTTTTATGTCAGACAACCCCCCCCCCCCCCCCGCCTCCCAACTTGAATGCCTGTAATCCTAGCTAATCAGGAGACAGATTTGAGGATCATGCTTCAAATCCAGCCCAGACAGGAAAGTCCATGAGAACCTTTATCTCCAGTTAGACAGAAAAAGAGCTGGGAGTGGAGCTGTGGTTCAAGTGGTAAAGCATCAGTCTTGAGCAAAAAAGCCAAGTGAGAGCATGAGGTCCTGATTTCAAGTTCTATAACTGGGGCACACATACACTGATCCTTTCATATCAAAATGCTTCCTCTTCCTTCACCTCCCATTGCTTCTCAACCCATTGCATTTTCAAATTACTGAGACAGAAACAACTTTTCATGAACCAATGTGATGACATGCTTTTGTTCTTTTAAAAATGGCTTTTTGGGAGTCTTCTCCAAGTGTCACACAGAAGCCTTTGTTTCCTTGATTTCTATGACCCTACCATACTCTGTTTCTTTTGAAGATTAGAGATGTGCTGTCTAAAGATGGACAAATCAGGACAAATTACTTTGCCATGGTTGGAAAACCAGATATGGATGAGCATACCGCTTTGCCCACTGATGATTTAGGCTAGGGCCTGAAGTCTTTTTCATATGCTAAAAGAGCATGCTGATGATGCTATCTGTTCACAAATGTTTAAAGCATCGTGGTTGCTCCAGTATGTCATAAAGTGTCATAATGTGAAGGTCAGGAGTGAGGCAGTAAGTGTTGATACAAATAATTCCAAAGCTGCTGTTTTTTCTTATGATGCTGAGAATTGAATTTAGTCTTTACATTTATTGGTCTAGTGCTCTACCACTGAACTACATCTCCATTTCTACATGCTGATGCTTTAAAGAAGAACAGCATAGAATAACTGTGGATGAGAAGTATTTGCTAGAACAAATATCTTATATTGTGGAAATGAACTTGTTCTGTAGTGTATGTCAGAGCATATATACAGGATAGTGCCAGGATTCAAGGCATTCAAAAATTACATAACCCTGCTTTGGGGTACAGAGCTCAGATGAAAGATTTTCTTTTTCAACCACTTGAGAATCCTAGAGAATCCAAGAATGTGTGCAAGTTTATGCTTTTTATTTAATATTGTTTTGTAAGGACATCCTAGCTGGGTGCTGGTGGCTTATATCTGTATTCCTTGCTACTCAGGAAGTTGAAAGCTGAAGATTGCAGTTCGAAGCTAGCCCAGGCAGCAAAGTCCATGAAACACTTATTAGCCATTAACCCTCCCCCCCCCACCACAAACAAAACAAAGCAAAAATGCTGGAAGAGGAGCTGTAGTTCAAGTGGTAGAGCACTAGCCTAGTGCAAAACTGCTCCGACACAGTGCCCAGGCCCTAAGTTCAAGCCCCAGCATGCATATATATAAAAGACATTACTGAAGACTGCTTTTTGTGCTATTTTGTTCCACAGGAATATTGTAGGCAAAATAACATTGCATTTAAAATTCTTCGGAACTCAGACAATGTTCTAGGCATCCATCCATATCAGTAATGTAAAGTCTGTGAAGTTGAATCCCTGAACTCAGTCAACCAAGGGTCAAAGTTATGGTAGATAAGTCTACACAAAATGTATTTGAGCAGTTTGTTGGCTGAGGCAAGAATGACTCTGGCTGGACACACAGAGTTTTGAAAAGACTTTAATGTTCTACCTGTTGTTTAGAAAAATTGCTGCTGAAGTCACATCACAATGTATAAACAGTATTTGGAAGAAAGTCTTGAATTTATCTGTGAACACTTTCAAAGGCTTTAATATGCATTCTAGCGGATGAAATGCTAGATAGCAAGATTCTAGTGTTTGGGGAAGAGCTAGAATTGGTCAGTGATGGAAAAGCTATTCATAAGCTTGTTGACCGTAGTGAGGAACCTTCTAGTGAAGACAGGGGGAAGTAAACTGGTGGAAGCAGAGGAAGAAGTTATATTTGAGATACCATGGAAGTTGATTGCAAATGAATTGGTAAAGGTTTTTCACTGGTAGGAGCAGTGGCCTCTGATGTTAGGAGAAATGGATGTCAATGATCAAAGACTCTCAGAGCTGGCAGGCAGATAGAGGAAGCTACTGTTTGCTAGAAAAACCTATAATAAAAAGAAAAAAAGTCATACAGTAAAAATTGTTATCTTTAAGAGGAATATGTATCCATCAACAAGGGTTGATGCCCCAAGTGTCATTGGCTAGCTATTTCTCAGCATCATCAAAGGAGAGAGAAACTAATGACCCTGTCACTCCAGCACCCTTATTATCCAGCAGTCAATTTTAGCTCAATGTTTCAAACATTCTATAGGCCTGGTATGCTTTCAGTTCTGTGTTAATGGTGACTACTCATTTGACCATTTTGGTTTTCACTTTCAACCTCGGATTCAATAAATTACATGACATATTCAATACTTTATTTGTAAAATAGGTTTTGTGTAACATAATTTTGTTCCACTGCAGGTTAATTTAACTTTCTGAGTGTGTTTAAGGTAGGTTGGACTAAGTTGCAATGTTTGGTAGATTAGATGTAGTAACTGCATTTTTAACAGATAGTATTTTCCCATTTCCAATGGGGTTATAAGGATGTAATCACACTGTAAATCAGGAGCCTCTGCCCTATCTCTGTCTCTGTCCGTTTCTGTCTGTCTCTCTCTCTAATGTTTAATTTTATTCAGGTAACAAACTCCCACAAAGCTCTATGTCCACTTTGTCCTGTTTGTGTATATTAGAATTAGGACTTAGAAATAAATATTTTTGCTATGAAGCACATGCTGTTATCATTGTGTGGATTGAAAAAATAAAGCTGGCCTTTTTAAGGCGCACAGGATATCTGGTTTGAGTAATTGTTTGGCTGTGAAGGCTGGTTTTTACAGTGAGGTTTTGTGTAGAAGATAAGTTCCATAAATTGTAGCTCAAAATATATTGTTAAATACACTTAAATCTCATATGTAAAAGGCAGTGGTGATATATAAGAAATCGTATCTTTATAACTATTACATTTGAGGTAAAAATTTAGATGTCAACTTAAAAATGAGCCATATTTTTCAAAATTATGGTATCACTTAAATCGAAAGTATTTTATGTATTCTATAAAGCAAAGCTTTGAATTCAATGTCTTATAATAATTTTAAGATAACAAAATTATGCCTTAAATGATAGGGCTTTGAGCACTTGAAAGAACCAGAGAGACCTCTTCAATTTAATGGTGAGAAAACTGGGAATTAGTGACCAGCCCTTGCTCTAAGAGCTGGTTCCATCTGTGCTGCCTAATTTGTTAGAACATTGCTTCTTATGTTTCTTCTAAAAGATCCATGAAATTGTCATTGACATTCTACAATCTTTGACCATACAAGGAGGCATGATATACTATATAGTACCTGAAGTACACATGCATAAATTTGACTTAATGATAAAAATGTGTACCATAAACATCAGATACTTAATTAGTAGCAGTTTTTCTTACCTTCTTAGCATTTTAGAAGGGCTTATAGCAGTTTTTATAACATAGGTTTTTTAAAATGTCATCCAGGGAATTATGAATTGATTTTCTTTCTCCTCTTAATAGTTTTCCCTTCAAGAAATAAAAGCATTTAAAGCTGTCACAAATACTGTTAATTTACTGATTAGCTATCACAGTACCTTGTGAAAGAAAGAACAAGTGCCCCAGGAAATAGAAAGCCTAGCCTCTAGTTCCAGATGTCCTTCTAGTTTTCTATGTGACCTTGATCCTTTCCCTCTCTCTCTCTTTCTTTCTCTCTCTCTCTCTCTCCCTCTCTGTTGAGTTGTTAAATTGGTTTCACTCTGATAAGCAATTGTAATTAGTAAGAGTTTCCTGGGAGTTTGCATGAAGAACGATTCTAATGTTGCTTCTGGCATTTGAGGGAAAGGGTTCTTTGCTGACTGTTTGAAATATCTCTAATAGGATTAGATGGAAAAAATGTTACATATTTGTCAACTCATATTGTATGAAGAATTACGTCGTCAGAGTTGGGTACCGTGGCTGAAGTCTGTAACCCTAGCTATTTAGGAAGCAGAGATTAGGGGATTACAGTTAGAGGCCAGCATGGGCATAAAGTTTCATGAGACTACAGCCCAATCAATGGCTGGGAGTGGTGATATACACCTAGTATCTCAGCTCTAGAGAAAACACAATAGTGGGATGCACTGTTGTGCCTCAGTCATCCCTAGTGATACAGGCAAGCACAAGTAACCTAAACTGATCTAGGCACAAAGATCCTGTATCAAAACTAATCAATGCAAAAAGGGGGTGGAGACAGGGATCAAAGAGTAGAGCATCTGCCTGGCAAGAGTAAAGCACTGAGTTCACGCTCTAGTATCATAAAAATTTATGTTGTCAGTGCTTAGTCTTCTCTCTGTGTGTATGTATGCATATATATATATATATATATATATATATGTATGTATGTGTGTATGTCTCTCCTCCTCCTAAATGAGGGTTCATGAAAGAAAATAAGACATGAGCAATGATATTTTTAATCAATATGAGATGACTGATTGCCATTTGTGAATTTAAAAAATATTGCTATAATCACTCTTCCAGAAAAATAGCACATAAGAGACTTAAGTGGTGAGAACTAGAGATGCATTTATACAATTTGAAGGAAGGCCAGTGACTCTGGGGCTACAGGGCAATTCTAATGTAAATAGAGCTTCTTGAAAACTTTATCATTAATTTTTTTCTTGACTATTTCCTAATAGTTTTAGTTTTTAATGAGGAAGTTTTAGTTTTTAATGAGGAGGGAGGATACAATTTCATATATATATATACATATATACATACATGCATACACACATGCATATTTATGTGTAGAAAAATAATCTTAATGGAGTCACTTTCCTATGGTTTGTACCATTGCACTGTAGGTCCAGGAACAGATTTGCTTTGGTTGAAATGGAGATTGTTTTTTCCTTTTATGTAGTACTAAGAATTGAACCCAAGACCTCACACATGCTAGGTAAGTGCTCATAACTGTGTTACATTCCCAGCAATTTGGAACTTATGCTTTTAAAAGTTGATATATAGTGAATTGTGTAGGGTGTCCTATCATGGCATTTCTATAATGTTTCACTCCTTCCTTTAGTCTTTCTCATCCTTTATTTCCTTTCCTCATTTTCTCTTCCTCTTTCAGCTTCTTAATATTAGTAGTCTCTCTTTTATCCATGACCTTGGTTGTTTTCTTTTGCTTTCCCTCTAACTTCCACAAATGAGAGAAAAATATACTTGTCTTAATCTTTATTTCACTTAATATGATGAGCTCCAGCTCCATCTATTTTTCAGTAAATGACATAATCCCATTCTTATTAATAGCTGAGTCTTGATGATGAAAGAGCATTGCTATTAAATTCATATGCATTTGATGCCTGATAAAACAATGTATTTAGTTAATCAATTAATAATTTTTGTGTTGTTCCTAGGAAATATACTCAGGGGCTGGGTGCTGTCCCTGGGCTTTTGCCCTCAAGGTAGTGCTCTACCACTAGAGCCACAGTTGTACTTTTGACTATTTTTGTAGTTAAAGATAAGAATCACACAGACTTTAGTGCCTGAGCTAGCTTTGAATTGTGATCGTTAGATCTCAGCTTCCTGAGCAGCTGGGCCTGTCTAATTTACTATTCTTTTTTAATTAAGCAGGGGTTTCAATTTTTTTTATTAAATGGGCACCAATTCAGTACACCAGGCTATGCATCTTGATCAGTGTGCCTCTTCTATCATTTACCCTTTCATGAGTCCTGTATCCAAGATATATACTTTCTACTATCAAGATACCCAGAAAGGGAGCTTATTAGTGGTCAGAAGATGAGCATAGAATTATATCTTGGAAACAGAATGTGTTGAGATAGCCCTAAAAACTCAAGGGCACATTGAGGATCTGGCTTGAGGGGCATGTACTATGATCAGACATGGAAGGCCTTCCTTCCATATTTTAGGATGCTTTATACTATATTCAAGTGGTTGTGTTACAATCAAACCATAGTCTGCGAGTTGTAATTTGGGTTTTTTGTGGCACTGGGCAGGGCAGTACTTTAGGCAGCAAAGGTTGGCAATACCTAGATATATCTACAGCTATCACAGAATGAAAGGAAACTCAATATCAAGTAGAGAACAAGAACAACATTCCAAAATGAGGGCCATAGACTCTGGTATTGGTTTGCTTTCTTCTTATAGTTAGGGAGGCTGGACTGGAAAAAAACATCCAAGGTGGCTCTACATGTGGAGCTGTGATGCTATGCTGTATACCTTGCTTTGCAGATTCTTAGAAATCTGTTTATACAAGGAGTCAGAACAATGAAATAACAGTGCATTAGGATTCAGAAATTTCCACCTGTAGAGCCCAGTGACTTCTTTTCACTAGTCACTTCCCCTTTCTGTCTTAGTGTCAGAATCCTTCTCTGGCTAGTTTACTGGAGTAAGTGCTCACCCAGCTAGAGAACATATTTATATCTAAGTGTGGTCATGAACAAGTTTAATCCAATGGGATGTGAGCAGAAATATGCATAAATTTGAAGTGTTTTTTTTTTTTTGTCAGTCGTGGGGCTTGAACTCTGGGCCTGGGCGCTGTCTCTGAGCTTTTCAGCTCAAGGCTGGCACTCTACTACTTGAGCCACTGCGCCACTTTCGGTTTTCTGGTGGTTTATTGGAGATAAGAGTTTCACGGACTTTCCTGCCCGGGCTGGCTTTGAACTGTGATCCTCAGATCTCAGCCTCCTGAGTAGCTAGGATGACAGGTGTAAGCCACTGGGCACCTGGCTGAAGTGATTTCTTTAAAGAGAGCTTGTTTGTCTTAAATATCTCTTCACCCAGCCTGCTAGCTGGTAAGTGTTAAGAACTGGAACAACTTTGAAGCCCATGAGTTACCAATGGGAGAAACACATAGTGAATCCCACACTGCCCTGTAGGAAAAGTAATTTGCTTTATTATTAATATTAGTACTGTGTTTTTGCAATCTCATTATTGTAACTAACTAATAGGGATGAGATCCCATATTGTAATAGCTAAAATTATGTTTGTTGATCTAGTTTGTATGGTTCAAGGCCGTAGTTATTATAGACTCACATCATGCTATTACAACCTGTTGACAAAGATTCAATTATTTTTCCTACAATAAGCTGAAATATTGAGCACATACATTGTTCTAGGGTAACGACATGCTCAAACAAAAATTCTGATATTTATTGCTGTTTTACAAAAAGAGAGGTAAAAGCAGACAAATACAGTTAAAACTTGGTAGAAGAGGGCTGGGAACGTGGCTCAGCGCTTGCCTAGCATGCATTAAGTCCTGGGTTTCATTCCCTAGCACCACATACACAGAAAAAGCCAGAAGTGGTGCTGTGGCTCAAGTGGTAGAGTGCTAGCCTTGAGCTAAAAGCTCAGGGACAGTGCCCAGACCCTGAGTTCAAGCTCCAGGGCTGGCAGAAGCAAGCAAACAAACAAAAAACAACAAAAACTTGGTAAAAGAAAATGTGCAAGAACCTATCACATTTCTGAGGAAACTGTTTTTCCAAAGAAACTCCAAGTCTAGACTGCATTATTTTCTAATTTTTCTAAATCAGGTTCTTTTATTTGTTCTCCTTCCCTCCCTACTTCAAATAAATGTACGTACACCAAATGATCACAAACAAGACTATACTAAAGTTACCAGCACAACTATGTTTATTGCAGCATTATTTACCATAGCTTAGATATGGAACCAACTCAGATGCCCCTCAGTAGATGAATGGATCAAGAAAATGTGATATATATACACAATTGAATTCTATGCCTCATCAGAAAGAATGACATTGCCCCATTTGTTAGGAAATGGAGGGACTTGGAAAAAATTCTATTAAGTGAAGTAAGCCAGGCGCAAAGAAACATAGGCCCCATGGTTTCCCTTATTTGCAATAACTAGTGTATGTCTGAGACAAGCAGAAACAGTCAGACAAGTTGATGTGAGGCGAAATGAACACAAAGGTAAGGGCTCAAATTGTTTTTCTTTCTTGCTATTGTTTCTAACATATTTATAAGATGATTTCTTTGTTGCTTTGTATGTTCCTCCCCCACCATATAACCCCTGTTTTCACTGTATTTGATGTTGGTATAATTTGTGGAGGGGAAGGGAAAAAACAAAACATTTAAATAAGGATACAGGTAGCCCAATTTCAACAATATGTACAAGACGTTATATCGAAAAATGAACTTTACAACTTTGGTGGGGGTGAAGGGGATGGGGGGGGAGTTTGGGGGATAGAAGTGGGGAGATGGGAGGGCAGGGATGGTAAGGGAAAACAAAGGAGGAGACAACAATGCTTGATAAGAAATGCACTCATTTCCTTGCTCACGTAATTGTAACCCCTCTGCATGGTATTTTCACAATAAAAAAAACTTACTAAAAATTTAAAAAAACGTAAGTACAATACTGGGGTACCAAATTAAAATACAGTGACAACAGGGGATATACCACAGAGGGAAGAATATACAAAAGAAACAAAAAATCACATAGTACATTAAAAACAGCAACAACAAAAAAACCCTCTTGTGTCCATGTCTTGGAGTTCATTTCACTTAGCATCAGCTTATGTGGTGATATGTACATAGCTATTGAGCTATTCTGCTCATCTGCTACGATTTTCCTAGATGTATACTAATTATTGCAAATAAGGGAAACCATGTTTCTTTGGGTCTGGCTTACTTCACTTACTATGCTTTTTCCCCAATTCTTACCATTTCCTTACAAATGAAGCAGTGTCATTCTTTTCTGATGGAAACATAGTATGAATATATATACACATATATATGTACATATCTATATATATCTATATATATCACATTTTCTTGATCCATTCATCTACTGAGGGGCATCTGGGTTGGTTCCATATCTTAGCTATGGTAAATAATGCTGCAATAAACATAGTTGTACTGGTAGCTTTAGTATGGGCTTGTTTGTGATCCTGTGGGTAAATGCCTAAGAGCAGGATTGCTGAGTCATAGGGAAGCTCTATGTGGAGTCTTTTGAGGAATCTCCATACCGCTTTCCAGAGTGGTTGAACGAGTTTACACTCTCACCTACGGTGCAGTAGTGTTCCCTTTTAAACTATGTTCTTTGTGAACCTGAATAAGCCAAAAGTTGGCATATTTGTCTATGGCAATAGGGCCATTAAAAGAGCTCAAGGGAAAAACCATCCAGAGAACAATGCCAAACATTATGGAGTGTAATTGGCCAAGAAAGTTCTTCTTGGTGAGCAGAGTCATGTTTCAATCAAGAAAGAGATTTTGCCACCCCCACCATCACCTCCCAACTTCCAAGAAAGAAGATTTCTAACAAATGCACCTTACAAGATTCATGATTGCGGGTGTGAGGGGGGGGGAGGCTGGGAAGGGATGTGAAGGGTAAACAAAGGAGGAGGCTGCAATGCTTGATAAGAAATGTATGCATTATCCTGCCCATGTAAGTGTAACCCCTCTGTACAGTATGTTCACAAAAAAAAAAAAGATTCATGATTGCTATGAACCAGCCATTGATATACAGGCTCCATTCTCATCTTTATGAATGTGTGGCTATCTTCTTTCTCTACCATTTAAGAGGTGTGTGTGTGTGTGTGTGTGTGTGTGTGTGTGTGTGTGTGTGTGTGTGTGTGTGCGTGCGTGAGAGAGAGACAGACAGACAGAGACAGAGAGAGACAGAGGCAGAGAGACAGAGAGAGAGAGAGAGAGCAAGTGTGAGAGAGCTAGTATCCTTTCTCTTTGTCTAAGAAAATCTTCCTACCCAATTGGCATGACATTTGTCTGCTAATTGCTGAGAAACAGGATGTGAACAGAAGGGATATGTGTAATGTGATGCCTGGGTCATCTTCCTCAAGGGTAATTTGCAAGCCAGGCACTGTAATCCTAGCTATTCAGAGCCTGAGGCCTGAGGATCATGGTTTGAAAGTCTAAGCAGGAAAGTCCTGTGAGACTCTTTTTTTGTCTTTTGAATATTTTTATTATCTTTTTTTCCTGCTCTTTCTTTTTAAAAATATTTTATTGTATTGTAAAGGTGATGTAGAGAGGGGTTACAGTTACTTAAGTAAGGTAATGGGTACATTTCTTGTCAAACAGTGTTGCCTCCTCTCTGGTTTTCTCCCACTTTCCCTCCTCTCTGACTCCCCTCCAACTCAAGTTGTAAAGTTCATTTCCAACATAATGTCTTGTGAGTATTGCTGTTGCATGGTTCACCCTTTGTCCTTTGTCTCACCATTTTGTTATTCCCCTTCTCTTCCCCAAATCAGATAAACATATATACAGGACATAGGGTACCAAAAGAAAAAGGTGACAATAGGGATAAACCAAAGGAAAAAAATGAAAGAGAAAAGAAATAACTTCACATAGTGCATTAAAAAAAAAACCCTCCGCCAGGTGTCAGTGGCTCAAGCCTGTAATCTTAGCTACTCAGAGCACTAGCCTTGAGCTGAAAAGCTGAGGGACAGTGCCCAGGCCCAGAGTTCAAGCCCCACAACTGACAAAAACATAAACAAAAACAAAAAACGACCCCCTCCAAAACAACCCCCCAACCTTCTCATTTCCATATCTTGGAGTTCATTTTGATTAGCATCATTTTATATGGTCATATGTACATAGTTATGGGGCTATTGTAATCCTCTGCTAGGACTATCCTAGACATACACTAATTATTACAAATGAGGGAAACCAGGCATCCTATGTTTCTTTGGGCCTGGCTTACTTCACTTAATATGATTTTTTCCAAGTCTTTCCATTTCTTTACAAATGGGTGATGTTATTCTTTCTGATGGGAGAATAGAATTGCATTGTGTATATATACCACATTTACTTGATCCATTCATCTATTGAGGGACACCTGGGTCTGTTCCATATCTTAGCTATGGTAAATAATGCTGCAATGAACACAGTTATGCTGGTAGCTTTAGTGTGGCCTTCCTTGTGATCATTTGGGTAAATACCCAGGAGTGGGATTTCTGGGTCATAGGGAAGCTCCATGTTTAGTGTTTTGAGGAACCTCCATTCTGCTTTCCAGAGTGGTTGAACAAGTTTACACTCCCACCAACAGTATAGTAGCATTCCATTCCCTTTTGGCCACATCCCTGCCGGCTTCTGTTAATATTTGTTTTCTTGATAATTGTCATTCTAACTGGGGTCAAGTAGAATTTCAATATTGTTTTGATTTGCATTTCTTTAATGGTGAGAGATGTTGCACATTTCATGTGTCTATTGGTTGTTCTTATTTCCTCTCCAGAGAAGTCTCTTTTTAATTCTTTAGCCCACTTATTAATGGAGTGGTTGTTTCTTTGAGGATTTGTTTTTTTGAGGTTCACAATCATAGATAGGTATTTTCATCTATTTCTCATTTGAGGATGCAAAAGCAAATCTAATACCACCACAAGACACAGTTTTAAGACAAAAATCAATCCCAAGCCCTGTAATTGCACCAATTTTACTGGTTTAAAATCATAGATAGGCATTCCCTATCTCTCCTTTTCTTTGTTAGGGGAGGGGTACTGTGATTCAGGAGTGGGGATTATATATAGTTGTAATCACTGAACAAATCTGTTCTAAACTTCCAAGCCTCTGAACTGAAAGATAACACAATAAGCCACTTTGTCAAGGTCAAAAGTCTTGCTCAATGACAAGTAACTAGGAATCAGTGAACTAAAGAAAACAAACAAGGAGTGAAGGACCAGAAATAAAGGAAAATGGATTAAGGTGAAATTAGGGGAAAGATTAAGAGATAATGAAAAGTAGAAGGAGGAGAAAATAAGAGTAGAGGAATGTAGCTTCCACGACAGTCAAATCTCCCAAAAGAAGAAACTTGTGGGGAGAAAAGGAACCATGGATCCAGCACTCTGAGGAAAACCTATTTTTTTTCTTGGCATTTTATAACTCACAATGCCTGAGCACCTTGTTTTATATTGAGTCTCTGGAGCAGACCACAGCTTTCCCTAAGTTTTCCAGAATTTACCTGTCCATATCATGCAGTTTATAGATGACTCTATGACTCAGAATATAGACATAATTGGAAACAGGTCAATTTACATCTGATTGTGGGCTGTTTGCCCAGACTCTGTCAGTGGTCAAGAAGAAAGGTAGCAAAGTCTCTGTGACAAAGAGACTGCACACTGACTCCAACTTCATTCAACAAGCACTTAGCATTGACCAACACTCTCTATGGCCAGAGTCGGGTGCCAGTTGCTTACACCAGTAATCTTAGCTACTCAGGAGGCTGAGATCTGAGGATTGTGGCTCAAAGCCAGCCTGGGCAGGAAAGGCCATGAAACTCTTATCTCCAATAAACCACCAGAAAAGCGAAAGTGGTGCTATGGCTCAAGTGGTAGAGTGCTCGCCTTGAGCTGAAAAGCTGAGGGACAGCACCCAGGCCTAGAGTTCAGGCCCCATGACCGACACCCCTCCTCAAAATAAAAACCCAAACAAACAAACAAAAAAACCCCAAAACATAACCAAGTCCATTGAAGTGTTTGTTGTTCTTTAGGAAACAATCTTGACAATGGCAAATTACTCATTTGCTCACTTGCCCTCATTTATGCAACCTCAAATAGAAGCAGTAGCAAATGTATCAGTTCATAATGTCTCTTTTGTTTAGCCCAGACTACATGGTGGTATCTCTAGGCCTTCCTCTTATATTCCATGTGCTAATATTAGTGACCAAGCTTTACAGTGGGGACACTTGCTAATAAAAACTAAGCGTTTGACCCCCTCAGCCACAAAAAAGAGCAGAGGAATGTAGAGAAGGAAAGGAACAGAAAGAACAAAGCTAAGACCTAAATTCAGAGAAAGCAAAAAGAAAAAAAAAGAAAGAAAAAATTAAAAATTATATAAGCATAAAGTAATAATACTAAAATTAAAAGTACTAACATTGAGAAATAGAAAACTGAGTAATCAAAATATAGCTTGAGTTATGTAGGCGCACAATTAAGGAAGAAGCCTAATAATCACCGTAGGCTATGTATCTAGAAATAAATAGTACAGCAATGAAGAAGAAAAAAATGGGAGGAAAAAGACAAAAATAAAAAATAGAAAAAATAAAAATTAAACTTAGGAAAAAAACCTCTTCAATGTATGTGGGGGATCTTGTGTATCGCTTATGTTCACTATCCAGTGTCTTGATGGAGTCTGATTTCCTTGCAGTGATCAGTTTTCCTTCTGGCTTAGCTGGTTTCTCAAATCAGTTTGCTTGAGCAGGCAGAATAAAGTTCTTACAAACTTGGAGACTTTGTGTCCCTCCTCACAGACTAACTTAGTGGGAGGCAGGAAGGAGGTGGCTGGTTTCTGTAGCCTGGAGTCACTGTAAATAGTTACCAGGCCAGGCTGTTAAAAAATATTTCTATAGTCTGTTTTCTCTCTAGAAAGATCATAGTTATATATATATAGTAGTGAAGAGTGAAAGTGACCACTGAGTGTCAATTAATAGGAATTGCATTGCCTGGAGTGCCTGGTCCAACCTCTCCTCTCTTTCTCTTTGATGAAGAGAGGAACATATTTATGTAATGGCTGGTGGGTACTCAAACCAAACTGAGTGGTTTTAGTGTCCACCTGAACTTTTACTTTTAGGCTTATAAATACTATGTGCTAGCCCACTAAGAGCTTGTCAAGACACTAAGTGCTTCGTGTATATTTGAGTCTGGCACATTTATTTTATGCATAAGAATCTATTATCTCTAGGAAATTAAACACAATAGGAATATATCACTATAGCTCTGCCTTGTTATCTTTCATAATACAAAAAGAAGATAAGGATGCCTTTATATTAGACATTTTTTCAGTGGTAGGTAGTATGTCTATGTCCATATCTAATTTATGTTAATGTACCCACATGTACAAATGTCATTTAAAGTGGGTAGAACCTTTCTTCCTTTCTTTTCTTTCTTCCTTTCTTTTCTTTCTTCCTTCCTTTCTTTCTTTCTTTCTTGCTTGCTTTCCTTCTTTCCTTCCTTCCTTCCTTCTTTCCTTCTTTCTTTCTTTCTTTCTTTCTTTCTTTCTTTCTTTCTTTCTTTCTTTCTTTCTTTCTTTCTTTCCTTCCTTCCTTCCTTCCTTCCTTCCTTCCTTCCTTCTTTCTTTCTTTCCTCCTCCTCCTCCTTCTTCTTCTTTGCTTTAGGTTATTGGCATCAAATGCTCTTAGTGCTCCTGTACAAACAAAGGATAAAAAAGTCTCTTCCCTTCTTGTTTTTTCTACTTCTTTGTAACTCTGTGTGTGTGTGTGTGTGTAGGTGTATGCTTGAACTCAGTGCCTGGGTGCTGTTCCTTTTTCTCAAGCCACAACACCTCTTCCAGCTTTTTCTGATAGTTTATTGGAGATAAGAGTCCCATGGACTTTCCTGCCCATGCTGTCTTCAGATCTCAGCCTTCTGAGTAGCTAAGATTACAAGTTTGCACTTGTGAACCAGCTGTTCTTTGTAACTTTTGGTAAACCATATTGCCTACATCTGAGGCTGGTTTTGAATAGATATTTTAAGTGGCAGAGTGAGAAGTTCTATAACATACAATGTTTTTCTTGTGTCACAGGGTTAAATAAATGAAGCAACAAATAATATTTTTTATTAATAGAAAATTTTTCCTTTTTGCTTCTTTGAAAGCAGATAATGGCTTAGAGAAAATTTCTAGACTTATATTTCTGCAAGTTGACATTCTGTTCCAGTTCAAGCTTTGTGCCAGAATGTTTCAGGATGAGCCAGAATGAAAGCTGGATATGTTGAACATGGCATTTTCTTTTCTTTGACAAGTCAGGTGTCAGGAGCAGCATGAGCTTTGGAAGTGATTCTGTTTTCTATCTCTGTATGTTTGGAAATCAATGCCAATGAAAGTGAGTCTTGGTTATGGAGCAATGAAGTTATATTGGACCAACTCTCTACTCACATTCATGCTTATAGAATTACAGAATTTAAAATGCGAAGGATCTCAGATATGGTTATACATCAAACTTTTTAGGTCATAAAAGCAGTTTTCCAAAGGTCAAGTGGAGCTTCAGTCACAGACAGCTGGATGGTGTTTTTTTTATCCCAGGGGCTAGTAAGGGATCAAATGAGTGCAAAGGGGATATCCTGTTCTATGACCTAAGTTTAGGCCCTGTTCTTTCCCTGTTTGGTGTATCATTTCTTCATACTAGCTGCATCTCTTTTTTATTTTATTTTTTTTGTCAGTCGTGGGCCTGAACTTGGCCTGGGTGCTGTCCCTTAGCTCTTCAGCTCAAGGCTAGTGCTCTACCACTTGAGCCACAGCACCACTTCCAGCTTTTTCAGCTTATGTGGTGCTGAAAAATGGAACCCAGGGCCTCATGCATGCGAGGCAAGCACTCTACTACTGAGCCACCTTCCCAGCCCCAAGCTGAATCTCTTGCTGCCCTCCATCTCAGTCTGTCCCTCAAGAGGAGTTGGTCATCAGTCCTTCTCTTCAGCCTTTCTTGGGCTTATTTGACATCACTAAAGGGCTCACTTTCCATCTTTACCATCAATTTACCTCTGTCTCTCCTTCGTTAGAAATATATTGAAAATGAAAACAAGGACAGGAGGGAAGAAATTGTTCTCATGACAATTCTTCATTTCAAGAAAACACATCATTTCTCCTCCCCCTGTTCCCTCCATCTTAGCAAACTCTCCACAAACTAGGACTTTAGAACTCTGACTTAGATTCCTCTCCACACAAAATATTTTAGTGACTGCCCTTAGTCACTCTTTGGATAATCCAATGGGCACTTTGGCATTTTCTGAGTTGAATCTTTCTGTATGTAACTTCTTCCTTTCTTTGATTTCTGTAACAAGATTGACTTTGTCATCATTTCTCTGTTCCTTGCTTATTTATGTTTCTGCTCCATAAGCATCTATCTGATGACTGCCATTTATTGGGATTTAGGATCAGTGAATGTCTAATCGCTTATCTTTTGGAGCCAGGGCCCCTGCATTCAAGTGCTGGCTGTCCTACTTGGGCTAGCTAGTTCATTTTTCAGTACCTCAGATTTGTATGTGAAAAATGATGATATTGCTAGTATTATTATCAAATGATGCTTTGTAAGTTAAAATATATAATATACATAAGGCACTAAAATAGTTCCTAGCAAATGGTAAATGTGTTGTAAGTCTTTATTAATTTGGAGAAGGAGGAAGAGGAGGAGGAAGAAGACTTAGGTTAAGGACATTTGAATATCTGTTGTCTCCTCCTCCAAGTCTTGAATCAGACTCCATGTTAATTAAGAGGTAAAGGAAACATATCTCATAGACACTTTCCTTTCTCCTTCACTAACTGTGATATTCTGATATTAGGTTTAAGTACTTTATAATAACTCCTCTTCCAAATGTTTGTTTTAAATAAACTACAGAGTACATAGTCATTATGTTCATCTAGCTTAGAGTTTGTATCAACCCTACCCCAGCCATCTGCTTCTATCTTCTATTCAATTTTAAGCCCATATGCTCATATTTGGAACACACACACACACACACACACACACATATATATATATAATATAAAATAAAACCTTAAATGCAGTTGGATAAACAATGACATTATGACTTTTTCCCACACAATCATCACCAGAAAAAGAATCTAGAGCAGAAAATCCTGGAGGTTCCTGGTTGGGAGGGTGATAGTGATAGTGTAATTAATTGCAAATGCTTTGACACCATCTGTGTGACAGAAAGGAGAGTAACATTCTTTTTTTTTCTGGTCTTGAGTCCTGAACTCTAGGCCTGGGCGCTGTCCCTTAGCTCTTCAGCTTAAGGCTAGATCTCTACCATTTGAGCCACAGTGCCACTTCCAGCTTTTTCTGCTTATGTGGTGCTGAGGAATAGAATCCAGGGCCTCATGCATTCAAGGCAAGGCCTCTACCACTGAGCCACCATTCCAGCCCTGAGAATAATATTCTTATGGAATGTATTTTTTATGGAGTAGGTGAGAAATATTCACTGATGCATTTAAAACAAGGTCTTTTGTGATTTGTAAGAGCAGTGTCGGGTGGGAGTGAATAGAAAAGAGGAAATGTAACAAAATTTTGCTTTGAACTACATATACCTTTCTCAATGTTCACTACATTCACATAAAGGATTTGAATGTTTTCGAAATGACATTTTGGCCATGATGGTACAATTCCTCACTACTCAGAGTGAAACTTGTGATTCCTGATTCTATAAGTGTTATATAAGCCGTGCCTTTGCTGACACAGAACAAAAATCCATCCTCAACCAACCCCTTCACTTTAAATCAAAGTTCAAGACATCCTTTTTGCTTTGCAATTTAGTTGTTAATAATCTTCTTGCCTCTATATTCTCCTGACCTTCCAGCATGATCAAAGATATGTTTGCAGGATAATCATTCTCAGTGAGAGTAATTCATTTGTTCTCTCAGCAACCTAGTTCTTTAAAAAAAATCCACTTACAAATTATTACTGTCTATGGGTATAGAGAATACTTGCTCTATCTTTTTTGTTTACATGTTTAATGTCATTTATGTTTGTGTGTCCATTACTGTCTTCAAGGCGCATTTCGCACCTATCATCTTAGTAAATTCTCCAAAAGAAAAAAAGAAACACCGTGCAATAAAGAGGGCGAATAGTCACTTCATCTTACAAATAAAGCACCAGAGTCTCAGAGGTATGAAACAAGTTATCAAAAACATGGGGTTGATCAATGGTGACAACATTTTGTTTTGGAGTCAGGTGAGTATCTTTGCACAGTTAACGATGAGAGGTTGGACCTCACCTTTGTGGGTTTGATTCTCCTCATTTGATATTCACTGGACCTAGACAAACAACCAAACAAACATAAAAAAGTGAGCAAAAATCTCTCAGCATGTGAAATTTATATTAAATAACAGCTGGATACTATTTTAGAATCTCTTGAACACAGCCAGATTTGTCTTCATTATGCTTCTGTCTTGGTTCACCTGGGGATGACTCATGAATTAACTTCTCATGTTTCACAAGTATCTCACTCTGTGTGTGTGTGTATGTGTAAGGTGCTGGAATTATTGCACATAATAGAAGGACATAAATCATACACACACACACACACAAGATCAAGATGCAGGGTACCAAAATCAAGTCCAATGACAACAGGGGATATGCCATAGAGGAAAGAACATACAAAGGAAACAACAACAACAAAAAATAAAATCACATGGTATATTTAAAAGAATAACAATAAAGACAGTCCCCATGTGTCCATATCTTGGGGTTCATTTCACTTAGCATCATCTCATATGGTCATTTGTACATGCTTTTTGAGCTTTTCAGTTCATCTGATAAGATTATCCTATGTGTATACTAATTATTATGAACATATCTTGTTGTTATCCCTTTCCAAATTCTCATACATCCTTCGGCTACCCACCCCTTCCCTCACTCTTCTTAGTTTTGTAGGATGTACATTGGATTCTCGACGGCATTCTCCCCTCTTCTCTTCATTTGTCCAACTCTTTGCCCTGGACCTCACACAACTCCTTTCAGTATCTGCTTCCTCCTGTTTTATTTTACTGAACTTTGATTTTGCCTTTCTATGGAATGAACCATTTGAGATCTCCCTTGAATAGACCATATTTCACTTCACTATTAGAGATCTCCCTCAAATGGACAATATTTTAGTCAATGCACAGCACTATTTACCATAGTCAAGGTAAGGAATCAGCCCAGATGCCTCTCAATGGACAAATGGATCAAGAGACTGTGATATTTGTATGTATGTGTGTGTGTATACACACACACATACATATATATATATAATGGAATTTTACTCATCCATTAAAAATGATATTGTACCATTTTATGTTTTTAACATTTTGTGTTAAGTGAAAAGAGACAGAAGATGCATGTTTTTCTTTATATATGGAAACTAGATTTAGCTTATAAACGTCTAAGTAAATATGTGGGTGGCATGTAAGTGTATACAAATGTGGGTTGCTCTTTAATTCTGATAATTGGTTCTTTTGATGTGCAGAAACTAATTCGATGCAATCCTATTTGTCAATTCTTGCGCTTATTTACAGGGCAATTGCAGTCTTATTCAAAAATAAAGAATTACCTATGCCAGTATTATCTAACATTTTTCCTGTTTTCTGTAGTATTTTCAAAGTTTCAGGTGTCACACTAAGATCTTTGATCCATCTAAAGGTGATATGTAAGGTTTCAGTCCTCTGTATGCAGATGACCAGTTTCTCCAGTATCATTTGTTAAAAATACTGCCTTTGGATGTCATTTGACAACTTTGTCAAAGACTAGGGTTATAATTATGTGGGTTTATTTTTTGGGTTTTCTATTCCATTAGCCTTCATGTCTGTTTTAGAGCCAGTACATGCTAGTTTTTTTTTTTTTTTTAAATATGGCTCTGTAGTCTAGCTCTAAGTATAGTATTACGATAACTCACAGTGCGTTTTTAGGAGAATTACTTTTAGTATTTGGCGTTTTTATGCTTCCATATGAATTTTAGAATTGCCTTTTTTCTATTTCTGCAAAGCACCACATTGGGACCTTGACGGGCATTGCATTGATTCTGTAGATTGCCTTTGGTAGTATATTATTTTTAAGATATTAATTCTTTTAATTCATGAACATGGAATTTTTCTCTATCTTCTGATGTATTCTTAGATTTGTTTCTTCACAATCACAAATGCGGCTGTTGTACAGAAACGCTCATAAACTCTTGGTGAGAGTGCAAATAAGTATAATCACTATAGAAATCAGTATAGAGGTTCTTCAAAAAATCTAAAAATATATATACTTATGGCCCTTTCATACCATTATTGGGAATTTATCTGAAGGAGTCTAAACTAATGAACAAGAAAGATTCCTGCATAGTCATGTTTATTGTATCTGAGGTGCCCAACAACTAATGAATGGATAAAGAAAATGTAGTATGTGTGATACACACATACACGTATACATATGCATATACATACACCTACACACACACACATCACAGAAGATTATTCAGCCATAAGGAACAATAAAATTATTTCATTTGCAAGAAAATGAAAGAACAAAAGGTCATCATGTTGAGCAAGATATGCCAAACTCAATGCCCAAATATCATATATTCATTAAGTTCTTGCCAGATAGCCTTCTACCTATTAAGTCCTGTTGGCAGCACTTTTCATCCTTTAATTTTACCAAATAAGTGGATATTAATGTATAACATTTTTTTAGCACATTCACTTCCCTAGGGAGCAAACAAAACTTGCTGGGAGGTTGATACCCCTGTTCCCAGTCCATAAAATTTACCTTATGTCTTAATCCTGCTACATGCTTTATGGACATTCAGTTCCTAGCAAGGTAGGGGGAAGAAAATGTCATAGGAATCCTTAGAGATTTTGGATGTCATAGATATGAGACAAAAATCCTAAAAGAAAAAGACAGGAAGTGAACTTGGTCAAAATTCATTATATGCATGTATGGAAATATCGCAATGAAACCCCTTTTTGCAATCAATATATGCTGCCAAAGAAGTTCATCAAAGTCACAACCACAAATATATAAGAGGTTGGAAAGCAGTTAGACTAGATACTTTCCCTGGGAAGTTTTTCCTCCTGGAAATTATAGCCAGAATACATATAATACAAATACATCTGTTGCCCCAGGTTATAGATTTATTAACATTGGCTTACTCTTAGCAGCTTAAAACAAGTATGGCAGCCTGACATAACTTGGCACAAACTCTGGAACCTTTGGTCCTTACCTGGTTTTTGTTGGTTTTTTCAATGTCAGAATATAGAATGGACTTTCACAAGGTCTTGGGGTGATTCACTCAAACATGGGAAGGAGATTGCTTGGTGAAACTGAAGGAACTCTTGTGCATGAGGCAGCCTTTGAGGTAAGAGAAAATCTTTCCTAAGATACTACTCTGCCTCTCCACACATTGCCAATAGTAGATATGGTTGCTTAGTCATAGCTACAGAAATTCCTCTAATTAAGGATTCACTTATGTTAACCAGAATCCTTTTTAAGATGCAATTACTTCAAGATGGCAATTGCTAATTCACAAGTTCATGCAAATTTTCTTAATCAGATTGCTTTCTCCTTAACACCTCGCTGAGACTCCTCTCTAGGCAGGAAATAGAAGGAGAATTTGGAATGTGTTGGTGTTGAGGGCTGAGCATGGGCAGAGATGAAAGGTAATTAAAAATACGTTTTTTCCCCAATTACTGAAGTCCTTCATGCAGTTCAGCAGACCCAAGCTCTGCAGTCAAGTTACTTTTGCCAGGTATGTGATGTTGAGATATTGCTCCACTCTGGCATATATCAGTAGTAGAAGGACAATATCAATGTTTACAATTGAAGATTTTGTTGGTATTGCTAATGGAGTTTATACATGCAAAGATTTTTGTAGCACAGGAAACAATATATATTAACCCCTTTGAAAAATTTAACAAATGAAAACTAAGAATTTCTTAAAGCTCTATAACATGTTTCCAGACCATTGTACCTTAAAATGGGCACTATTAAAATCGTGCCCTATTTTGTATTGGACATAAAAATACACTTACAAATCAGATGCCAGTGGTTCATACCTATAATCATAGCTACTCAGGAGGCTGAGATCTGAGGATCAAAGTTCAAATCCAACCTGGGCAGGAAAGTCCATAAGACTCCTATTTCTAATAAATTACCAAAAAGTCCCAAAGTGTAGCTGTGACTCGAGTGGTAGAGTGCTAAGCCGTGAGCAAAAAATCTCAGGGGCTGTGCCCAGGCCACTAAACACATGTGCATTTCTACAGTCACAGTAGAAGAGTTTCTGGCTAGGGATTCAGTAAAATAAAGATGTAGGAAGAAATGAATGAGGGTTCAGAAGGTGGAAAGCTGGGAGAACTTGGGCCTCACTGCAGAGGAACAAGAACACTTATTCTTTAGGTATTAATAGTGGGTTAGTTAGGTTACAGGTGCATTTAAGGAGACCTGTTGGGGGGTTGATTGGGATAATTCAGAGTAAAAAATGATAAAAGTCTGAAAGGCCTGGAGTATTTATATTAGAATAATTAGAGTGTTGAGGGTATGAGAGACAGAATATAGAAAATTTGCCAAAATGTGCTGCCTAATCAGATAAGAAGCTGTTGGGATAAGAGAGGAGAGATAAAGATGCCTATTAGAATTCTAGAAATAACTGGCAGAGTATTGTACTATTCAGAGAGAGAGAGAAAAAGAGAGAGATAGAGGAATTAAGTTAGCTTGGTTAAAATTTTATATGACAAAACAACAACCATGATGATGATGGTGGTAATGACAATAGCAACGATACCAACAGATAATAGCAACACAACAGTTTTACCCTGATATTCTGTTAAGCATGTTAGATGTGTTATGGCATTTAATCCACATAAGATTATTATCTGTAAAATGTATCCATTAGAACATGTAGCACGTGGGCTGGGAAGGTGGCTCAGTGGTAGAGTGCTTGCCTTGCATGAATGAGGCTCTGGGTTCGATTCCTCAGCACCACATAAGCAGAAAAAAAAAAGCTGGAAGTAGCGCTGTGGCTCAAGTGGTAGAGCACTAGCCTTGAGCTGAAGAGCTGAGGGACAGCACCCAGGCCCAGAGTTCAGGCCCACGGCCAGACCCCTCCCCCCCAAAAAAAGAAAATGTAGCACGCAGAATGTAATTCCTTTGAAATGTAGCACGTAGAATTTAATTCTTTTTTTTTTTTTGGGGTCCGGTAGTGGGGCCTGAACTCTGGGCCTGGGCGCTGTCCCTCAGCTCTTCAGCTCTAGGCTAGCGCTCTACCACTTGAGCCACAGCGCCACCTCCGGCTTTTTTCTTTTTTGCTTATGTGGTGCTGAGGAATCGAACCCAGGGCCTCAGGCATGCAAGGCAAGCACTCTACCACTGAGCCATCTTCCCAGCCCCTAGAATTTAATTCTTAATAAAAATCCAGGATTGCAATTTCAAATCTTCTGTTTTTTTCCCCTAATATTAAATTTTCCCAACCTTACCATTCTTTCTTCGTGTGTGTGTATGTGAGTATGTGTGTGTATGTGTGTACATGCACACATGCATGTGTGTGCATGCATGCATATGTGTGTTTGTATATTTGTGTGTACCAGTGTTGAGACTTGAATTCAGGGTCTTGTGCTTATGCTTGGCTTCTTGACTCAAAGCTGATGTTCTATACAAGTGCAACACCCCCACTTCTGCCTTTTTGCTGGATAATAGAAGATAATAGTCTCTTAGATTTGTCTTCCTGGACTGGCTTCAGATTGGAAGGCTTAAATTTCAGCCTCCTGAATGACTAGGATTACATGTGTGAGTCACATGTAATTTTGGGTGATATTTGTGCACCATTGAGCCCGATGGCTTCATAACTCAAGAATAACACCTTTGATGTTACCCTGAGGTGTACATGAGCTGTGTTCACTGTGTCCAGTACAAACATAGATTTTGATCTAGAAGTTAGGAATGAGACCAGGATTAGAGATTTGGAGGTGGTGGACACACACAGGAAAAAGTACAAATCCTTGTGGTGGCGTCGTGTGTGGAATGAGAATATGCAAATAACCTGAAAATGAAACTATAGAAACCAGTCTTCAAGGGATAAGGTAATGGACTGGGAAAAGCTGATAAAAAGATCAGAATGACAAGGATGAATTAGTATTAGGAAAATATTTTTTGTTCTTAACATATTGTAAAGACACTGTAGAGAGGGGTTACAGTTACCTGAGCAAGGTAATGAGTCCATTTCCTATTGAGCATTGTTACACCCTCCTTTGTTTTTCCCCTACCATCCCTTTCCTCCCCACCTCCCCAACTCCTCCCGCCCTCCCCCCCCCAAAGATGTAAAATTTGTTTTCAACATACTGTCTTGTACGTCTCATTGTTACAATTGGTTATCCTGTATCCTTATTTCAGCATTTTGTTATTTTCCTTCCCCTCCTCAAATTAGAAAAATGTATATACAAGATGTAGGACACTGGAATCAAATACAGTGACAACAGGGATTGTCCCATGGGGGAAGAACATACAAAGAAACAAAAAAATCACATAGTACATTATAAATATATTAAAAAAAACAGCAACAAAGATAAAACCTCTTGTGTCCCTATCTTGGGGTTCATTGCGCTTAGCATCAGATTATATGGTCATATGTACATAGCTTTTGACCTCTTCTGCTTGTCCTAGAGATAGGAAAATTTTTAACCAAGGTTAATGATGAAAATATTATTCAAGAAGAAGTGGTCAACAATGTCAAGCATGCTAGGTGGGAATTTTAAAAATTGAATTATACCTCTAACTAGAAGTCTCTCAGAGGCAGATTGTAGTCAACAGCACATGCCTACACATTTCAAAAAATGAATGGAAGAGATAGGCAATGATCTATAGACAGAACGGAAGGAGATCAAGTCATTGCTAAAGATAATGAAGGCGAACACAGCTGTGAGGATGCTCACAGAATGCAAGATATTCCAGCAAACTATGATAAAAGAATAGGCTGTGTTTAGTTTTTCTTTTTTAAAAAACCAGGAGCCAGTGGCTCACACCTGTAATCCTCCCTACTCAAGAGGCTGAGATCTGAGGATTGCGGTTTGAAGCTAGCCTATGCAGAAAAGTTCTTGAGACTTATCTCCAATTAACTATCAAGAAAGCTGAAGTGGAGCTGTGGCTCAATTGTTAGAGCACTAGCTTTGAGTAAAAAAGCTCAGGGACAATGCCCAGTTCATGCCCTGACCCTCTTTCTCCCCAAACCAATATGATACAGAAGTTTTTTTTTTAATCATTGGAAAATTATTTTTAAATAGTTGTACAAAGGAGCTTTAGTTCAATTTGTCAATTTAGGTGTATAATGCATCTTGGTCAGAGTCACCCTTTCCATCATTTTCACCCCCACCCTGTCTATCCCAACCCACCCATCTTCTTACAGAAAGAAACAGTACAGACAGAACAGTTACTTCTGTGTCTATCAGGAAGTGGTGACAGAGCTTTATGGAAAGTGTGTGTTCTCCTGTTAACTCACAGGCCTGTCACACTGTAAATGTATTTCCAAAGAAGGGAAAGAGTCTTCATCCTGATAACTGCCACTTCCAGGAAAGCTGTACAGAAAATAGCAATAACACTTGAGGGCAGCTTAAAGTTCTTCTCAGACCTTTTGAGAAAGCCCACTACAGATTAGGCACATGTTCTTGGGATTTGATGGTTTGCCAGTAGAAATCTTTCTTTTTCCTTAAATTTATATATTCTGTGCAGAACACTCTGAGCTTGTTGTTGAAATTCCAATTAGGGCTTTCAAATAATTTGGCAATAGTAATTTCTTATACCGCCCTGAGCTCTTTTCCTAGAATTGTGATGAGTTTTTGCAGATGATGTCAAATTTCTGTGTAAGAATTTGGAACATCTGGTTGACATTTAAACTACAGGCCCTCAAGACAAGTTAGAATAGGGTTTTGAAGACTGACTTTGGCCTTGACATGGTTATCAACGCTGAGCTAACATCACAGCTGTTAGGACCTTGCAAAGTACTTTCCAGTGTTTCATGTTAGAAGTTTAGGAATATGGCTGTTGGATTTTTCCCTAGTTAGAAGGGCTGCTTATAATAATTGCTTTAGTTTAATATGCCTTACAGTTTTATAGACTCCATTTGCTCCTCACAATTATCCTTATGATATATGTAAAGCAGAGGAATATTATTTTTAATAGGAAAATATAATATAATGAGGATGGTTTATTTAAAGTCTCATTGCTACTTGGCATGGAAAACAAAATTGAACTCATATCCTCTTCTAAACTAGTATTTGATGCCTATGTATCATGGTATTTGATTTAGAGTAATAATAGGAATGAATTTCTTTATTTTTATTTTTTCTTTATTTTTAATTTTTATTGAAAAGGTGATGTACGGAAGGGTAACAGTTCCATAAGTCAGGTACTGAGTACATAGAAATGAATTTTATTTATAGCAGGTGGAATACTACACACTTTCCTATTTTTTATGTCTTCAATGGTTGAACATCATCTATAAATTGTAGTTTTACCTAAAGCAGGATACCAAGTTCTGTGTGAAAATAGTACGGACTGTGGAGTCAGACTAGCTGAGGCTAGAATCCCAGCTATTCCCAATGTTTGAAATGAGTTATCTCTGGAAATGTATTTCCTAAGCTTTGATTATTCATATTTAAAAAGGGTTGACAATGGCTCCTTACATGCCCTTATAACGCACATGGTACAATGTTTACAAAAAAGAAAAAAATGCTTTTAAGTCCAAGCAAGCAGAAAACTCAATTTTAATACAGTACACATTATTGTCAGTAATGCAATATTAAATAACAAATTAGAAAATAAAAATTGCATATTTTAGTAATTTACTATATGTTTAATATTCTGATTTTAGATGAGAATTTTTTGTGCTGGTGTGTTGTATTTAAATTTGTAAATTAGTTGTATACGAGATAGGAGGACACAAATGAACATTCTAATTTCCTTTTTCATATATATATGTATCTATATATCTCCATGTTTTACTTTGTCCTATTTTTATTTTTTTATTTTTTGCCAACCTGGGCACTGTCCCTCAGCTCTTCAGCTTAAGGTAAGTGTTCTACCACTTGAGCCACAGTGCCACTTCTGGCTTTTTCTGCTTATGTGGTACTGAGGAATTGAACCCAGGGCCCCATGAATGCGAGGCAAGTACTCCACCAATGAGCCACCTTCCCAGCCCCACTTTGTCCTACTTTTAATATATATATATATATATGACATATACTATATATTAATATATTTATAATATGAGGGTATGTTTTTGTAATTTTCTATATATACAGAGAGCACTTTGAAAATTTTACCCTTTCTCTCATTTTCCTTTTGAAAAACTTTCTATACTAATCAGTGAGTGCTTTTGTATTTGCCAGTCCTGGGGCTTGAACTCAGGGCTTGGGCACTGTCCCTGAGCTTCTTTTGCTCAAGGCTAGCACTCTACCACTTGAGCCACAGCACCACTTCCAGCTTTCTGTTTATGTGGTACTGAAGAGTCAAACCCAGGGCTTCATGCAGCTAGGCAAGCACTCTACCACTAAGCCACATTTCCAGCTGACTGCTTTTTTTCATGACAGTCATGGGGCTTGAACTCAGGGCCTGAGCACTGTTCCTGAGCTTCATTTGTTGAAGGTTAGTGCTCTACCACTTGAGCCACAGTTCCACTTCAAACTTTTTTTTGTCATTAATTAGAGATAGAATCTCACAGACTTTTATGCTCAGGCTGGCTTTGAACTGTAATCTTCAGATCCCAGCCTCCAGGGTAGATTACAGGCGTGAGCCACTGGCACCTGGAAATGAGTGCGTTTTTGTTTTTCCAGTACTGGGTCTTGAACTCAGGGAGTGGACATTGTCCCTCAGCTTTGTTGTTAAGGAATGGTACTTTATCACTTCAAGGAGCACTTTTATAGTGAATAGGAAATGATAAAAATGAATGCTATTATAAACACTAAATATAATTACGAGCTGGTTTAAACACTATCTGATAAAATATTAAGAATGTGCAAGTGAAAAGCTTTCTAAACAATCAATAGCCCTGTGGTGAATAGAGTAAGTGGCTGATATGTAAGTAAAAATTCATGTACTTGATTCTTCTGCTCACTGCACATATTTACTCATTTATACATCTATTTACTCATTTCAGCAGCTAATGCTTAAGTGTCCATCATGTCCCAGAAACTACAAAAGGATAAAACGGTAGACTTATAGACTCAAAGATAGTTGTTGGTGACTTGCCTTTTCACCAGAATTGTAAGAACTAAGAAGTCCTGTGCATTCATGTGCATGTACTCTATATGCACTGTGAGTTACTCAAGGAGAACAGGGCATAGAAAAATGGCAGCTCCAGGAAAATAGTAGATTGTGACTGTCATGCACTCAATAATAACAGAAAGATTGTAGTTCATTTGCCATTGAGAAATCCTACAAAATGATAGGAATAGGTTTTTAACTATCACTAAAATACCAAATAGTATTATTAAAGAAACTAATCATCAAGGAGTTCACACAAGAAAAGATAGAATTACAGGTTTTTATGAGAAGATTGTTTACCTTGGGATAGAGTAATATAAATTTAACTGAGATTTCACAAATCCTTGAAATTATCAATAGGTATTAGCGTGCTTAATTCTGTACTGTACTTGGCATAGGGCACAAAGAATGTACTTCTTCTTTTCCATGATGTAGGTCAAAGCAAAGATATTTTATGATTTAATGATTAGATAGATGACACTGGTTTTTACTGATTTATTTTAACACTGTCATTTAAAAATGGATATTTTTCAGATGGTGCCCATAATAGAATAGACAGCTGTGTTTGAATTCCATTTCTGTCCTAATTACTTGTGTAATCTTAAGTAGGTCATTGAACAACTCTGAGCTTTAGTTTTCCCACCTATTAATTAGGCCCAGTGATTTCTAAGGCAGACATGGGATATAACAAGCACTAAATATGGTAAGGTAAAGATATGCTTAGGTTGGTATCCTGGACACATGGAGACCAAAAAAGTTATCTTTTTTTTATTAAAAAATGTGATGAATGGTTATAAGATGGAAAAGCTCACTGAAAGCTATTGGACAATAGTGGTGTATGAGAGACTGGGAGAGAAAGTAATAGAGGGGATTAGTCAGGCAAAGTATAATCTTGCAAATTTAAAATATCGTTGTGAAATCCCTTTGTACAACTAATGTACACTAAAAATTACAGGAAACTAAAATAGATTCTGCTGGGGGTGGATGTAGTGGGAGGCCAATGGAGAGGGTAAATGAAGTACTTTATACACATGCATGAAAATAGACTAAGGAGACCTATTGAAATTGCTTTACAAAGAGGAGAGGAAGGACAGAGAGTGATAGAAAGGATGAGTTTGACTGGAGTGTATTGTATGTATGTTTGGAATTGTTACAATGAATCCCCTTTGTACAGCAAACGTATGCCAACAAAAATGTTAAACTTCAAAAAGTAATGGAATTCATGGTGTTTTTCAACTTTAATTCCATTTAAAATATTATATATATATTATTGTAAAGATACTGTACAGAGGGGTTACAGTTACAGGAGCAAGGTAATGAGTCCATTTCCTATGGAGCATTGTTACATCCTCCTTTATTTTCCCCCTACCATGTTTCATCCCCACCTCCCTCCCCCCAAAGTTGTAAAGTTTATTTTCACCATACTGTCTTGTACATCTCATTGTTACAATGGGTCATCCTGAATTCTTATTTCAGCATTTTGTTATTTCCCTTCCCCTCCCCAAATTAGAAAAATGTATACACAAGATGCAGAACACTGGAATCAAATACAGTGACAATAGGGGTTATACAATGGGAGGAGAACATACAAAGAAACAAAAAAAAATCACATAGTACATTATAATTACATTAAAAAGAACAGCAAGAAAGATAAAACCTCTTGTGTCCCTATCTTGGGGTTCATTTCGCTTAGCATTGGGTTATATGGTCATATGTACATAGCTTTTGACCTCTTTTGCTTGTCCTAGACATATACTAGTTATTGCAGATAAGGGAAACCATGGGACCTATTTTTCTTTGGATCTGGCTTACTTCACTTAATATAATTTTTTCCAAGTCTTTCCATTTCCTAACAAGTGGGACAATGCCATTATTTCTGATGGAGTTACAGAATTCCATAGTATATATATAACACATTTTCTTGATCCATTTATCTACTGAGGGACATCTGGGTTGGTTCCATATCTTAGCTATGGCAAATAATGCTGCGACAAACATAATTGTGCTGGTAGCTTTAGTGTGGTCTTGTTTGTAAACATTTGGGTAAATGCCCAAAAGTGGGATTGCTGGGTCATAGGGGAGCTCTATGTGGAGTCTTCTGAGGAACCTCCATACTGCTTTCCAAAGTGGTTGAACAAGTTTACATTCCCACAACAATGCGGTAGGGTTCCCTTTTGGTCACATCTCCTCCAGCAGCTGTTATTTGATTTCTTTTCTTTTTTCTTTTTTCTTGTGAAAATACCATATAGAGGGGCTACAATTACATGGGCAAGATAATGAGTACATTTCTTATCAAGCATTGTTGCCTCCTCCTTTGTTTCCCCTTCCCATCTCCCCTCCCCCTCCACCCCCTCCACCCACCCCCTTCCCCCTTGTTTCCCCCCTCCCCAAAGTTATAAAGTTCGTTTTTCCAACATAACTACTTGTACATCTCATTGTTGCAATGGGTCCACCTGTATCCCTATTTAAACAATTTGTTTTTTTCTTGATTATAGCCACTCTAACTAGGTGAGGTGGAATCTCAATGTTGTTTTGATTTGCATTTCTTTTATGGCTAGAGAAGTTGAATATTTCTTCATGTGTCTATTGACCATCCTTCTTTCCTCTTCAGAGAAGTTTCTCTTTAAGTCTTTAGCCCACTTATTTATTGGGCAGTTGTTCCTTTTGGATTTGTTGTTGGGGGATTTAATTTTTTGAGTACATTTTAGATAGGAGACCCTTGTCCATTGTATGGCTAGTGAAGATCTTCTCCCAATCTGTGGGCTTTCTATTGATCTTGCTTGCTATGTCCTTTGCTGTGCAGAAGCTTTGCAATTTCATGCAATCCCATTTCCAATCTTTCTTTCTACTTTAAAATATTTTAAGATGTTATTTTTATTCTTTCCAAGTAGTTGTACAAAAGAGATTCATTTACCAAAGCAGTTTATGAATACATCTTCACCAATGCCCCAGCTTTCCTAATTCTCTCCCATCCCTCACAAGCCACCCCTCCCCTCAATTTTCTTAATTTTATAGGATGTACATTGAACTTTATGACTACATTTTCTCCCCCTTCCTTTCTTCATTTGTCTACCTCACTCCCCTTGAGCCTTTTCTCCACCTTTCAAATACCCATATCCTGTTTATTTTGTTGGTCTATGAGTTAGCCTCTCTAAGGAATTACACCATTTAGTTCTCCCATGAATCTACCCAGTGTACATTTGTGTACACTTAGACACTACTCCAAAGTGTTTACTTCTACATTTATAAATGAATTCTAGTTTCCAGCTATGAGAGAAAACATGTGATCTTTCTCTCTTTGGGCCTAACTTATTTTCCTTAACATGATTTTATTCCCAAATCTGTGATCCCATCTTTTGGCTTTCTTTCCTTCACTCCTCTGCTGTGGGAACACTAGTCTTACTCTTTGGGGAAATCCATCATGCAATTGGTGTCTTAGAGCTTCTTCATTGGAAAGTTTTTCCCTTGGATCTTTGACTAGCTCTTATTTCTGCTCTACATAGGTCTCCCATTAAATTTTACTTCCTTGGTGATTCTTCCCTGCTTACTTCTTAAAATGGAATTCCATCTACAACATCAATGCCTTCTCTTTGTATCCTGTCTTATTTTTCTCCACAGCTATTACTGCTTCTAAAGGCTAAAAATATTACTTATTAATTTTTTGTGGCCCATTTCCCCTTGAAAATGAGCTTCACAAAACAGAGACTGTCAAGTTCACTACTAAATTCCCAGAGTTCAGAATAGTGCCTGATAGCTCATGGATGTTCAACAACTCAATAAATATTTACTAAATGAATAATTACTATTATCAGAGTACATAGGAATGGACTAAGATAGAACAGAATTTAGGAGTCATTAGCATAGAGATGATATACAAAACTTGAGGAATAGCTGGGATGATCCAAGGGAAGCTATGGATTGTGAGAAGAAATGGATCTAGCCTTAGTGCTGTGGGACTCCTATCCAATATTTGCAAGATAGATTGAGGGGAGGTTCCGGGAAGATGGCGGAGGAGAAGCTGGAATCTGAACAAGCTCTTGCATAGAAAACAGTTTCAGAGTTCCAGTGAACAGTCCCAAGCCAGAGAATCACACCAAGTGTGCCATCACAGGACAGAGAGTTAGTCAAGAGAGGGGAAGCCAAGCAGACACATCTGAGCAGCTGCCGCTGCGGCGGCAGGGTCGCAGCGGCGACCACCGCCGCGGAGGCATACCTGAGACGCAGTCCGGGACGAAGGAGCCAGACGCAGCGGACGAGCGGATTCTACTCAACACCAGCAAGAACCGACAAGGAGCGGACAACTTCATCCTGCACTTTGCAGACCAGAGACGACCCGGGATCCAAGACTCCACGTGAGTAGAAGCCCCGCTTCCTCACTCCTTCTCTGGGAGCAGAGGAGGGAAGGCCACCCCTCCCCCCCCCCCAGCACCGGTGATCTCCATCTTGGATACCGACAAAGCTCGGAGGAGCGGCTAGCTCCAGCTCAGGCCTTGGAATAGAGCTAGTCATTTGGCAGTTCACGGGAACTTGGCGGCCAGGTGACCTCACAGACTCAGTTCCATCCAGGGAGGGGTCGCCCAGCTCAGGCACCAGCCATTGGAGTGGCTCTCCTCGCTGGGTGGCCAGAGCCAGAGGCTGCCCCTCCCTCTAGCAGCCACCACAATCAATTGAAAAACAGAAACCCTGAGAATGGCTCCAGGCTGGGTGCTGTGAGTTTTTTTTTCACAAAATAGCCCCAGGGAAAAGCTACTGTTCCTTGAAAGACCTCAACTCTACCCAGAACCTAGCCTCATCACTGCATCCCCCTCTTTTGTGATTCTCAAAGCAGATCACCCTCCCAGTAAACTAACCTGGGAGGGGGATCTCAAAATCTTGGGTAAAGCAGAGCATTTTTCTGCCTGTTCCAACAAACTGACTTAAGGAACCAATCAAGCCACAGGACCTCAAGCTGACCAGAGACTCCAACCAGACTCTGGTTACAGACAAAAGGGAGATACAGGACTCTTCCCACCCCTCCCAAAAAAAAAAAAAAAATCAAAAAACTTTTTTTTTTCTTCTTCTTCTTTTCTTTTTTTCTTTTTCTTGTTTTGTTTTTTTTTCGTTTTTTGTTACCTTATATATATATAAAAAATTTTTTTTTTGCTTTTCTAAAACTTTTATTAATCTTTAATTTTTGCCTCTTCTGAAAAAATAATTGTTTTCCATTAATTTTTTTTTCTCCTCTTATAATTTTTATTTTAGGAATACGTGAATGTGTGTTTTCTTTTGTTTTCTTGTCTTCTTTCTCTTTTTCATCCATTCTTAATTATCTTTTTGTTTTTGTTTTTTTTTCTAGCTCTACTGAACTTCTGATCTTTTCTTCTCACTTTCCTATCCTTTCCAACTTTTCCTCTTTGTTCACCTTTAGGTGACTTAACTCTTGTCCTGCACATCCTCAGATAAACCCGTAGTTAACCAGTAGACCCTATCCCCCATTGTGTACACACTTAATCCACAAACTTATTACTCAATTCAAAACCTCTGAGACTTAAATTCATTAATAACAGTACTACCTCTTTATACCTATATAATATTTTAAGCATTTTTTAAAAGTTTTTCTCATCTCCTCTATGTCCCTCCCTTTCTCTCAACATATTCATATCCCTCTATAAATAGATGGTCTTTTAATCTCTAAAATAACATTAATTTTTACGTCTCTATTTTTTTTTCTGGTCTCTTTTCATTCCCCTTTCCCTTTCTTCCCTTTTCTCTCTCTCTCTACTTACATCCTACCCAACCTATTTCCTGCATTGTGATTAGGACATAGTTAACTCTCCCTGTGCCTTCCCACACCAATCTATTCCTATTTTTTACCCACATCTCTCCCTAACCCTAATAATTTCTGGTTTTCCAAATTCTTCTCTGCGGTTCAAAGTCCTTTAACATATAGTTGTTTGATGTCGAATAGATGTATCTGTTGAACTAGATTGTATCTGTAGACTATTGACTGTACAAATGCAAACTTTGGTTGATGGTTGCCTTAAGATAGTGTTCTAGCACAAAACTGGTGCTATCTTCATCTCAAATGGGCAGAGTAAGCCGGAAAAACACAAGAAAAATGGCAAATTCGGGTATCTCAATTCCCAATCCTGATAATCAGGGGTTAGAACAGATAATGAATAATCCAGAGGAGAGTTCCCAAACAGCTCTACAAACACTGCTGGCAAACATGATAAATGAAAAGTTTGACAACGTACAAAGGACTCTGTATGAGCGTGATAGGGAGAGAGAGGAGGCATCCCAGAAGTTTATACAGGAATATCATAAGCGTGAGGAAGCTACTCAAAAACTGATACAGGATTTGCGTGAACAACTTGAGAATACTCAAAGAGAAAGGGAGGAATGGCATGAGCAGGCTGAGAACACTCAAAGAGATCTGCAGGAATCCCGCGAACGGGAGGAAGCTAATCAAAGAGTAATACAGGAATTGAGAGACCAGGTAGAGAACACACAAAGATCACTAAAGGCATTCATGGAATCCATTAACAAAGAGATGAAGGAAGTCAGGGAGACCACAAAGGGAATGCTGAATGGAACCCAACAGAAGGAATGGGAGCCCAAAGAAACCATAACCAATCAACTAAGTGATTTGAGGACAAACACTGAACACCAAATTAAGGAAGTAAAGAAATTCATACAAGACCTAAAACAGAGCTTCAACAAAGAACTTGAAGCCATCAAAGCTGACCAACTAGAAGGAAAAGAGATAAAAAACAAAGTAGAGAGTCTTGACAGCAGGTTAGAACATGCAGAAGATCGAATCTCAGGGATTGAAGACAGCCTAGATATTATAGAGAAAGAACATACAACCATCCAAGACAAGTCCAAGAAATATGATAGATCTATCCAACACCTGGAAGACACCATCAGAAGGCCTAATCTAAGGATAATGGGTGTAGAGGAGCACCTAGAAACAGAAGTTAATGGTCTAGGAAATCTGTTTAACAGGATCCTAGCAGAGAACTTCCCAAACATGCAAAAAGATAGGCCTGTCCAGATACAAGAAGCCTTTAGAACCCCAAATAGACCAGACCAGAATAGGACATCCCACCGTCACATTATAATCCACACAGGATCAACTCAGAACAAGGAAAAGATCCTTAAAGCTGTCAGAGAGAAAAGGGTAATCACTTATAAAGGGAAACCAATTAGAATCACCTCAGATTTCTCAGCAGAGACAATCAAAGCCAGAAGAGCCTGGAATGATGTATGCCATGCCCTAAAAACAAACAACTATCAACCAAGAATACTGTACCCAGCTAAACTCTCCTTCATAACTGAAGGCCAAATAAAAACCTTCCATAGCAAAGAAAAATTGAAACAATACATCTCCACCAAACCAGCCCTACAAAAGATTCTTAAAGATGTCCTACACATAGAAAACCAACAAGACCGCAATAAAGGCCAAGAAACTGCACCCAAACTGAGAATCCAAGAACCATAGGAAGAAACCAGTTTTCGGAGCCCCCAAGAAGGTAGATAACATGGCAGGAACTCCCAAATACCTCTCAGTCCTATCTCTTAATGTTAACAGACTGAACTCTCCAATTAAGCGACATAGACTGTCTAGTTGGATTAAAAAACAAGACCCTTCTATCTGCTGCCTGCAGGAGTCACATCTTGCCCGTAAAAACAAACACATTTTCAATGTTAAAGGCTGGAACAAAATCTACCAAGCAAACGGACCGCATAAACAGGCGGGAGTTGCAATCCTAATATCAGATAAAATAGACTTCAAATTAAAATTCGTGAAAAGAGATAAAGAAGGTCGCTACATACTAATTAAAGGATCTCTCCTTCAGGAGGATATTACAATTCTAAATATCTATTCGCCAAACAATGGAGCACCCAAATTTATCAAAGAAACACTACTTTCCCTCAAATCCCATATAGATCCAAAGACATTAATCGTTGGGGATTTTAACACACCACTCTCCCCACTAGATAGATCAACTCGGCAAAAACTCAACAGAGAAACCGCAGATCTAAACAGCTGCATAGATCAACTAGACTTAACAGACATTTACCGAACATTTCACCCAGCAGCATCAGAATACACGTTTTTCTCAGCAGCACATGGAACGTTTTCTAAAATAGACCACATTTTAGGCCACAAAGCAAACTTGTCTAAATTCAGAAACATTGAAGTTATACCTTGCATTCTCTCTGACCACAAGGGAATAAAGTTAGAACTCAACACCAAAAGCCACCAAAGAAAGTCCGGTATCACATGGAGGCTGAACAACACACTGCTGAATCATGAGTGGGTCATGGAAGAGATTAGAAAGGAAATTCAAATGTTCATGCTATTCAACAAAAATGAACACACAAAAGACCAGCTCCTCTGGGACACAGCAAAGGCAGTACTCAGAGGGAAGTTTATAGCTCTGAGCTCCTACATCAACAAATTGGAAAGATCTGAAACTAACAATTTAATGACACATCTAAACCTCCTTGAAAAAGAGCAGCAAGATAAACCCCAATCCAGTAGACGGAAAGAAATAATCAAAATTAAATCAGAATTAAATGAATTAGAATCCAAAAAAACTATAGAAAGAATCAACAAAACAAAGAGTTGGTTCTTCGAAAAACTCAACAAAATTGACAGACCCTTAGCAAATCTTATCAGAAAAAGAAGAGAACACACCCAAATTAATAAACTCAGAGATGAGAATGGAAACATCACCACGGAAACAACCAAGATTCAGAACATTATAAGGGAATACTTCTCAAAACTTTATGCTAATAAGTTTGAGAACTTGACAGAAATGGACCTCTTCCTAGCAAATATTGACATGCCAAAACTAAACCAAGATGAGGTAAACTATCTTAACAGGCCCATATCAAGCATTGAAATAGAAACAGCAATAAGAGACCTCCCAGCTAAGAAAAGTCCAGGACCAGATGGTTTTACAGCGGAATTTTACAAGGCCTTCAAAGCAGAGCTCACACCAATTCTCCTCCAACTCTTCAATGAAATTGAAAGAGAAAGCTCACTACCGAACACATTCTATGAAGCCATCATAACCCTCATCCCAAAACCAGGCAGGGACTCATCAAAGAAAGAGAACTATAGACCCATTTCTTTGATGAACATTGATGCAAAACTTCTCAACAAAATTTTGGCCAATCGACTTCAACAATTCATCCAAAAAATCATACACCACGATCAAACAGGATTCATTTCAGGGATGCAAAGCTGGTTCAATATACGCAAATCAATTAATATTATTCATCACATCAACAGGAGCAAGAATAAGAACCACATGGTTATCTCAATAGACGCAGAAAAAGCATTCGACAAGATCCAACACCCCTTTATGATGAAGGTTTTGAAAAAATTAGGAATCCATGGAACATTCTTCAATACAATAAAGGCTGTATATGACAAACCTACAGCCAGCATTATACTCAATGGTGAAAAACTAAAGCCATTTCCTCTTAACTCAGGAACAAGACAAGGATGCCCACTCTCTCCACTTCTCTTCAATCTAGTATTAGAATGCCTAGCTACAGCAATAAGACAAGATGCAGACATAAAGGGGATCCAAATAGGGAAAGAAGAAATAAAACTCTCCCTCTTTGCAGATGACATGATCTTGTATTTAAAGAATCCCATAGACTCCACTCCCAAATTACTCAAGCTGATTCAAAACTTTGGCAAAGTAGCAGGTTATAAAATTAACCCCCAAAAATCAATGGCTTTTCTGTATGCCAACAATGAGAAAAGTGTGGCTGAAATTAGGAAAGCAACTCCATTTGTAATAGCCCCACAAAAAATAAAATACCTAGGAATTAACTTAACTAAAGAAGTGAAGGACCTCTATGATGAAAACTTTAAAATCTTGAAAAAGGAAATCAACACAGAACTTAAAAAATGGCAAAACCTCCCATGCTCCTGGATTGGAAAGATTAACATCGTGAAAATGGCAATACTTCCCAAGGCTATCTACAAATTCAACGCAATACCTATCAAAATTCCACCCTCATTCTTCAAGGAAATAGAAGAGGCAATCCAAAAATTCATATGGAACAATAAAAGACCCCGAATAGCAAAAACGCTCCTCAACGGAAAGAACACTGCTGGAGGAATATCAGTACCAAATTTCAAACTCTACTATAAAGCCATAGTAATCAAAACAGCTTGGTATTGGCATAAGAACAGACCTCAGGACCAATGGAATAGAATTGAAAACCCAGAAATGAACCTACAGACCTATAGCCATCTAATCTTCGATAAGGGAGCTAAAACAATAGAATGGAAGACAGACAGCCTCTTCAGTAAATGGTGCTGGCAAAACTGGTTAACTACATGTAGAAAACTAAAGCTAGATCCTTATATATCACCCTGCACCAGAATCAACTCCAAATGGATCAAAGACCTTGAACTCAAAGCAGACACTCTGAAAACACTACAGGATGGAATAGGAGAAACCCTGGGTCTCCTTGGCACAGGCCGAAATTTTCTGAATAAAGACCCGGAAACACAACAAATCAAAGAAAGGCTGGACAAATGGGATTGTATAAGGTTGCAGAGCTTCTGCAGGGCAAATGACATAGCTAGCAAGATCAATAGAAAGCCCACGGACTGGGAGAAGATCTTTACTAGCCATACAACGGACAAGGGTCTCATATCTAAAATATACTTGGAACTCAAAAAATTAAACCACCCAACAACAAATCCTCAAAGAAACAACTGCCCAATAAGTAAGTGGGCGAAAGACTTAAAGAGAAGCTTCTCTGAAGAAGAAAGAAGGATGGCCAATAGACACATGAAGAAATGTTCAACATCCCTAGCCATAAAAGAAATGCAAATCAAAACAACATTGAGATATCACCTCACTCCAGTTAGAACAGCAAAAATCAAGAACTCTAACAACAACAGATGCTGGAGGGGATGTGGACAGAAAGGAACCTTACTTCATTGTTGGTGGGAATGTAAACTTGTTCAACCACTTTGGAAAGCAGTATGGAGGTTCCTCAAAAGACTCCACATAGAGCTCCCCAATGACCCAGCAATCCCACTTTTGGGCATTTACCCAAATGATCACAAACAAGGCCACACTAAAGCTTCCAGCACAACTATGTTTATTGCAGCATTATTTACCATAGCTAAGACATGGAACCAACCCAGATGCCCCTCAGTAGTTGAATGGATCAAGAAGATGTGGTATATATACACAATGGAATTCTATGCCTCCATCAGAAAGAATGACATTTCCCCATTTGTTAGGAAATGGAAAGGCTTGGAAAAAATTATATTAAGTGAAGTAAGCCAGGCCCAAAGAAACATAGGTCCCATTGTTTCCCTTATTTGCAATATCTAGTATAGGTATGAGTCAAGCGGAAAAAGTCAAATAATGTGATGTTATGAAAACGAAACCTCAAATATGTATTTTAATGTTTTTGTTTCTTTCATGCATGTGTTTCTAACGCATTTATAATATTATCTCTTTGTTGCTTTGTATGTCCCTCCCCCACAGTGTAACCCCCGCTTTCACTATATTTGATGTCAGTATAACATGTGGAGGAGATGGGGACAAACAAGTCGTTTAAGGATTCAGGTGGACCTGTTGCAACAATGAGAAGTACAAAATGTCATGTCAAAACCAGCTTTACAATGTCGGGGGGGGGGGAGGGGGGGTATGATTGGGTGGGAGGGAGGGGGGAGGCTGGGAAGGGAGGTGAAGGGTAAACAAAGGAGGAGGCTGCAATGCTTGGTAAGAAATGTATGCATTATCCTGCCCATGTAATTGTAACCCCTCTGTACAGTATGTTCTCAAATAAAATAAAATTAAATTAAAAAAAAAAAAAAAAAAAAAGATAGATTGAGGAGATGGGGAGAAGGGTCAAAGCCAGTGCAGATCAAAAGAAGAGGAATCCAGTGAGTCTTGAAGACACGCTTTTAAAAAGATAATGCTGCAGATGGGAGGAGCAATTCCTTTGGCATTTGATCTTTTTTTCAACAATATTATTTCCAGCATTATTACACTATATAACTAAAACATTCATATTAAGGCTATTCATTATACATGAAGAGAAAGTGCTCAAGCAATTGATATTGTGATAGCATGTATCATAATTATAATTGTTTATCTACTTATTTTTCTATAGCTCTTTATTGAGATTCTCACTTATCAAATAGTTGAGATACCTTCATTCTTAAATTGCTCTAAAAGATTTTTTTGTACTCTATTATTTTGTCTTTCCCTATTTTTCACCATGTAGTTGTTAAGAACAAAGAAATTGGATTGCAGTGTGGTAGGTAGATGACTGAAACCAAAGTAACACCAGAATATGTATTAACTCTTGGAGATCATATGTTAAAAATGATATTGTTGCTTACCAAGACATACCAGTAATCTGAAAGCAAAATCATGAAGCTGTTTGAAAAATAGGAGGGTAGACAATAATATTTGGATTCAGGTAATACAGATTTACTAAATCAACTTTTCTGGCTTATGGTTGCTCGGACAAATCTAAGTTTGATTTTCCAAAGAATCATCAGAAAATTAGTGTTACTTTATTGTTGCTGCTGCTAAATAATTTCCTTGGTTTTTGAACTACTTTAAGGAAGTCTTTAAAAAATAGAGCTGAACACACATTTTCATAGTTGATTTTATCTGTCTTTAATATCCGGATATTTCATTTTTAGAAATGTATTTGAAGCCACAGTCACCTTGGTCACTGGTAAAATACATGTTATTTACTTCTCTCAGAAGAAATTGTTCTTTCAGTTTAAGTATCATGTAGCATTTCAACATTGTTCTCCTAGCTGTGAAGGAAAAAACTGTACTCTTTGGCATTATAGTAAATTATATACAATTACAGATTTTGCTTAAAGTTATTTCTTACTAGTTCAGAAAGTATCTATAGTTGCAAATGGAATTTCATGTTAAGCAAAACTTTAGAGTCAATTTGTATTAGGTTTAAGGTATTAGCAACTTATTTTCTCTCATAATTATTGTTTCTGATACAGGTAAGAACAAAATTTTCTCAAATTGCACTTCTGTATAATTACAGCTTGAAAATGTAAGGAATGAGCATGTTAAAACTTTGATTATTATCATCACATATAGAAATGATTTTCCCTTCTCATGTCCCTCCCTTGGTTCTTTTTCTCTTCTGTTTTGCAAAAATTTGAAGTGACATATAAATATACATGTATACCTATATGTTCACACCCCTATATGTAATAAAATATAATATGATATAAGAAACATAATATATTATAACAATGGTAACAAATGTGAAACAAAGAAAAAAAATAAAAGATAGGTAAAGAAAGTGAAATTTAGGTGTGAGATTGAATGCCTGACTTGTAATCTCCAAATCCTATGTATCATACAGGGATTTTATGATTTTTGTGAGTGTGAAATTTAGGCTTCTGATTGACCACATGAAGAAAGAGATGCAATGTGCTTTTCTATAAGGAAAAAAATAAATGAATAACTTAGGACCATTAATATTATCTTGGCAGTGAGACCAGATAGATGTTTTTACCCTTGGTCCTCCTCAAGAGGATGCTATTTGAAACAATGAAGAAAGTCTTCAACAGTTAACGTAGAATCATTTATACGACCTTTGGAATTCAGACAAAGTTCAAATCAGTAAAAGCAATTCAGGTCCTTAGAAGTGGAGAGTGTGGAAGACGCTTGCAAGATACTGTGATCAAAGTGTAATGTTCCCTACAGAGTTACTCTCTTTTATGTGATGATATTTTTATGAATGGTAGGTTTCATGTCTTTTCCAGCAGTGATTTTTGAAGCTATAGGTTGCATCTGCCAAAAATAGCAAAATTAATTGGTTTGCAAGGAACTTTTAAAAATGAAAAGAATTACTTATATAACTGTATAACTGTAACTCCCCTCCCTGTTCATCATCTTTACAATAAATTTTAAAAAATGAAAAGAAGACAAATGAGGAGAAAGGGGAAGAATGTGGTAAAACAAATCACTATATATATCCTACAAAATTAAGAAAAGTGAGGGAAGGGATATGTTAGGAAAGGTGGGTGAGAACGATGAAAGGGGAGATACTGATCAAGATGCATGGAATTCATAAACTTCTTTGTTGAATGGCAGCTCCTTTATACAAGTAATTGAAGATAATAAAATAAATAAGTAAATAAAATGAACAAATTTATAAAATAAAAATAAACAAGTAAATGAATGAAAAGAAGATCCAAACCAAAAAAGAAAGAAAATGAAAAGAGGATAAAACAGAAAATATAATCACAGTGTTCTGTAACAATGTTTCACTGTTCATTTCATTTTGTGTATGGGTCATGCTATAGTGTGAATTTCCTACTGTGAGTTTACTCAACATGTTTAGAAAACTTTACATGGAAGCAATTCCTATTGACTGTATTCCTTTCTTATTTGGGGGGAAGGTATTATTTGGCAGTGCTTCTGAGTTTATCATCTGTAACAAACAACTTCAGAGTTGTAATTATGAGTTCAATTCTCATCAAATTCTGGATGTGGGGGTCAGAGAGAAGAAGATTGAGAGAGAAGTACTGAATCATTGACAGGTTTCCCCACACAGCTAGAATGTGGGATGAACCAGAATAGTATGCTGCAACAGGTGGCCCAGGAAATGAAAGGAAAACTTGTTAAGACTGTATGCATGGCTTAGCATGTGCCCTCCAGTATAACCTGATGTGGTCTTCTTTTCAGAAGTAAGAAACATGGTATCTGATTTTGATGTAATCATAGTGGGTAAAAGCAGAGATTAATTTAGAAAAGATACCCTTCTTGTCCCACAAAGTTTGTACCCTGAGGCTAAAATTAATTTTAGGTCCTAAAAATTTGATTAGGTTTCACTAACCATACATAGAACAATTGAATCACACCTTTGTACTTCCAATGTGCCACAATTAGCAATATTTCAGAAAATCTGATTTCAAATATGGACAAAATTGTTACATTTCACTTCAATGATAATGAAGTCTGAGAGACAAATATATAATTGCATATGGCTTATAAGACTTCCAAAGTCTTATACTTCCAAGTGTATACACACACACACACACACACACACACACACACACACACACACACACACACACACACATACTCTTTTATTGGGTATCATCTTAAGCTCCTTGAGATCAGTGACAATGTTTTCTACTTTTGAAAAGAAAATGAGTTTACTTAAATATAATTTATATACAGTAGACTTTGCCCTTGTGTATGTGTGGCTAGTAAGCTTTGAAAATGATTGTTGTGTTTCTAACAACCATTGAAATGAACATATAGACCTTTCCCATCATCATCAAATGCTCTGTGTGACCTTTTGTGGTTATTCATCTTTCTCAAGTCCCAGCCCTTGCTGACCACTATTCTGTTGTTTTTTCTTCCCTGTTCTCAAGTGACATTTAAACTGAAGTATATGGCATGTACCACTTTAGGGTTGTCTTCTTTTACTCTGTGTAATACAGGGTTGCCTGCATAAAAAAGTAAGCCAGATCCAAAGAAAGATAGACTCCATGGTTTCCCTTATTTGTAATATATATATATATATATATATACATATATATATTGGGGGGGGGGATCTGGTCGTGGGGCCTGAACTCTGGGTCTGGCGCTGTCCCTCAGCTCTTCAGCTCAAGGCTAGCACTCTACCACTTGAGCCACAGCGCCACTTCGGGCTTTTTTTTTCTGCTTATGTGGTGCTGAGGAATCGAACCCAGGGCCTCATGCATGCAAGGCAAGTGCTCTACCACTGAGCCACCTTCCCAGCCCCTTATTTGTAATATTTAGTATATGTGTAGGATAATCTTATCAGATAAGCAGAATAGCTCAATATTTATGGTCATATGTATATATGACCATATAAGATGATGCTAAGCAAAATGAACTCCAAGATATGGAAACAAAAGGTTTTTTCTTTATTGTTGTTATTTTTAATGTACTGTGTAAAGCTATTTCTTTTTGCTTTTGTTTTTTTTCTCCTTTGCTTTATCCCTTGTTGTCACTCTATTTGATTTTGGTACGCGGTGTCTTGTATATATGTTTATCTGATTTGGGGAAGGGAAGGAACAGCAAAATGGTGAGACAAAGGACAAGGGGGAACCAATGCATCAGCGATACGCACAAGACACTATGTGAGAAATGAGGAGTACAACTTGAGGGGGGTATTTAGAGGAAGGAAAGGGGGAGAAAAACTATGGAGGAGGTAAAAATGTTCAACAAGAAATGTACTCACTATCTTATGTATGTAACTGTAACCCCTCTGTACATCATCTTGACAATAAAATTAAATTTTAAAAATTTATTCCTCTTTAACGTTCAGCAGTATTCTACTGTATACTACTTATGTAATCTACCCATCAGTTTATGGACGTTTGTACTTTTTCAGTTTTTAGTAGTAATATCTAAAGCTGATATAAACATATGTATATAAATATTTGTATGGATATATGTCTTCATTTCTCTTGATTAAATCCTTGGAGGATAGGTGATATGTATAATAACTTTGTAGGAATAAGCTCTGCTTGATGACAGTCATTCCTCAATTATTTTTACTAAAAATCCGTGCTTAAATGGAAGAACTTGGGTACATGTAAATGAAAAATAAAACATGTCATTGATATCAGAGAAACTGGGATTATATAAAACACAGGAAAGTGGACTGAATTTGCCTTCTACTTCTCCTTAGTTACTTTCATTCATACCAAGTTAGCTGCTAACAAATAGTTAAATAGCTCATAAGCAGCAGTGTTATAGAAGTGACTAAAACCCTTAGATTCATGCTAGAAATTCGTGTTTACTGATCTAATGATTAGCTAAATTTAAAAATCATTCAGATTATTTTTACCATCTGTCGACATTAAATTGAAAACTAATATATATATATATATATATATATATATATATATATATATATTTGTCTATCATGGGGCTTGAACTCTGGGCTTGGGTGCTGTCCCTGCACTCTTCAGCTCAAGGCGAGCACTCTACCCCTTGAGCCACAGCCCCACTTCTGGTTTTCTGGTGGTTAATTGGAGATAAGAGTCTCAAGGACTTTACTGCCTGGGCTGGCTTTGAACCGTGATCCTCAGATCTCAGCCTTTTGAGTAGCTAGGATTACAGGCATGAGCCACCAGCACTTGGCTGAAAACTAATAATATTTTTAAAGATGCTGATTTTCAGTTAAAGAAAGTGATTTTGCATGTATATAATTTTGCATATATGATCACGATTAAGATTTTTGAGGGCATAGGTGTTGGTCCTTAAGGCTTGAACTCAGGAACTGGGTGCTGTTCTTGAGTTTTTTTGCTTAACACTAGTCTTCTACCGCTTGAGCAATAGCTTAATTTTAGCTTTTTGATGGTTAATTGGGGTTAATTTCAAAGAATTTTCCTGCCCATGCTGGGTTTGAACTGTGCTCCTCAATTCTCATTGAGGATTACAGGCATGAACCACCAGCACCTGGACAAGATTTTTTTTTAATATATAAATAAATAAAATTTTCACTTGTACCAAGTTTTAGCCACTTGAATAGAGACAAGTAAAGAATGCTACAAACTGAAATCTATTGATCTTTAATAAATAAGAAACACCACAATAAAAAGTCACACTTAAATTAGACATTTTCTGATGCTGTTTTTTAAAAATAAAAATTTAAATTATTTTGATCAAATCTCAATATTCCATCAGTAATCAGTACTATAGTGGAAGGCTGTTTTTCTGTCCTAAGTATTTAGATGAATTCTTCCAGCTGAGTCAATTATCAGAGCTATTTTGATGAAGTGCTGTTCACTGTGGGAATTAGAATTTATAAATGCAAAGATTATGTGAAGTATAATTAGTTTTATTATTCCTTAGTAAATAAGGTATTGTAGGGACTTACAATAAAAGCTATTTCTTAACTTTTGGAAGTACTGATGTGTTTTTAAATTACGCATTAAATGTACAGTATAGACTTCCTACCTTTTCATGGTCGCAAATAAATACAAAAGCAGATCCAAAGGTTAGAGCAGAAAGTCAGATCAGATCTGGAAGACAATATTAAATTATTACAGAGTTCCCTACCTCATGCTTAGAAGGGCTAGCAACATTGTCTTTTACAACAAAGTATTTTTAGAAGACCAAAGAATAGGTATTTCTAGGAAGGACATCTGTAAACTGTAGAAGAAAGGGGAAAATCACAGTTTCCTACAACCCAAATGACTTTGCTTTCATTGTGGAAATATACTTGTTTCCACTGTACTTGCTCATCCATTGTCCACCACAACTAACTGGTTGTGGGTTGGTGGTAAAGAAAAGGCAGGAAGGAAAGAGGAGGCAACAAATGGGCCAATGTAGGAAAGAGAAGCAATTAATGGGTGCATTTTGATCAGATTAATTCTGAAGAGCCTAGTGAATATCAAGCAAAAGGTGAGAGCTGCAAAAACCTCAGCAGGAAAGGACTCCTTCCAACCTCTGGTATTGAGATTTGACCAAATGCTAGCATAGCTTCTGCCAGCCCATATCCATGTCCCTAGGATGCCAAAGAGATAAGTGGGGATGGAATGGGGTGGGGGAGGAATTTGATCAAGATTCAGTGTTGACTCTGAAAACATTACAGGATGGAATAGGAGAAACCCTAGGTCTCCTTGGCTCCGGCCGAAATTTTCTGAATAGAGACCCAGAAACACAACAAATCAAAGAAAGGTTGGACAAATGGGATTGCGTGAAGTTGCAGAGCTTCTGCATGGCAAAGGACATAGCTAGCAAGATCAATAGAAAGCCCACAGATTGGGAGAAGATCTTCACTAGCCATACAACAGACAAGGGTCTCATATCTAAAATATACTTGGAACTCAAAAAATTAAATCCCCCAACAACAAATCCTCAAAGAAACAACTGCCCAATAAATAAGTGGGCTAAAGACTTAAAGAGAAACTTCTCTGAAGAAGAAAGAAGGATGGCCAATAGACACATGAAGAAATGCTCAACCTCCCTAGCCATAAAAGAAATGCAAATCAAAACAACATTGAGATACCACCTCACCCCAGTTAGAATGGCTAAAATCAAGAACTCTAACAACAACAGATGCTGGAGGGGATGTGGACAGAAGGGAACCTTACTTCATTGTTGGTGGGAGTGTAAACTTGTTCAACCACTTTGGAAAGCAGTATGGAGGTTCCTGAAAAGACTTCACATAGAGCTCCCCTATGACCCAGCAATCCCACTTTTGAGCATTTACCCAAATGTTACAAACAAGACCACACTAAAGCTACCAGCACAACTATGTTTATTGCAGCATTATTTACCATAGCTAAGATATGGAACCAACCCAGATGCCCCTCAGTAGATGAATGGATCAAGAAAATGTGGTATATATACACAATGGAATTCTAAGCCTCCATCAGAAAGAATGACACTGCCCCATTTGTTAGGAAATGGAAAAAACTTGGAAAAAATTATATTAAGTGAAGTAAGCCAGACCCAAAGAAACATAGGTCCCATGGTTTCCCTTATTTGCAATATCTAGTATAGGTATGAGTCAAGCAGAAAAGGTCAGATAATGTGATGTTAGGAAAATGAACCCTTTAGATATGTATTTTAATGCTTTTTTATTTCATGCATTTGTTTCTAACACATTCATAAGATTATCTCTTTGTTGCTTTGTATGTCCCTTCCCCACAGTATAACCCCTGCTTTCACTATATTTGATGTCAGTATAAATTGTGGAGGAGATGGGGGAAAAACAAGTCGTTTAAGGATACAGGTGGACCTGTTGCAACAATGAGAAGTACAAGGTTATGTCGAAAACGAGCTTTACAACGTTGGTGCGGGGGGGGGGGGGGGGGGGAGGGGGATTGGGTGGTGAGGAGGTAGGAGGGAGGTAGGGAAGGGATGTGAAGGGTAAACAAAGGAGGAGGCTGCAATGCTTGGTAAGAAATGTATGCATTATCCTGCCCATGTAATTGTAACCCCTCTGTACAGTATGTTCACAAAAAAAAAAATAAAATTAAATTAATTAAAAAAAAAGATTCAGTGTCGAAATAAGTGGACATGTTAAATTAAACCCCTTTATATAATTATTTGAAGATAATAAAAATAATATATATTAACAATATATGAATAATATATCAACAGAAATAAAATCAGTCATGGCAAAAATTAAAATTTTGGCCAAGAAGGTGCATCACTGCTATAAGAAATTATTGTTTATTCTACCCAAAACTCAAGTGTAGAAAATTATCCTTGCACATTTTGTGTCAGAGCAGTTACTTTACAAAATTTACAATTGTAAATTATAAACCTTTTTTTCCACCACTTAGAAATGTCTTGTTGGGGGACCATTGGAAATGCAAATCCAAAGAGATAGCTTTCCTGATTCCAGTTCCTGATTACCAATTCAGAGTTAAGTGATTAAGATAGGCATCTTATTCTAATTTGTGAAGCTATCTTCTCTCCTAAAGATATGAAACATTTGTGTCTCTTTCACATAATCATCAATTAACAAACCTCAGATGGCCTAATCAAGTTGACATACCTCTCAACCTCTTTAGTTATTTTACTCAGGATTTAATCAGGCTCTGTCTTCTGTTTTGGTAGAATTGAGGTGAGTCTACACTGAAATTTCTCCTGCTACTCCAGAAGTCAAACATACAAACAAAAAGGAAACAAGTTCTGATTTAATAACTTACTTTCTCCATACTTATACAATGAAATCACTAAATGGGGATCTCTACAACATAAGTCAGAGGATTACGGAATCATCAAGAAAACCAAAAAGTCAGAGTTATGTTAAAAATAATTGTCCTGTAACACAACAGCCAGGAAATATAGTCAGGTGTTGGTAGAATTGTGATAAGGTGTTATGGTCATACATATTATGTGAAATAGTCAACTTTCCTTCATGATTTTCTCTATCAATCATCAACTGTTCACTTAACCATGTTATATATTGACATCAACCAGAGCTTTGTCTTCTACTGGTTCTTATACTAGGGAGAGAGAGGAAAAGAAGTCAGACTGGTAGAAAACCATAATAAAGCCAAGGAATGAAGGTAGTGATCAAGTTCAAAATTTTGTCACTTTAAGGTTATTGAACAAGAGATCAAGAGGACTGGAAGTAATGAGGGAAGAATAAAATGGTTGGAACTGACATTATATCAATTCCAAAATAAAAGTGGACCCTTTTGGGTGATAAGACATAGGGAAAAGGCCTAGGAGGTAACCATAGTGAGAGCGACTGGGGTGGGGGTGGGATGGAGTACAGTATAAATGATCTTACCAAGAAAGCGAGGGTTAGGTTGACCCATGGTAACAATGAGACATACAAGACACTATGTTGAAAATGAACTTTACAACTTCTGAGTGCCGGGGGGTGGGGTGGGAGGAAGGAGGATTTGGGGTGGTGGGGTGGGAAGGGGTGGTAGGGGAAAAACAAAGGAGAGGGTAACAATACTCAATAGGAAGTGTACTCATTATGTAACTGTAACCCCTCTGTACAGTATCTTTACAATAAAAATATTAAAAAAAGGAAGTGAGAATTATGGATAGTATGAATGCTGAGGTTGTTATAAATGAAGATAGCAGTGTTGGTGACAAACAAGGCCAGACACACAGAAGGGAAGGATGGCAAAGACCTTAGAGGTCATATGTTCAGGTGGCCTACATATCAGGAAAGAAGTATGCCCCTACCCACTCCTAGGATATCTGTACAAATCACTGAAACATAGTTCCCTACTCCTTACTGTGAACCACAAGGCTCTACATGTCTGTCCTTCCTTACTTGGCTCTCTTATCTTTGGGGACATCATTGTTCTGAATACCGTCCACGTAGCAGTCACAATGGGTCCTTCAGCATCACATGGAAATTAAACCTATGCCTTAGGGGCTTAGCATATGCTATTTCTTTTCACATACATGAACACTTCTTATTTCCCAGGTTAGACATCACTTTTCTTTCCTCATCTCACAAACTAAGAGGTCTTTACTTATCATTATCTTTATCTTTGAGATATTTATAATAATTTGAAAGTATATAGTTAATAAATTGGTTTACCTCTTTATTATTGATGTTAGCTCCATGAAAGCAAGATATTTTTCTCCATAGTTACATTTGCAGAAGCAAATGGAGTGCCAGGTGTGTGGTCCATAGCAAACAAGGGTAGAGTAGAGTGGTTAGGTGCATAGGCTCTGGAGTCTAATGGCTTAAATTCTAATCCTGGCTCTACCAGCACCATTAATGTGATTTGGGGGAAGGTCACTTAACCTCCCTACCCACTCTGGCAAATAGACAAAATAATTATCTTAGAGTAGATAGGAGGATTAGAGTGATAGAATGGCAATAACACAGAATGATGCTCAATAATTATTTGTTAAAAATATTCACGGAATCAGCTCTCTATTGGGTATTGACTCTTTCAGAAAATTTCTAGTAGGATTATTTTCTCAAGGTTGGCTGACACTCTAGTCACATGGATTATAAAACTGCCCAGTCCTTGGGCATTTGCTCTTGTATTTGAAGTAAAAGAACAACAGCCAGGGGGCTGGGAAGATGGCTTAGTGGTAGAGCGCTTGCCTTGCATGCATGCGGCCCTGGGTTCGATTCCTCAGCACCACATAAGCAAAAAGAAAAAAGCCTGAAGTGGCGCTGTGGCTCAAATGGTAGAGCGTTAGCCTTGAGCTGAAGAGCTGAGGGACAGCGCCCAGGCCCAGAGTTCAGGCCCCACTACTGGACACCCCCCCCCAAAAAAAGGAACAACAGCCAGGTGATTAGGATCATATTATGAGAGGGCAGGTGCTTCTGCACCCAGAGAGAAAAGCTGCTAAAGCTTTTTCCTTCTTCATTAGGGTATTGATATTTTTCTAGAAAAAAAAACTATTTAAAATATATAATCATATCTTCTTTTAAGTGAAAAAGTCAAATCTGTCTTATATTCAGTTCTTTCACTGTGAAATGAGGGAATAGGGCACTGCTATCTCATGGTTTTTTTTTTTTTCCTTCACACTTCTAAAGTCCTCAGTTTCATGAACTAAAAGCAGATATTTGCTTCCTTTGATTTGTAGGAAAAGTAGCCTCCAGAGCTTGTAACAGTGAATGTTTCTTGAAGAGTAAGATTCAGAGCATTGTGAGATCATCTAGAAATCTTCTTAAATTGGAGTTGTATTTTCCTTTTCCTTTGCTTCTGACTCTAGAGCATATGAGGCGTAGTGGGGGGGGTTTAGTTTTAAAACCTTCCAGCTGAATCAAGTATCAATCAAGCATCCTGGCTTCGCTCACGGTCGTGCTTCTGCTCTCTGTCCTCCTGAGAACCACTGATGTAACCGAGGAAAGAAGAGGCACTTGGCCACAGTGTCTGGAGAAGCCAAACTTTAACAGCTCTTATTTTTTTTGGAGCTAACTGTGACTAGAACCGTGAGCCACGTGTCATTTATCCCAGCTTAGAATTGTTATAGCTGTTGTTGTGTCAAAGATGATTTTATTCACAGTGTTGTACAATGATCTCTCTCCAATCTTTACAATTCCAGTATCAAAAAGCATTTTGTTACCTCCAAATAAAATTACATTGAAATAACAATATGAAAGGAATTTAGTCACTTGAATTTCCCAGTATTCATTTTAGCGAAATTCGATTTAGATTTTAAAAGGAATTGTGTTCCAATGAGAAATCACAACTCTCAGTTTTTATTTTTTTTTAATTTAATTTTATTTTTTGTGAACACACTGTACAGAGGGGTTACAATTACCTGGGCAGCATAATGCGTACATTTCTTACAACTCTCAGTTTTTAGTGGAAAAATTTTGACTAAATATTTTGGTCTCTTCCTCATCTGATCTGCTTCAACTCTTTTTTTTTTAAACTTACTTCCAAACTACATGGATGAATTGGGGAGGCAGATTCATAGACCATGGAAAGCATGAGAGTTAGTTCAGCAGATGGATAGAGACTTTAATGCTTGGAGAGTCCTGAGATGGAGTTTGGCTCCTTAGTGTAAGGAGTTGGTTTATTGGTTCAGTTGTTACCATGTCCTAATTCATGGCACTTTCTTGCCCTTAAATACTGAACATTCTTTTTTCTCTGCAGTTATAACTAGAGAAATTTCTAAAGCAGGAAGGAACCTATCCTATAAAAACGAGCAGGAGAAACATTCAACAGAACAGTACAAAACCTACTCTTACTTGTCTTCCTTTTTTCTCCTTCTAGCTCTGCATTTTCTTCAGGTATAAATCAGTTTTGTGGTGTGACATTTTTATTTTGATAAGCACCTGTCAAAAAAAGCTTCCAGATCCTTTCTAATTTCTGTCTGCTCTAAGGAAGTTGGCTACTATGCTCCAAGGCATTTAGAAGAAAAAAAAAGCTCTATACATTGAGGATTTGGGGGGGGGGCACATTTTCATTTCTATTTGTTGTTTGTAGCTATAACTGATGCTCTAACCACCTCATTATTTCAACATTTTCTTGACAAAAACTGGCCTATGTTTCTGATATTACTGAGTATTTGAGATAGAACAAATCACACAAGATTCTTCATAACTTTGAATGGAAAAACCAGACAGTTGATTCATTCCTTAGTGATGAAAACTTAGGCAATTTGAACTATGCATGCTTAGTGAGAAAATATTTGGAAGAATACTTGTGTAACTGGGTATTATCTGGAAAATCCTGATACCAAGAAAGGATTGTGTTTAATTTGGTGTTTAGAAGAGTGAAGTCTAACTTCTTTTTTTCAGCTCCAAAGCACAGAAACATAATGGAATGATTACTCCATTCCAAATGTATTTTTCGAACTTAAAAATTGTTCCAGGTGCCAGTGTATCTTAGCTATTCAGGAGGCTGAGATCTGAGAATCTCCACTGAAAACTAGCCCAGACAGGAAAGCGCATGAGATTCTTGTCTTCAAGTAACTACCAAAACAATGGAAGTGGAGCAGTGGCTCAAGTGGTAGAGCGCTAGCCCTCAGCAACAAAACTTATGGGCAGTTCCAAGGTCGTTAGTTCAAGTCCCATGACCTGCACCAAATAATTATAATAGTAATAACAATATTTTTAAAAAGCATTCAATATATATCAACTAGTAAAGGTGAGAGAGGAATGCACCTTCATGTGGGCATGTAGGGAGGGAGATCAGAGATGATGCAGAAGCTGCTGTGATGGTGCTAATTGCATCATCTGCTATGAGCAAAGTTGATATACTTCATGGTCCAAAACTTTGTCATCAGGAAGAGAGATAAAGCTGGGTGCTGGTGACTCACACCTATAATCTTAGCCACTCATAGGCTGAGATTTGTCAGGCTGTAGTTCAAGGCCATCCTGGGCAAAAATGTCTCTGAGACTCAATCTCCAAAATAACCAGTAACAAGCCAGGCTGAAGATATGGCTATAGTGGTAGTTGTGAACAAGCAAGCAGAACAGACTCAAGACCCTGAATTCAAACCCTGGTACTGGGAAAACCAAAAAGAATGGAGAATTAGAATAGGAAAAGGATCCATGAATTCATGATAAAGAAGCAATGGTGGTGGAAATAGTGAGGATGATGTGGGGGCAGGACTAAACGTATTTAAAAAAATTAACATTCTCAAGCCAGGTGCCGGTGGATCACGCCTGTAAACTTAGCTACTCAGGAGGCTGAGATCTGAGGATTGTGGTTCAAAGCCAGCCCAGGCAAGAAAATATTCTGTGAAACTCTTTTCTCCAATTAACCACTGGAAAACTGGAAGTGGTGCTGTGGCTCAAGTGGTAGATCACTCGCCTTGAGCTGAAGAGCTGAGGGACAGTTCCCAGGCCAGAGTTCAAGCCCCACGACTGACCAAAATAAAAACCCAAACCATTCTCTAATATGATTAAGCTCATTTAATTTTGAGATCATTTCTTATTAATCTGTACATTTTTCAGTCATCCTTCATTGTCAACTACTACACATCTGTTCAGGTGTGGACTACATACCCTGTTCCATTATCTTAAATAATGTTCCTCAAAGTATGGTCAATAGACCGGCAACATGAGTCACCTAAGAACTTATGAGAAATTCTGATTTCCTTGTTTTGGTGGTACTGGGATTTGAACTCAGTGCTCTGACACTGGAGATATAGCCCTTTATACTTTAGGTTTTTGGATATGATCTGGCTTTTTTGCCCATCTTGCCTGACTCCTCAATATTTTTACCTATGCCCCCTGAATAGCTGCAATCCCAAGGGTACACTACCACTCTGACCTTGTTTGTTGAGATGTGATCTTCTTAACTTTTACACTTAGTCTGGCCTCAGTTTATAATTCTCTTGATTTCTGCCTACTGTGTAGATAAGATTACAGGTATGAACCACTGTACCTGGGTAAAAAACATTAAATTCTTAAGCCTACCTTAAACTGCAGATCTAGTAACGTAGACTCGGTATTTTACTAAGATGTCAGGTGGTGTGTGTGTGTGTGTGTGTGTGTGTGTGTGTGTATGTGTTTTATGTGCTTGTGTAGTATATGAAGGTCCTGGGACTTAAACTTGAGGTCTAAGCACTGTCACTGAGCTTCTTTTGCTCAGGTTAGTGTTCTACCACTTGAGCCACAGCTGTACTTCCAGGTTTTTGATGCTTAATTACAGATGAGACTCTCATGGACTTTTCTGCCTGGGCTGGCTTCAAAGTACAATTCTCAGCTTCCTGAGCAGCTAGGATTATAGACATGAGCCACCACTGCTTGGCAGGTGATGCATTTTTAACCCTGAAGTTGAAAAAGCACAATGTCTTCTATAATATGAGCAGCATCAGAAGACCTGAACATCTTGTTAACATGTGGATTTTGCCTAACCTGCTGCAAGTCTAAAAAGTTCCCAGGTGATGCTGATACTTGCAGGTTGCTGGCTCACACATTAAATAAACAGGACTAAAGAACAATTCCTAAATTTCTTTTGTGAGAAGAATTACCCAGGGAATCTGTTGAACAAACCAAATTCCAGATGACCTTGCTAAAGTCCTTGAATGGCCAAAGTGCATTAACACCTTGAGTCTCAGTTTTCCCATATGAAAATGGGAATTAAATATCTACTAGTGCTTGGGAACTAATATGAGGACATATATATTAGGAAGCCAGGATAGTATATGAGACACAGAAGTATCCGACAATTCACAAGTTTGATGTTTTTATTACCACTATGAATTACACTTTAAATACTCTATGCGTATATATTTCTGTCTTACAAACTATCAGAAAACATATTTGATTCTGTGGTTTGTGTGTGTGTGTTTGTGAATGTGCTGATTGATACTGGACTTAATGAACTCAGGGCCTGGCTGCTGTCCTATAGCCTTTTCACTCAATTACAGCTTCATTTCTAGCTTTTTGCTCATTAATTAGAGATAAGAGTCTCACAGAACTTTCTGTCTTGGACTAGGCTGGCTTCAACTGTGATCCTCAGATCTCAGCTTCCTGAGTAGGATTACAGGTTTGAGTCATTGAAGTTCAGCTATTTGACTCTGAGTTCATTTCAGTTTCCCAAACTCTGCAGATATTTGACAGATAACTTTAAGTCCCACTTTAAGGTGAAATGTTGAAAAGTGAAACAACACTAAGTTAAAGAGATTCTTCTACAGAGCAAGACACTGACACAACAACACACACACTAAGTATGCAGGATGAAGTTGGAGCAGCATTTCACAAGTGGAATTCTGTAGAATCTTGATTTTGAGAAATTTGACTAGAAATTAGCTTAGCAAATATAGTAATTGATAGCCTTCTCTTGACTAACAACAACTATTAATTTATTCCATATGGACTCTATTTGACTAAGTTTAGTCCAGTATTTCCCCAAAGTTCTTGACTGTGAGGTGCTTTTTTTAACTAATATTTTTTTGCATAAGAAATCTTTGACTGAATAACCCCTGCTTTCACTGTATTTGATGTAGGTATGATTTGTGGAGGGGAAGGGGAAAAACAAATCGTTTAAATAGGGACACAGGTGGACCCATCGCCACAATGAGATGTAAAAGTCGTTGTGTGGAAAACGAACTTTACAACTTTGGTGCGGGGGCGGGAGGGGGGCTCGAGAGTGGGGGAGGATGGGATGGGAAGGGGAAACAAAGGAGAAGGCAACAATGCTTGATAAGAAATGTACTCATTATCTTGTCCATGTAATTGTAACCCCTCTGTACAGTATTTTCACAATAAAAAAATTAAAAAAAGAAATCTTTGACTGATAGCATTATACTTAATGGTGAAAAGTTGAAGCCATTTCTTCTAAAATCAGGAATGAGACAAGGATGTCTGCTCTCCAAACTCCTCTTCAATATAGTATTAGAATTCTTAGCTAGAGCAACAAGGCAAGAAACAAACATAAAGAGGATCCAAAAGGGAAAAAAAGTAAAACTCCCTCTTTGCAGATGGCATGATCCAGTATTTAGAGAACCCCATAGATTCTGTTCCCAAGTTACTCAAGCTGATCTGAAAGTCTGGCAAAGTAGCAGTGCATAAAATTAATCCCCCTAAATTAATAGCTTTTCTGTATGCCAACAATGAGAAGGGCAAGACTAACATCAGGAAAGCAACTCCTAATAGCCTAAAAATACCTAGGAAAAGCCTTGGGAAAAATTATATTAAGTGAAGAAGGCCAGGTCCAAAGAAACCTAGGTCCCATGGTTTCCCTTGTTTGCAATAATTAGTATATGTCTAGGACAAGCAGAAAAGGTCAAAAGCTATGTACATTCAACCACATAAGATGATGGCAGGTGCAATGAACCCCAAGATGGGGACACAAGATGTTTTATCTTTCTTGCTGTTGTCTTTAATGTATTTAAAATGTACTATGTGATTTTTTTTTGTTTCTTTTGTATGTTCTTCCCCCATGGTATAACCTCTGTTTTCATTGTATTTGATTCCAATGTCCTGCATTTTGTTTATACATTTTTCTAATTTGGGGAAGGAAAGGGAAATAACAAAATGCTGAAATAAGGACACTATGTTGAAAATAAACTTTACAACTTGGAAGGGGAGGGGGGAGTTATGGTGGTGGGGAAGGGAGGGATGGAAGGGGAAAAACAAAGGAGGAGGTAACAATGCTTGATAGGAAATGTACTCATTACATTACTCATGCAACTGTAAACCCTCTGTAGAGTATCTTTACAATAAAAATATATACTAAAAAATACCTAGGAATTAACCAAAGAGGTGAAGTACCTCTACATTGAAAACTTGAAAAATCTAAAAAAGGAAAGATTTAAGGAAGTGGAAAAACCTCTCATGTTCCAGAATTGGGAGGATTTAACATCGTAAAAATGGCAATACTGCCACATGTTATCTACAAATTTGATGCAATTCCCATCAATAGCCCAACTTCATTCTTCAATGAAATAGAAGCAATCCAAAAATTCATATGGAACAATAAAAGACCCTGAATAGCAAAAGTGATCCTCAGGAGGAAGAACAGTGCTGGAGGAATATCAATACCAAACTTCAAACTCTATTACAAAGCCATAGTAATAAAAACAGCTTGGTACTGGCACAAAACAGGCTTAAGGACCAATGGAATAAAACTGAAGACCCAGAAACAAACCCTCAGCCTTATGGCTGCCTAATCATTGATAAGGGAGCCAAGAAAACAGGATGGCAGAAAGACAGCCTCTTTAGCAAATGGTGTGGGCAGAATTGGCTAAACATGTGTAGAAAACTGGTTAGATTCTTATATATCAACCTTCACCAGCATCAGCTCCAAATGGATCAAAAACCTTGGAGTTGAAGCAGACACCCTGAAAACATTACAGGACAGAATAGGAGAAACACTAGGTCTCCTTGGCACAGGTCAACTTCTTAATAAAGACCCAGAAACACAACACATCAAAGAAAGTTTGGATAAATGGAATCACATTAAATTGCAGATCTTCTTCATGGCAAAGGACATAGCTAGCAAGATCAATAGAAAGCCTACAGACTAGGGGAAAGATCATCTTCAGTAGCCATACAACAGACAAGGGCCTCATATCTAAAATACTTAGATCTCATTCCCCCAAAACAAAGCATCAAAGAAACAAACAACCCACTAACAAGTGGGTCAAAGACTTAAAGAGAGACCTCTTTGAAAAAGAAATACAAATGGCCAATAGATACTTGAAGAAATGTTCAATATTTCCAGACATAAAAGAAATGCAAATCAAAACCACACTGATTCCACTTCACCCCAGTTAGAATGGCCATTATCAAGAAATCTAATAACAACAGATGCTGGAGGGAATGTGGCCAAAAGGGAACCCTACTGAATTGTTGGTGGGAGTGTAAACTTATTCAACCACTCTGGAAAGCAGTGTGAGGTTCCTCAAAAGACTAAACATAGAGCTCCCTTATGACCCAGCAATCCCATTCCTGGGCATTTACCCAAATGACCACAAAAAAGGCCATACTAAAGCTACCAGCACAATCATGTTCAATGCAGCATTGTTTACCATAGCTAAAATATGGAACCAACCCAGACATCCCTCAGTAGATGAATGGATCAAGGAAATATGAAATATATATATATGTATATATATATATATATATATATATATAAATTCTATGCCTCCATCAGAAAGAATGGCATTGCCCCATTCATAAAGAAATGGAAAAACCTTGAAAAAATTACATTAAGCAAAGTAAGCCAGGGCCAAAGAAAAGTAGGATTCATGTTTTCCCTCATTTGCAATAACTAGAATATGTCTATAGCATTCTTTTTTTTGGCAGGGCGGGGGGCTTGAACTCTGGGCCTGAGCGCTGTCCCTCAGCTCTTCAGCTCAAAGCTAGCACTCTACCACTTGAGCTACAGCGCCACTTCTGGTTTTTCTGGTGGTTTATTGGAGATAAGAGTTTCATGGACTTTCCTGCCCGGGCTGGCTTTGAACCGTGATCCTCAGATCTCAGGCTCCTGAGTAGCTAGGATTATAGGCATGAGCCACCGGCATGGGCTGTCTATAACACTCTTAACAGGGGATCTCAATAGCCCCAATTGCTAAGTGCATAGGACCACATATAATGAAATATATCAGCATGAACTCCAAGACTTGGAAACAAGAGGTTCTTATTATGTCCTGTATGCTGTTATTTCTTCTTTTTTCTTTTAGTTTTCTGTACAATTATCTTGTATATAAGTTTATCTGATCCATGGAAGGGAAAGGCAATCACAGAAACAGTGGGACAAAGGATGAATTAATGCAACAATGATACTCACTTGCCACTATGTTGGAAATGAACTAGTTATACAACTGGGGTGGGGGAGGGGAGTAGGGAGTGGAGGGAGTAAGAGTATTTAAAAAGAAATATACTCATTACCTTACTTACGTAACTCTAACACCCCTGTTCATCTCCTTTACAATAAAGACAAAAAAGAAATCTTTAGCTGATGTGGAGAACCAGTAACATGGCTTTCAGAGACAGCTGTCTAACTGATCTTTGTCCTATTTTTAGCAGCACTCTGTTCTACAGAGTGCTAATTTCTCCTGTGTTACCCAGAGAGAGCAGGGGTGATAAATGACAGTGGCACCTGTGTCTGCATGATTATTCTGCAATATCTTATTTGGATGAGTTGTATGTGACTCAGCCTTATGCACAAGATTAGTGTCTTAGCAGAACTGCCTCGCCCTTCTGCCTACAAGTACACGTTAGGCCTCTGTACACACAGGTTTATTTTGGGGATATCAATGGAGCCTCACTCACTGAATACTCAGGCAGTGAGAACTGGTCAGCATATTATTGCTGACATCTCCAATACATCTCTACTGACTTTCTTCTTTAGGTAAATAAGCTTGATTGTAATATTTGTTCCTGGCCTTTCTAGGAATCTAAACATTTTATTAGCATAAATCCAGTATATACCAGAAATATTTTTTAGGGAATAACCTAATTTTCCATTTTGATGGAATAGTTTTTATCTGTCTGTGTCTAAGAAGCTTTTGTAGTCAGATGTACCAATTTAAAATGTTTAGAACTTTGAAGTCATACTATGAAAAAAAGTCTTTAAATTAACTGCTACTAAACTAATCTGTCAGGATAACTGCATTCTTCTTTGTGTTGTATGCTTCCCCAAAGTAGGTTGCAGTCAGGATCTGGTTGCACACCTGTAATCTTAGCTACTTAGGAGGCTGAGACATGAGGATTGAGGTTCAAAGTCATAATGGGCAGACAAGTCTGACTCAGCTCCAATTAACTAGAAAAAAAGCTGGAAGTGAGGGTGGACCATCGTGAGTGAAAATGTTGATCAAGAGCCCATGGGCTTGAATTCAAGCTGGTGTAATGAAACCAAGATGAGAGAGAGAGAGAGAGAGAGAGAGAGAGAGAGAGAGAGAGAGAGAGAGAGAGAGAGAGAGAGAGAGAGAGAGGGAGGGAGGGAGAGAGAGAGAGGGAGGGAGGGAGAGGAAGATAGGGAGGGAGAGGGAGAGGGAGAGAGAGAGGGAGGGGAAGAGAGAGAGAGGGAGAGAGGGAAAGGAAGGAAGGAAGACAGGAAGGAAGACAGGAAGACAGGAAGCAGGAAGAGAGAGAGGAAGGAAGGAAGGGAAGGGAGAGAGAGGAAGGAAGGGAGGAAGAAAAGAGAGAAAGAAAGAAGAAAAAAAAAGAAAAGATTGTTTATGTTTATTTAAATCAAATCTTAACCCAATCTGAACCTTATACTTTCAACCATTATTTATTCCATATTCAGTCTAACTATTCAGGAAATGATTGCTGAATTTTTGTCTTTTTATTTACATATTTACTTTTTCAGAGTTGTGGATTAAACCTAGGTGCTTATACATGGTAGGGGAGCCCTCTACCACTGAGCCTGCCTACCATGTATGAGGAACACATGCCTACCATGTATGTGATTTTGTCTGGTGTTTACTAGCAAACACCATGTCCAAAAATAACCAGTTACATGATTTTTTTGAATACAATGTATAAACAAAAATGTAAGGTACTCATCAAGGATTCCTTTTATAAACACAAAACACTGTATGCAAAATTTTGTCCCACTGAAAATGCCACATTGTGACATCAGTTTGGACTTTCTTAGGTACTAAATTAGGAAACAAAAAAATGATTCCAAAGATCTCCACAAGGTGTAGCTTTTTTATGAAAGATGTGCAATAATTCTGAGATATATTACCTGAGAGTTTTAATGGGGTCTGTTTTCTGCCTCCACAGTGAAGCCTAAATAGGGCTTGTCCTGAGAATCCTCCAATAGATATTCTTCAGGGTATAATAGCAACAGGAGAGAAAAAGGAAATCAAAACAGAACTTAGAAAGTGGAAAAACCTCCCATGTTCCTGGATTGGAAGGGTCAACATCGTGAAAATGGCAAACTTCCCAAGGCTATTTACAAAATCAATGCAATACCTATCAATATTCCAATCTCATTCTTCAAGGCAATAGAAGAGGCAATCCAAAAATTCATATGGAACAATAAAAGACCCCAAATAGCAAAAATGATCCTTAACAGAAAGAACAGTGCTGGAGGAATATCAATACCAAATTCAAACTCTACTACAAAGCCATCGTCATCAAAACAGCTTGGTACTGGCACAAGAACAGACCTCAGGACCAATGGAATAGAATTGAAAACTCAGAAATGAACCTACAGACCTATCGCCACCTAATCTTCAATAAGGGAGCTAAAAAATAGAATGGAAGAAAGACAACCTCTTCAGTAAATGGTGCTGGCAAAATTGGTAAATCACTTGTAGAAAACTAAAGCTAGATCCTTATATATCACCCTGCACCAGAATCAACTCCAAATGGATCAAAGACCTTGGAGTCAAAGCAGACACCCTGAAAACATTACAGGATGGAATAGAAGAAACCCTAGGTCTCCTTGGCACAGGCCGAAATTTTCTTAAAAGCGACCCAGAAATACAACAAATCAAAGAAAGGTTGGACAAATGGGATTGCATGAAGTTGCAGAGCTTCTGCATGGGAAAGGACATAGCTAGCAAGATCAATAGAAAGCCCATGATTGGGAGAAAATCTTCACTAGCCATACAGTGGACAAGGATCTCATTCCAGGCATATATTCTAAAATATACCTGGAACTCAAAAAATTAAATCCCCCAACAACAAATCCTCAAAGAAGCAATTGCCCGATAAATATGTGGGCTAAAAACTTAAAGAGAAACTTCTCTGAAGAGGAAAGAAGGATGGCCAATAGACACATGAAGAAATGCTCAAGTTCTCTAGCCATAAAAGAAATGCAAATCAAAATAACATTGAGATACCACCTCACCCCAGTTAGAATGGCTATAATCAAGAACTCTATTAACAACAGATGCTGGAGGGGATGTGGACAGAATGGAACCCTACTGCATTGTTGGTGGGAATGTAAACTTGTTCAACCACTTTGGAAAATAGTATGGAGGTTCCTCAAAAGACTCCACATAGAGCTCCCCTATGACCCAGCAATCCCACTTTTGGGCAGTTAACCAAATGATCACAAACAAGACCATACTAATGCTATGGGCACGACTTTGTTTACTGCAGCATTATTTACCATAGCTAAGATCTGGAACCAATCCAGATGCCCCTCAGTAGGTGAATGGATCAAGAAAATGTGGCATATATATATCTATAGATATAGATATAGATATATCTATATCTATAGATATATATATGAATTCTATGCCTCCATCAGAAAGAATGACATTGCTCCATTTGTTAGGAAATGGAAAGCCTTGGAAAAAATTATATTATATGAAGTAAGCCAGGCGCAAAGAAACATAGGTTTCATGGGTTTTCTTATTTGCTAACTAGTATATATCTGAGACAAGCAGAAAAGGTCACATAAGACGATGTTAAGCAAAATGAACCCCAAGATAAAGACAGAAGTGTTTTTTTCTTTGTTGCTATTGTTTCTAATGTATTTATAAGGTACCATGTGATCTTTTTGTTGCTTTGTATGTCCCTCCCCCATGGTATAATTCCTGTTTTCACTGCATTTGATGTTGGTATAATTTGGGGAGGGGAAGGGAAAAATTGTTTAAATAGGGATACAGTTTGACCCATTCCATTTAGGTGGGGGCAGGGGGGGTGAGATCAGGGGGAATGTAGTTGTGGAGATGGGAGGGAAGGGATGGTAGGGGAAAAACAAAGGAGGAGGCAACAATGTTTGATAAGAAATGTATTCATTACCTTGCTCATGTGATTGTAACCCCTCTGTACAGTATTTTCACAATAAAAAACTTATTAAAAATAGCAGCAGGTGAATAGCTAAGATATGGAACCAACCCAGATGCCCCTCAGTAAATGAGTGTATCAAAAAAAAAAGTGGTACATATATACAATGAAATTCTATGCTTCCATCAGAAAGAACAACACTGCCCCATTTGTTAGGAAATGGAAAGACTTGAGAAAAAAATCATATTAAATGAAGTTACCCAGTCCTAAAGAAATGTAGGTCCCTGTATGTCCCTCCCCCACAGTATAACCCCTGCTTTCACTATATTTGATGTCAGTATAACTTGTGGAGGAGATGGGGAAAAACAAGTCGTTTAAGAATACAGGTGGACCTGTTGCAACAATGAGAAGTACAAGGTCATGTCGAAAACGAGCTTTACAACGTTGGTGCGGGGGCGGGGATGGGGGGTATGATTGGGTGGGCGTGGTAGGGGGGAGGTAGGGAAGGGATGTGAAGGGTAAACAAAGAAGGAGGCTGCAATGCTTGATAAGAAATGTACACATTATCCTGCCCATGTAATTGTAACCCCTCTGTACTGTATGTTCACAATAAAATAAAATTAAATTAAAAAAAAGAAATGTAGGTCCCATGGTTTCCCTTATTTGTAATAATTAGTATATATGTAGGATAATCTTATCAGATGAACTGAAAAGCTCAAAAACCATGTACAAATGACCATATAAGATGATGCTAAGTGAAATGGACCCCAAGATATGGACACAAGAGGTCTGTCTTTATTTTTGTTGTTGTTTCCTTTGTATGTTCTTTCCCCTATGGCATATCCCCTCTTGTCACTGTACTCTATTTTGATACCCTGCATCTTGTATATACATATATCTAATCTGGGGAGGGGAAGGGGAATATCAAAACGCTGAAACAAGGACACAGGATGATCCAGTGCAACAAAGATACCCACAGGACAGTATATTGGAAATGAACTTTACAACTTCAGGTGCGAGGGTGGGGAGTGGGGATAGGAGTGTGAGAGGTGGGGGAGGGAAGGGATAGTGGGCCTACAACAAGGAAGGGAAGGTAACAATGATTGACAAATAATGTACTCATTGCCTTACTCATGTAACTGTAACCCCTCTGTCCAACATCTTAACAATAAAATAAAAAATAGCAGCAGGTGAAATGTACTAATGTCCATAAAGCCATATTTATATAATCATGTATATGAGAGTGACTTAGCTTTGAGCAGCTGCTCTGGACTTAAAATCACATACAAAAAGTAAGGGACCAATTTAAGAAGCGTATTAGAATGGTGCAAACCAGCTGAGCCTATCGCAGAGGGCATGAGAAATATTTTCACTGTTTTCAGGAAAGATATGTTCTGGAATTATAGCTAATTCAAAAGCTGAGAATGTCAAGACTTTGGCACAATATCTTTCTGGTCATATACACATCTCAAAGACATAGTCTGTAAAATTGTCAGATGTTTCAGTGCAGGAAACTATCATGGGTGGCTATTTTAGTAGGACAGGTATTGGGGATGTAGGGGGCAACCTATCTGGAGGTGCAGGTTTCTTGAGCCTAAGATATTTATGAACAAATGGCACTAACAAGAACCATCAGGTTTTGAGAAAAATGTCTTGAGACCTGGCCCTTGGTGGGAAAATGAAAAGGCAAAATCAGGAAAGAGGACTGTGGAAAACAAAAGACTGCTACATTCCTGGGTGTTCTGATTTCACAGTGAGGAGTCCATGTCACATGAGCCTAAGTTGCTGGGCAGAACCCAGTCTCAGTATAGCATGTGAGGAACAGGAAGGAAAGGTTCCGAGGGGAAATGAAAATACAGATTTTTCAATATGAGGTGAACAAGAAGACAAAGTTGAATAAGACCTTATGGCTGGTGGAGTGAGTGTCATCATAGGATGCTTGTTGTCAGCTTTTCAAGAAGATCAGAATGTGTCAAATGCCTGAGAAGCACTTGACCTGGTATCTCAGACACACACTCCCTTCCATCAAATTGCATACCACAGGGACTACCACCCACTCCTTCACACCAGATTCTCCTCACCCACTTGGAATCACAACTTGGGCTTTAGATTTCCTGCAGAGATGCAGCAGATATACATTAAGCCTGGAAACTTTGCCCTGATGTTACCTCTGATGACTTTCCTTCCCTGAAATGACTCTGCAGCCTCTGTTTCATGTAACCTCCTGCAGGGAGGTTGCAGGAGCTCCATGCACTCCAGCAGAAATACTGGGCTCTGCTGCTGAAATACGGCTTTATGGGCATTAGTACATTTCACCCAATCCCAACAAAAGCTTTTGGCAGTGAGTGAGCTGAACAAGACATTTTGGAGAGAAGAATTTTGGATGTGTATTTCTTTGGTTTTCAACTCACAGGGTCTATAATTCTAGACTTTAATTCTCATCTAGAAAAAAAATGTTGCAGTAGTGAGGCTTGAACTCAGGGCCTGAGCATTGTACCTTAGTTGGTTTCTGTTTGTTTGTTTTTGTTTTTGCTTGAGGCTGGTACTCTCCCATGTGAGCCACAGCTACCTTTCTGGTTAAACTGGAAATAATAGTCCCATGGACTTTCCTATGTGGGCTGGCTTCAAATTGTAATCCTCAGCTCTCAGCCATCAACGTAGCTAGGATTATAGGCAAGAAACACTGGTTCCTCACTCATCTAGAAATTCTAATGGGAGAGTTTATATTGTTTAAATTGGAGGCATATTTTACATTTTTTTACTAGTTAGATTTATAGTAATATCCATTGTGCTATTCAGATGTCAAAGTATCAATTGGTATAATTTGAGATGGCAAATAGAATGAAGGCTAAAGTTTTTGGTTCAGCTTTAAAAAAGAATAGTCATAGAGTTACATTAAAATTCCTTCCTATCTCAGAGTACTCTCTGGAGACAGAAACTGGCCACTATTAATGCCACAATTAATCTGAGGAGAAGAATAAAGAAAAAATGTGGTAGATGGCAACCATATTGGAAAGTGGAGGCAGGATTGTTACTCTGATAAATGAGTCTTCTCAAAACCTTTGGGGTTGGCCACAGCAACCCTAGTTAACTCCAGCTTGATTGGCAGCCAAATGGCTCAAGAACTAGAGATAAGAATATGTGGGGGAGGAACCAATTTCTTCCTTTCTTCACATTCATGTTAAATAGGACTTTCATCCTGGACCAAATATTAGAGATAGCTTTGGTTCCACTTTATAACTTTTTTAGCTACACCATCTACAGACACAAGGAATACAAGAGCTTTGCCTTTATTCTTCAGCTGTTCAATCTTGGAGTCTCTCTGGTCTTGTTATAGAATTTTGAGCCTCCGGACCAAACTCTAGCATTTGACATGTAGGTCTATTTAAATGAAAACATGGACTGGCGAAAGTCAGTTGGTGGAAGCAATGTTTAATTACTATTTCATGGGCACACTGTGTGACTAGGTATAGTATGTGTTTCAACCTGTCTTCCCCATACAGAAATTTGCTTTAGGTTTAGATGGAGGAAGAACTGGGGGCAAAGGGAGAGAGATATGCACAATTATTAAACTATTCCACCCACAAGGGTGGCTGGTCATTGTCTAGGACTGGTCAGGAAGGGCCTTGGGACAATAAGTCATTGCTGCCTATTGTGGGTAGTTTTGTTTCCTATCATAGGATGTTAAAGCATCAGGCCTATCTTTCCTGAATGTAAGGATTGTTGAAAAGTAATTGTGGGAGAGAAGAGTGTAGAGCAAAGCATGGAGATACAAAACAGAGTTGGGATGCCGAGCTTTCACGTGATTTATGGATCCAAGTGAGGAGTCAGTGCTTTTCATCAAAAGCAGTCGTTAAGTATCTGTTAGAGTCTTTGCTATTGAAATAACTCATAAATCATTAACCCAGGAAAATGTATTAGTTCAATGTGTTGTTTGTATCTATTTCTCAGACTTGATTCTTACGAGGATATTTTGTTATGCTTGTAGATTGTGTCTTTTGCTTGAACTGTAAATTCCTTTTAATGTCTACCTTAACTTCTGGGTTGATTGTGTGCTGGTCTTAAATACTGCTTTGACTTATTTTCTTAGCTGGAGTGTAAGTAAGCCTTTGCCTGGATACTGTCAATAAGTTTGAATGGGTCATTGGTCTACCTTGCTATCCTCAAAATATGGCTTTATGGATATATACAGGCATATTGATTTACCACAGTGAGGCCTTTGCATATTGTAAAGCCTGGGCACTAGCAGTCTTGTACTGCCTTATATTCTAAAAAGTTTTGTAAATATGCAAAACCAGAAACCAGAAGGCAAATAGCATGAGTGAATCAGAAAAGAGTGAAAGAGAGTTGAGAAATGAGATGACACCAGGGTTTATTTAGGACACAAAATGAATGCTAAGGCATGCCACATTCACTACTCTCAGACCACAGATTAATTTTTGAATCTTCTAGCAGTCTAATGCACAGAGAAACATTGAAAAATAAAATTTGACTAGCATATAACAAAATACAGAAGGGTGATACCTATTGTTGAAATTTACTGATGCCTGAAGTTCTTGATGTTCGCTGTGTTTTCATAAAGACCAATCTCAGGAATCTAATGAACTATGAGTAATATCCGTATGGTAAGACAACAATCAATATCCTAGGGTTGTTTCTCTGACAGTCCTTCAGTGTGTCTGGTTGATCTAATTTTAAAGACAGTAATTCTATAGCACTAGATAATGTGGTTGAGCTATACAGCTATGAGGTTCAACTGAATTTCGCACAAATGAAAGTTTGCAATTTCTAGACTGCTCCCCCAAAGTTTAGACAAGTCTTGAACAGTGCTTCTCTCAATGGAATTCAGATAGTTACTAAGAGCAGAGAGCAGGTGGTTATGATTATGAGTTCCTTGAGTATACACAATTCGGATTGTTTAAGTTCAGAATCTTATTCCTTGACAGATAGATGGGATGGAGAATAGATCTGCTTCTTTTCAGATTTGAAGAGCCTAGTAATGGTCACATTTCTTCATTAACATGGGCTCAAATATTCACTTGCACAGAAAATATTTTATGTTACTCAACAACAGTAATAAATTAATGATGCAAATAACAAAGCTCTAATTTTTCACATCTAACTGCAGTGATTTTAGCCTGGAAAATTTTCTGAGGTGGATACTGGCAAAAATCCAACTCAATCATAAAAATAATACAGTAAATATCTATGAAAACAACTAGCTTCATATCTATGAATATATGCATATATATATATATATATATATAGTCTTGCTAAACTTTTCAGGGAAAAGTTCATAATTATTAACTGTATCATAAAAGATTTTAAAAAAAAGATTCCAATGACTTGACCTGCTCTTGCAGGGCTATAAGATATAAGCCTATTAAAATTTGGGTAATATCTATAAAAAATGAAGAAATTTGTTTCAGAATAATTAACATATCATTAGCAGCTTTCCAGCAGTAATCAGATCATGGGACACTTTCTTACCACATTTTACTTCTAATTTCTAATTGATTGTACTAATTAATTCTACATTTTTTATTTTAATCAAATTTAGGTTTATCTAATAGCACAGTTCCTTCTACATGACTTAATATATGCAAATTCCATCTCCCCACCTTTCCTGACTTTTTCCATAGGAGTTATTCAGTTCAAGAGGTTTTGTGGGTCCTTCATCAGAAAAAGTAAAATTGCTTGCAGGTTAGAGAAGCTTTCTGCTCCTGTTAGCTTTAAGAGTGTCACAGGCACTTTCTGAGATGCAATGGTCTCAAACATGGATGTATAACTTTTAATCCCCTCAAATAAAGGCATACCAGGAAGACTGGAACAGCGGTTAGTGTCATCGGTTGACATTTTCTGTAATAATATCTTTATGTCATAATAGGAAAGATAGTGGTGGAAGTTGGATTATAGGATAAATAAACAGCATTTAGACATTTACATCAGCAAATAGATAGGGGGTTTGGTGCACAGAAAGGACACTCATTTGGTAGAGACCAGTCAAAAAGCCATTTGCATTACTTACAAGCCCAACTCTTTCATTTGTCATTTAATATAGCTAGTTACTGTGTACTTCTTTGACACTAGACAGGCATTTTTGTTTAAAGGTCCCCTCATGTAGCAGCATTTCTATTGTCATTTTTTTTCTCTGAAAATTAAAGAATGGTCTCATAGACAAATGGTATTTATAGACAAATGTTTTGAAAAATAAAGTCATACTACAAAAAAGTATTTTGCTATGAATAATGGATAAAATAGGATCCTTGTCTATCATTTTAGAGATTTATTCAAATAGGCTATTTTGAAATAGCTGTATAAAAACCGTATTGGGAATAAGAAAAAACAGTCATATTTTCATAATTTGATACACAAACAGATTCTATGTTAGGAAGACCTAGGTAGGATGTTTATAGGAACAAACAACAGAAATCTCATCTCTAATGACTTGAAAATAAGGGGATTTCTTTACCTCATATCTTAAGGACATAGGTAGGGCAGATATGCAGTCATCTCAGGTTAACTCTGCCCTGGTCAGAGGTCTGCACACCACACTCTTCCTTATATTGACACCGTCCAGATATTACACAGAAACTAACTTTCTACAGAGGAGCTTTGCTTAAAGAGCTGAAAGCCATCTCAATGTTGTTACATTCTGGCTTCACTGGAATCACCTGGAAACTTGTCCACTTCTAGCTTTCTGAATCAAAATCACTGTGAGTAGAACCGGTGTTTTTTAACAAGTATTCCAGATGATTCTTGGCTGGCCAGTTTGGGAACCACCGGCTCAGATCAGTAATTCTAAAGCCTAGATGTACACTAGATTCACCTGAGCAGCTTTAGAGACATACTAGATGCTAGAGTCTCACCCTACAGCCATCACAAACATGGAAGGAAGTTGGGAAGAAAATAGGTATGGACTCTGGTACCTCCAAAGTTACTGTGTTGAGAACCTGTGGTTTATGCTAACAGTGACTTATTCTTCAACCTGAGGCTAGACTTTACTGAACACATAGCTATTATCTGAGAGTCTTTATCTTCCCAATACTCACACGTTGAAATGGGCAATGGTTTTGGGAGGTGAAGCTTTTGAGAGGCAATTAGGTCACCACACAAGTAATCAAGCCAAGTATATGCAAAGCCTTGAGTTCAAACCCTGGTAACCGAAACTGAAAGTGCAGTGGAGAGAAAGAATCTCTCCACTGTAAGTTAGCATTGAGGAGACAGCTGTCTATGTGCTACAAAATTAGCCCTCATCAAACACCTTGTAATTGAACTTCCCAGCCTACAGAACTGTAAGAAATAAAATTCTGTTGATTATAATCTTCTTGGTCTATGGCATTTTGTTATAATCATCTGGAAAGGCTAAGACATGGCATTGGGAAAAGGATAGATACCTGCAGAGAATAGGGTCTTGGTAGGAAAAATTATGACTTTTGGTATTACCCAGTAGTGCCTTCCACAATCTCAGCACAGAATGCATTCACACTTTTTACTCTTAATTTTATAGAGTATTTTTATATTGTTAAATGATTTTATCTTATAATTATTATCTTAGTGTCTACCCAATAACTTGAATCATTTTTGATGTTGAAGTGTATGTAATTTTCATAAACTTGAGAAACGGTCATGAAGACTATGAGAGGCTGGTGTTATATAAGCTTAAAATTACCATAGAAACAGAGTCTGAAATGCTATGTTATCAAAAATATTGCAGACATGAATATGATGATGTGTCAAACACCAGCAAAACATAACTTTTGGGAACCAAGCTGAATGTTTTTCTACCTTCCCTGATGACAGAACTTGTACAGAAATAATCCTAAGTAAAAAAGAAAAGCTGTGAATTTTTTTCAGCTGTACTCTATAATTACTAGACTAGTAGCTCTTTCAGGTAGTAGATGAATGTATCATGATTCATGCTGCACAGTTAAATATTTGGGAGTTCAATGCTAGATATTTCCTGACTCTCTGCTGACAATGATCATAGTTAAGGGGAAAATGATCAATAGATAAACCAAAGAATAGATACCAATTATACCCTGAATGACATACCTGTGTAAGACCACATGCTAGTGGGTATTCAGGAAATGAAGAGTAAGACATGAACCCTGCTCTCTGGCATTTGTGCTGTGGCAGGGAGATGAGTCAGTGTACATGAAAAGTATCAAGGAGCCACACAAATGACTAGTAAGAGATACTCCATTTACCTAGTCGCTATTCCCACCAGTGAAATTAATAGGCAGTTAGTGGAAGGCTTTGCGTTAGGATGATATGGGATAAAATCAATGAGGACAGATTGTAGTAGGATTCCAAAAGATAGACAATATTCACATCTACTCAGGGAAGACTATGAGGCAGCATGTCAGGTCTGCAGAAGTTGCACACAGAGGAAAGTGCAAAGGCTTTTACACCTCAAAGAAATACAGTCTATTCCTATGATGCTTCTGGTTAGAACATCTGACATTTTGCATGTAAAATATGAGTCAATAATGATTCACTTTATATGAATGGAAACTTGTACAAAATAGGGTTAGAGACACAGCCATGGGTTGGATGATCATGGAGGTGTTTGTAAGCTATGCGAACACCTTTTGTTTTTCCATGCCTCAAGTTTCCTTATCTACAAAATTGGGATAAAAGTATCTTGCCCCAAATAGCTTTATGAACATTATATTAACACAAGCATATGGCATATAGTAATTTCTCTTCTTTTTATAGCATTTCTCTTCTTTTTTTCCCAAGAAATTATGTTTATTTAAGACCATTCAACAAAACAGTTGTAACATTTTTTTTTGCAATTAGAGTGGTATTCAGTTATTACACAAAATTATTTTATATAAGTTGCATCAGAGACAACTGAAGACAAAAACATCTACTGTCCCAATTCATGACTTGCTGTGCACCATGCCAATTTACTATCTCCATAATATACTTGTCAAGGTTAGTGGCTATTGAAAATACCAGGACAAGGCTATCTAAAGACACATTTGGTAGTGTGTTAAGTATACAAAAAGATACTGTATCATTTTAAACAAATCATACACAGCCTAACACTTCAATTTTTTCTTTAAAAGGAGAGAGTTGTGTACAGGTAGAGTTAAATACACAAGAAAAACTGAGCTAGACCCAACTTTTTCATCACCCTCTTCTTCCTCTTCTTCCTTCTGTTTCTTCTCTTTTCAACTGTCACAACTCCCTTTATTGCTACATTATCTTTTCCTATGGCTTCCTAGGCAGCAATCCTTCTCATGTTTTGCTTCAGCCTTCAAGCAATGGCTGCGTGCCATTGGCAGTGGTGGGGTTCCATCTCTCTCCTGGTTTATTGTAACATCATCAATGAACAGGCCAGGATGTTTGTCTTTGGTTTTAGTGCAATACCTAGAACAGAGCAAGAAGAAAGCCAAAGAAGCCCTCTTGAGCATATTGGGTTCCTTGAACTTCTTTTTTATTTCTCCTTTAAGAGGGATGTGGGTTTTCAGCTCTTTTATGACAAGCCTTGTCAGCTTTGGCCAAATCTTCAAATTTCCCTTTCTCTTTAGCAGACATTGTCTTCTACCTCTCTGAGCACTTCTTAGAAAACTCTGAGAAATGGACTGAAGTGTCTGAGTGCTTCTTTTTGTTCTCCTGGTAAGTTTGCACACAAAAAATGCATATGAGGACATTTTGCTTCTCAGCTTCCTAGGATTGCCTTTGCCTATGTTTAAGTTTTCCTCTGACAAGTCACGGAGTAGCTTAGTGCCAGTCCATTTCTCACTGGCCCTGGTGCTGTTTCTGTGAAGCTCAATGTACTGCAATCTCAATGAATAATTTCTACATAAGTAGGATTAATATTTATTTTCTTTTTTGTTGTTGTCCTAGGGCTTGAACTCAGGGCTTGAACTTAAGTCTTATGCTCTACCACTAGAGCCACAGCTCTACTTCTGCTTTTTTGGTGGTTAATTGGAGATAAAAGTCTCATGGATTTTTCCTGGGGTGGTTTTGAACCATGATTCTCAGATCTCAACGGCCAGAGTAGCTTGTAATAAGCTTGAGACACCAGCACCTGCCAGGCAGTATTTTATCTTATTAGCATAAGAATATCTTAAATAACACTCAACAGAACATATAAAATTATTCAGCTTAGATTTCAAAAATTTCCCTGGCTACAGTTTGGAGAATAGATTGGTGGCAGAGTAAAGGACGACATGAGCATGAAAGTTGGATGGCATTGGAATAATTTGTGTGAGAGATGTGAAGGCCTTGGTTTAGCCAGTGGCAATACATTCCTCATATAGCTGTACCTATTTGTTTGGATACTTTATCTAGTCATGATAGCTATAATTATCGATTGTAATGGAGACGTGTAAATGTCAGTTATAAGTGTCAATGATAATTATCAATTAATTCACAACTCAATATTATAAACTATAATTTAGTATGATAAATTATAATTTACTAATTTCATAAGTTATACAATATAGCAATAATACATTCTATTATCTATTTACAGTAATATATTAATATATGTATATACCTTATATTTAAAATATTATACATTACATATGTATATATTTAACATATGAGTATATAATGTATTACATGTAGCAGATAACATATACGTTATATATAGCATATATCATATGTATTAAGTAGCCAACTTATATAAACAGCCCAAATGCTATACAATAGATAAATGGATTAAGAAAATGAGGTTCATATACACAATGGAATTTTACTCATTCATTACAAAGAATAAGATTATGGCATTTGTAAGGGAAGGGTAGACCTAGAACAAATCATATTAAGTGAAGTAAGCCAGGCTCAAAGAAACCAGCAGTGCATGTTTTCTCTCAAATATGTAAGTTGCCTTTAAAATACAACTAGACATGGTAACATACAGTGCTGCATGTATTTACACATAAGCTAACTGACTAAACAAGGGTATACTTAGGGGAGGAATCCAAAGACATAATTCCTCTAAATAACTAAACTTCTGTTTATCAAAACAAATATTAGGAAATGGAAACATATTTTGGGGGGCATGGGCAAAGGAGGGGTATAGGAATGGAGGCAGGAAAGGTGAGTAAATACAGCCATTATATTCAATATGTACTATGTAGAAAATAAACTATATAACTTGTGGTAAGGATGGGAGAGAAAAATGGGGGACAATGAAGGATAGGGCCACATTGTCCAAAAAGTGCTGTACTCAAAACCTGACTTGTGGAATTTTAATAGCTATGTACAACTACTTAATAAAACAATAAATATTATTAATATATTATCTTATAATGTAATATACAACATATAAATACAATATATAGCACTATAATATGTGAATAATATACATGAATTCTTCTTTTTTTTTTTTGTTGGTCATGGAGCCTGAACTCTGGGCCTGGGCACTGTCCCTCAGCTCTTCAGCTCAAGGCTAGCACTCTACCACTTGAGCCATAGCTCCACTTTCGGCTTTTTCTGCTTATGTAGTTCTGAGGAATCAAACCAAGGGCTTCATGCATGCAAGGCAATCAATCTACCACTGAGCCACCTTCCCAGCCCTACAACATGTATTATTAATATCTAATATGTAATATAATGTAGTATATATAATTACTTAATATATAAATATAATATGTAAAGATGTAAATTAGAGTAACTATAATTTATTAATTATGAAATTATTAATGATTGAGCTCAGTGCCCTGAAGTATTTTTCTCAGGGCAGCTGTACAATGGTGAGTAGGAGCAGCAATGTTCTTTTCCACTTAGAACTAATAAAAACAGTATCAACTTGGAAAAGAATTATGAAGGGAACAATAAACAAGGAACTAAGACAATAACAAGTTGGAAGAAGGTAAGGCTAGGTTTTGATCCTTCTTGTAGGAGAAGTCAGTTTGAAGTGATAGTGAAGCTGCGAACTAAAGATAAGAAGAAATTGTCCAGGGAAGAGTGTTCTAGGCACTGGGAACGGTTCTTGTAGGATGGAGCCAGTGTGGCTAGAATCCCAATGAACAAGAAGCAATGAGTGGCAATAAAAGTATTGGGCAGGAGACACATTATACAGTCTCTTAAGTCTATTTTTTTAACCAGTCCTGGGTCTTGAACTCAGTGCCTGAGCACTGTCCCTGTGCTTTTGTGCTTAAGGCTAAGACTTGTACTCTACTAGTTCAGCCAGAGCTCCACTTACGGCTTTTTGGAGTTAATACTCTCATAGATTTCCTGCTTAGGCTGGCTTTGAACTGGGATTCTTAGATTTTTGCCTCATAAATAGCTAAGGTTATGGGTGTGAGCTACGAATTCCCGGAAGAGTCTCTTAAGTTTTAAAAAGGAGTCTGGGTTTGACTTTTACTACAATAGAAAATCTTTTCAGTGTGTTAGGAGAGTAAGAAAGACTTTGGCTTTAGAGTCTGTTGCTTTGTGAAGAGACATTAGTCTTACTGTTAAATGGAATTGTGTCAGTCAGTTTCCACTATATCCAAAATCAACAAAATATCCAAGATCAACAGAAAAAATAGGAAAAGTTTATGGAGTCTCACAGTTCTGTAGATTTCAGTCCCTTGTCAGTTGAATTTGTTGCTTGTAGACCTGTGGTAAGGTAGCATGTCCCAGCAGGGACTGTGTAGCAAAGGACCTAGCATGGTCAGAAAATGAAAGAAGAAAGGTTGGGTTTCCATAGCCCAGTTGAAACCATAGTTCAGTCACCTCAAAACTCCTGTTTGGCCTCCATCTCTTAAAGTTGCCATCACCTTCCAATAGCATCACATTGGGCACCACGCCTTGTTCAGATCTAAATCATAGCATTTGTGCTGGTTAATTTTGGTTACTAATGGGTTTTAACTTGATTAGATTGACGGATGCCTAAAGAATGTCAAAGTAATAAACATAGTCGTGCTGGTAGCTTTAGTGTGGTCTTGTTTGTGAACATTTGAATAAATGCCCAAAAGTGGGATTGCTGGGTCATAGGGGAGCTCTATGTGGAGTCTTTTGAGTAACCTCCATACTGCTTTCCAAAGTGGTTGAACAAGTTTACACTCCAACCAACAATGAAGTAAGGTTCCCTTCTGTCCACATCCCCTCCAGCATCTGTTGTTATTAGAGTTCTTGATTATAGCCATTCTAACTGGGGTGAGGTGGTTTCTCAATGTTGTTTTGATTTGCATTTCATTTTTGGCTAGAGAAGTTGAGCATTTCTTCATGTGTCTATTGGCCATCCTTCTTTCCTCTTCAGGGAAGTTTCTCTTTAAGTCTTTAGCCCCCTTATTTATTGGGCAGATGTTTCTTTGAAGATTTGTTGTTGGGAGATTTAGTTTTTTGAGTTCCAGGTATATTTTAGATATGAGACCCTTGTCTGATGTATGGCTAGTGAAGATCTTCTCCCAATCTGTAGGCTTTCTATTGATCTTGATAGCTATGACCTTTGCCATGCAGAAGCTCTGTAATTTCATGCAATCCCATTTGTCCAACCTTTCTTTGATTTGTTGTATTTCTGGGTCTCTATTAAGAAAATTTTGGCCTGACCCAAGGAGACCTAGGGTTTCTCCTATTCCATCCTGTAATGTTTTCAGAGTGTCTTCTTTGACTCCGAGGTCTTTGATCCATTTGGAGTTGATTCTGGTGCAGGGTGATATATAAGGATCTAGCTGTAGTTTTCTACAAGTAGTTAACCAATTTTGCCAGCACCATTTACTGAAGAGGCTGTCTTTCTTCCATTCTATTTTTTTAGCTCCCTTATCAAAAATTAGATGGCTCTAGGTCTGTAGGTTCATTTCTAGGTTTTCAATTCTATTCCATTGGTCCTGAGGTCTGTTCATGTGCCAGTACCAAGCTGTTTTGATTACTATAGCTTTATAGTAGAGTTTGAAATTTGGTATTGATATTCCTCCAGCACTATTCTTTCTGTTGAGGATTGGTTTTGCTATTCAGGGTCTTTTATTATTCTATTGCAGCCTTATTTACCATAGCTAAGATATGGAACCAACCCAGATGCCCCTCAGTAGATGAATGGATCAAGAAAATGTGGTATATATACACAATGGAATTCTATGTCTCCATCAGAAAGAATTACATTGCCCCATTTGTTAGGAAATGGAAAGACTTGGAAAAAATTATATTAAGTGAAGTAAGCCAGGCCCAAAGAAACTTAGGTCCCATGTTTTCTCTTATTTGCAATAACCAGTATGTCTGAGTCAAGCAGAAAAGGTCAAATAAGTTGATGTTAGGGAAATGAACCCTAAGATAAAAAAAACATTTGAATACTCAAATGTTTTTTACTTTCATGTGATTGTTTCTAACACATTAGTAAGATTATTTCTTTGTTGCTTTGTATGTCCCTCCCCCATGGTATAACCCTTGCTTTCACTGTATTTGATGTTGGTATAATTTATGGAGGGGAAGGGAAAAAACAAATCGTTTAAATAGGGATACAAGTGGACCCATTGCAACAATGAGACGTACAAGTCATTATGTCGAAAACAAACTTTACAACTTTGGTGGGGGGTGGGGAAGATGGGATGGGAAGGGGAAACAAAGAAGAAGGCTACAATGCTTGATAAGAAATGTACTCATTATCTTGCCCATGTAATTGTAAACCCCTCTGTACAGTATTTTCACAATAAAAAAAAAGAATGTCAAAGTATGATCCTGGGCGCATCTCTGAGGGTGTTAGAGGATATGGCATGGGGGTCAGGAAAGTGAATGGAATGCGTGGAAAGAGAATGGCGTCATCCACAGGTTGGGCTCCTGGATGGCAAACTGGAGGAGGGAGAGACCCGTTTCTGAGTGGCTGCATTTTTTGCTACTTGCTATTTCCTCAAAGGCATCAGATTCTAGATTCTTCAGCCTTTGGATGTGGGCTTACACTAATGACTCTCCAGGGGCCTTTCAGCTCTTCAGCCTCAGCTGGAGCTGCATCATTGGACTTTCTTCCTCTGAGGCCTCCAGCTTCGTTTCCCTGACTCATCGGCCTGTAGAAGGCTAGGTAGCCTCTCAGGATGTAAGCTAATGTAATAAATTCCTCATATTTATAACAATTCTGAATATTTTATGAGCCTGACCAATACAGGAGGAACGAATTAATGAGGACACTTAAAAAAATCTTAAGTGCTAGTGGCTCATACGTATAATCTTAGTTTCTCAGGAAGCTGAGATTTGAAGATCAAAGTCCAGAGCCAAAATACCAAACCAAACCACATCAAATCCAACAAAACAAAAAAAGGTAAAACCAGAATATTACTGAAATGGAAACATTTCAGTAACTTTATTTTAGATGGAGAAGCTTGGCATATGGAATTGCCGTTGAATCTTAAATGTTAAAATCAGCCAATAATATTTATTTAAACAAAACCAGATATAGTGGGATTTGCCTATAATCTTAACAATCTGGAGTTCGAGGCAGGTAGTGCACAAGTCTGAAGCTAGCTTGGCTACAGAGTAAGTCCTCATCTCCAAAAAAACAGAACAAATCAAAGCAATGTACATTCTCTCTCTCTCTCTCTCTCTCTCTCTCTCTCTCTCTCTCTCTCTCCCCCTCCCTCCCTCCCTCCCTCTCTCTCTCTCTCTCTCTCTCTCTCTCTCTCTCTCTCTCTCTCTCTCTGTGTCATTCTAATATCTAGGTTCTCAAACTTCTAAACCTTAAAATTGTCAAGATTGCATTGTGGATCATATAGACCTTTGAGTCACAAGCCACTCTAATTTTCATTAGCATTAAGAACATTTTTCTTTTAGTCTGAATTTGTCTCTTGAACTTCTTTTGCACAGAGTCTAGTATTTAAATTAATATTTCATTCTTATACTTCATCCATTTTTTAAAATCAGTATTGGAGCTTGAACTCGGGCCTCCTACTTGTTCAGTTGGCTTATTCTGTTGGTGTTCTACCTCTGACCCAGGTTTTTGGTAGTTACCTTGGAGATGGAGATTAGTGAAATTTTCTTCCTAAACTGGTTCAAACTGTGATCTTTGGGATCTCAGCTTCCTAAGTAGCCAGGAGCCACCTGTGTTTAGTCCTGTCCTTTTGGCTTTAGTTGTTGTTGTTGTTATTATTTTAATATGGGATCATAAATTTTGCCAAAGGCTAGTTTGGACCATGATCCTTTTACTCATGTCTCTCATGTATCTAATGTTACAGATGTGCACTACCACAGTCCTGAGATGTGGTCTTTCTAGATTTCTGACTAGGTTAGCTTCAAACTGTGACCCTTATGCTGTGTGCCTTCTGAATAGGTGGAATTACAGGTAGAAGCCATCATGCCTAATTCCTTGGCCAAGTTAAAAAAAAACAACTTTAAATACTTATTCAACTAGTTATTGGACTAAGCATATTGTCAATTTGTGTTCAAAATATAGCTGGATGCTGGTGAGTTATGCCTGTAATGCTAGCTACTCAGGAGGCTGAGATCTGAGGATTTTATTTTCAAGTCATCCTGGACAGGAATGTCCATGAGACTCTTATCTCCAATTAATGACCATAAATCTGGAAGTGGAGTTGTGGCTCAAAGTGGTAGAGCATTAGCCTTGAGCACAAAGCCCAGGCCCTGAGTTTAAGGCCCAGGACTGGAGCGCACGCACACACACATGGAGCACACACACACATGGAGCGCGCGCACACACACACACACACACACACAACCCAAAGAACTCAAACAAAAAATATGGTCTACATTATCACATCACCTTTGGCGTGATAATTAAAAAAGTTACTGAATCACAGGAAATCATAATTAAAAAGCTATATAAATAAGCTAAATAAGCATAGTTCTAGGTCACAACTTTTAAAACTTTAAATTGTTTCCACTTTAGAGATAATTTCCTACCATGTGCAAGGTGCTACAGTAATTGCTTTGGATGCATTTTTTTATTGTTACGTATGAGCATATAAAGATATCATTACATCATTATTTTCTTTTTATAGTTGAAAAAATTGAAACTTAAAAACAAAGTAGCCTGCTCAGTGTTACTGAGGAATCAATGTCATGCTGACAGTCTGGTGGCAGAGGCAATGCTCATTTCCTGAACAGTCCCTTACTCCTTACTTCCCCATCTACTACATTCTCTCCCTCCCCCCCCCCCCCCCCCCCCCCGTCTCTCTCTCTGTCTCTCTGTCTCTCTCTCTCTCGGTTGTGGGGCTTGAATTCTGGGCCTGGGCGCTGTCCCTCAACTCTTCAGCTCAAGGTGAGCGCTCTACCACTTGAGCCACAGTGCCACTTCTGGGTTTTTTTGTAGTTTATTGGAGATAAGAGTCTCATGGACTATCCTGCCCAGGCTGGCTTTGAACCATGATCTTCAGATCTCAGACTTCTTAGTAGCTGGAATTACAGGCATACATTCTCTTTTTTTCATTAAAAATTACCTTTAAGTAGTTATACAAAGCTGTCATTTAAAAGCAGTTTATGAATGCAGTGCATCTTAATTCCATATTTTTCCTCTTAATCTCAATGATATCCTCAGCATCTCATTTTATCCAACAATGGCCAATGTTCAATTTCAAAAATCTCTCTAGTTTACTAATACTTTCCCTTAATTGTTGAGGAAAGAAAAGTGAGTGTGTGGGTGCAAAATTAGTTACTTTATGGATTCTGTCTTTATTCCAATGCAAATACTTACAGAATTTTGTCATTTACTCATTAGCATGAGTGAGACTGGTACAATATATAGAAGGAAAAGTACCATCATACTTGTGTCTCAGTTAAAAATGATGTTGGGTTAGGTTATTCACACCTGTAATGCTAGCTACTCAGGAGGCAAAGATCCAGAGCATCTCATTTTAAAGCTACCTTGGGCAGCATAGTCCACAAGACTCCAAACAACCAGGAAAATCAGGACTGGAAGAATGGTTCAAGTCATAGAGAGCCAGCCAAACAAGCAAGTCAGTTGGACATGCTTGAGGCCTTGAATTTAAACTCTAGTACCAGCAAAAATATTTATAAAAAATAGTGTTAATCAGAAAGTAAGGCACCCCTCCCTCACACAAAAGACCACCCACAAGTTAGAGCTTTAGAAATTTCTTATTTTATTTTATTTTTTCTTCTTGTTTTTTATTGTGAAAATACTGTACAGAGGGGTTACAATTACATGGGCAAGATAATGAGTACATTTCTTATCAAGCATTGTAGCCTCCTCCTTTGTTTCCCCTTCCCATCCCTTCCCATCCTCCCCCTGCCCCCCAGAAGTTTCTTAAAAGATGCAATAAAACTTATGGTCATATAAAAGGAAAAGAGAAATGAAATTATCCGTAATTCTATCAAGTAGAGAAAATGCATCATAATACAAATATGTATATTCTAACTCCTTTCTCTGATTTTTGACATAACAAAAACAATAATCTTTATCTGTCAGAGCAATATTATATAGCAAAGTTGAGCAGAAAGTAAAAAGAATTTTGATATTTTTCACATACCTTCCTTTTTTGCTATTGCTATTTTTTAACTTAGGGCTTGGGTGCTCTTTTGCTCAAAGGCTAAAGTTCTACTACTTTGAACCATAGCTCTAGTTACAGGTTTTGTGTTTTTTTGAGTTGTTAATTGGAGATAAGAGTCTCCTGGGGACTTTTCTGCCTGGGCTGGCTTTGAACCATGATCCTCAGATCTCAGCCTCCTGAGTGGTTAGGTACAGGCATGAGCCACTGGTGCCCAGCTGCTACTGCTATTTTTAAAATTGTAATTATAAAGATGTTATATATATGATTTACCATTTTATAGTCAGGTAATGAGTACATTTCTTTTGGACAATGTCACGCCTTCCTTCGCTCCCTCCCAGTTCCATATGCCTTCCCTGTCTCTACACATCCCCAATCTCCTTCTCCACTGTCAGTACCCCTGATGACCCTCCTACATTGATGTATCCCTGTATCACTATAGTCCAAGTCTGCACTTGACATAGGGCTTATGTGTCTGTGGGCTTTGCCAAATATGCAGTGTTATGTAGCCATCATTATAGTACCATGCAGTGGTTCCACCGCCTAAAAGTATTTTGTGCTCTATGATTGCACTCCCACTCTGCCAAGTGCTAGTCTTTCTGCTGTCTCTAGTTTTCCTTTTCTAGAATGTCCTAAAGGTGGACTCATGGCGTAGTCCTTTCAGATTGGCTTTTATTTCATTAAGTAATATGCATTTAATCTTCTACCGTGTCTTATCATAGCTTGATTGCTCATTACCTTTTATAGGCATACATGAATAGTAGGTCTTTGGATATAGTATAGTTTATGCATTTGCCTACTAAAAGACATCTTTACTCTGGCAATTATGAATAAAGTGGATATCCTGTGCGTGAGTAAATACTGAGCAAAGAGATTGCTGGATCATATGAGGAATTTGTAATTGAGGAATAGATTGTAAATAAAACCTGGCCAGAAACAGATTTGAATTGCAAAGTTGGGTTTTTCACAGACTGTGTAGTAAATGATCTTTCCCTCTTATTTTGGCTTTCCTCTGCAGACCAACATTTACTGTTTTGTGATTCTTTGTAGTTTTATATATGACACTGACTCCAACACTGACTCCAGCATTGTCTTAACATGTACCCTCTTTTGGTATTCATCATCCTTAGGAGGGTGGTCTCTACTCACATCCAGAAAGGAGCAGTCTGATTGGCTCAACTGAGGCTGTAGAAATGATTGGTTTCCTCCATATTCGCTGTCCAATCAGCAGGGGCAAAGGGACAGGGCCAAAGTAGCTTTGACCTGCTGCTCAGAAGAGATTTGAGTATGTGGTGTGTGTATGGATAATTTACAATCAAGTGATTTAAGCTAGGAGGCGATGCCAGGTGGGCTCAACATAATTACAGACTAACCTTCCTAGCCAGTGGTTTTTTTAGTTACTATTAATAACACCCTTCCCACTTTGTTTTGGCCGGTCCTGGGCCTTGAACTTAGGGCATTGTCCTTAAGGATTTTTGCTCAGTTATCTCTCTACCACTTGACCCACAGTTCCACTCCCAACTTTTCCATGGCGGAGAGGGGCAGTTCATGGACTTCCCTGTCCAGGCTAGCTTTGAACGGTGATCCTCAGATCTCAACCTCCTGAGTGGCTATGATTACAGGTAAGCCACTGGTGCTAGGCAATAGCATCCCCTTTTAATTTGACAAATTGGGCTGAGATCATCTGTGTTTATTGGTGAAGTAGGGAGTCAGGTCTGGCCTGTGCCATATTGGCCACATGGTGAATCATAAGGTCTGGCATCTCATTTTTATGCTGGGGAAAGGTGAACCCCTCCCCTCTCCCAGCCCCACTCAGGTGATAGGCATACATGGATCCCTGGAAACAGGGGCAGACATTTGGCTAATAGGACACTCAGATATACACTAGGGAAGTAATCCTTGTTTTTTTTTCAAGTTTTAAAAGATTATCTTTGTACAAAGGAGTTGTCCCTCAACAAAATAGTTTACGAATACAATGCATCTTGATCAATATTATCTCTTTCACCAATCTCACCCATTCTCCCAGCCCACCCTTATCACTTTTCCTTTTTTTTTCTTTCCTTTTTTTTTTTTTTTTGTCAGTCATGGAGCTTGAACTCTGGGCCTTAGCGCTGTCCTTCAGCTCTTCAGCTCAAGGTGAGCACTCTATAACTTGAGTCACAGTACCACTTCCAGTTTTCTGCTGGTTAATTGGAGATAAGAATCTCATGGCCTTTCCTGCCTGGGCTGGCTTTGAACCACTATTCTCAGATCTCAGCCTTCCGAGTATGTAGGATTACAGGCATGAGACACTGGAGCCCAGCTCACTTATCTTAATTTTGTAGATTTTTTGTTAGCATTCTCCCTAGATCCTTCTCTTCATTTGTCTACCCATCTCTTCTTGGCCCCACCCCATCTCTTTCATATACCTTTTTTCTTTTTTTTTTTTTTTTTAAATTTTATTTTATTTTATTTGAGAACATACTGTACAGAGGGGTTACAATTACATGGGCAGGATAATGCATACATTTCTTACCAAGCATTGCAGCCTCCTCCTTTGTTTACCCTTCACCTCCCTTCCCAGCCTCCCCCCTCCCCCCCACCCAATCATACCCCCCCTCCTCCCCCCACCGACATTGTAAAGCTGGTTTTGACATGACATTTTGTACTTCTCATTGTTGCAACAGGTCCACCTGAATCCTTAAACGACTTGTTTGTCCCCGTCTCCTCCACTCATATACCTTTTTTCTCATAGGGAGAATTCTTAAAAACTCACCTGGAAACTTTGTGTGCTGAGAAGGAAGGGAAATAAAATTGAACTTAAAAAAGGAAAAAGAAAACCCAATTAAAAAGGTATATGGTTTACAGGAATTTTTGTGACATTTTCAACCTAAATAAGTATTATCTCTTAAAAAGAGAAAACATGAAACAGTTCAGAAATTTTTTTGAAGCTGGCCTTTCTTTTTTTACTAATTTAGTTAAATGCAAATGAACATAAAATTCCTGTGCCTCCATTTTACCTGTTAATTAAATTGCTTTTATTTTTAAGTTTTTTCAATATTTGGGCAAACCAGATATTCAATGACAACAGCACTATCATGTAAATTCAGTAGCTCCTCTTGAAAGGTAATTAGCACATAAATTATTGGCTTTTGTAAGGACTATCCCAATTTACCTAACAGCTTTTGCACTCTTTTACCTAGACTGCTTTCTTTAAAAAAAAAAAAAAAGAAAAAAGGAACTTTTATTATCTGGTAAGTTTTTCTTTTAACACATTTATGAGTATCAAGAAAGTTTAGCATTAAAGTTCACTTTTATATTTTTATCATTACTTTTAATTTACTTAGCTTTAAGTTTAGTAATCCTAGAAAAAAAAAGAGATGAAAAGGTGTGTGTGTGTGTGTGTGTGTGCGTGTGTGTGTGTGTGCATTTGTGTGCCATGCTGGTCCCTGGGCTTGAACTTAGGTTCTAGAAACTGTCATTGAGCATTTTTGCTCAAGGTAATCACTTTACCATTTGAGCGGCAGCTCCTCTTTGTGGCTTTTTACTGCTTATTTGGAGACATGAGTCTCATGGACTTTCCTGTCCAGGCTAGCTTTGAACCATGATTGGCTCAGATTTTAGCTTCTTGATTAGCTTGGATTAGCCTTACACTACAAAGACTTAATTTCATGAACCATTTCCACCTTGGCCACAGGCAATAAGCTCTGTCAAATGTAACAGAAGACTAGAGATAATGGAAATTGCTATTTCTGCAGATAAAAAATCAAATGGCAAACTAACTTTTTCACCTTATTTTCTCTTCTTGCATTCTTTAAATAAGTCATTGAGGATCATATACAGGAGTAGAATGATCAAATTAGCACTTGCTGTTAGAAGTTTGGGAGAAGATTGTTTGATTTTTTAAAAACTCTGTACTAATATTACTTAAAAATCCTGTTAGGTGAGTGATGTTGGGAGAGATGCAAGTGGGAGAGAATGAAAGAAGGGGAGATACTGATCAAGATTCATTACGTACATAAGCCGACATGTTGAAGCAAAACTATTTTGTACAACTATTTCAAGATAATATAAATAAATTTATTTTAAAAGGAAAGTATATGTAATTGTGTTTTTTAGTGATTTTATTGTATTTTTTAGTATTGAGACTTGGTTGTTCCATCATTCACCGTACATTTCAGTGATTATGCCAGTTCTTCAGGTAGATCAGTGTATTTATTGCTTAGTGAAATGTCAATGTTGTTCAGTGACGTCACTCTTTTTCAGTGCTGACAATGTATTGTTTCATGACAGTACCGTTCTTCAGTAATGTTATTCTGTTGTTCCTTGATATTATCATGTTCTTCAATCAGGGACACCTTTCTTTGATTTAGTGAGGTCACCCTGTTTGCCTATAATATATATGTACAGCGAGTTCCAGGTATTTTTTTTTTTTAGTGATAAAACTCTGCTATGGGATTTCTTCAGTGAAATCAATATATTGTTCTGTGATCTCACCGTTTACCATTGCCTTCAATAACAATGAGATATACAAGACACTATGTTGAAAACGAACTTTACAACTTTGGCAGAGGAGGGGGGGATAAAAAAAAGAAAGTCTATGTATAAAAACTTTAAAAAGGGAGTGGGAGATGGGAAGGGATAGGAAGGGGAAACAAAGGAGGAGGCAACAATGCTTGATAAGAAATGTATTCACTATCTTGCCCATGTAGTTGTAACCCCTCTGTATAGTATTTTTACAATAAAAATTTAAAAAAAAACTAAAAAAATTAAAAAAATTTTAAAAGTAATCTTAAGAAAAATACTCTATAAAGATAGCTCTAAAGATAGGAATATTGCAGGCAAAAATTTTGACAATTTTGCTAGGTATCATCTGCCAAAGGATGAAAGGACTGAGAGTATTCCAAGTGGAAGGATACAAAATGTTATGGGTCGTCCTGTGTCCTTGTTTCAGCATTTTGATATTCCCCTTCCCCTCCCCAGAATAGATATGTATATATAAGATTCAGGGTCTCAAAACAGAGTATAATGACAAGGGGTATGCCACAGGGGAAAGAATATACAAAGGAAACAACAACAACAACAACAACAAAAATGAAATCACATAGTACCTTTAAGACAATAACAATAAGGACAGACCTTTTGTCCATATCTTGGGATTCATTTCGCTTAGCATAATCTTATATGGTCATATGCACATGGCTTTTGAGTTTTTCAGCTCAACTGATAAGATTATATTATTGCAAATAAGGGAAACCATGGGACCTAAATTTCTTTGGGACTGGGTTACTTCACTTAATATGATTTTTTCCAAGCCTTTCCATTTCCTAACAAATGGGGTGGTGTCATTCTTTCTGATGGAAGCATATACACATACACACACACACACACACACACACACACACACACACACACACACACAATATGTGTCAATGTGTATATATATATATATATATATATATATATATATATACACCATATTTTCTTGATCCACTCATCTACTGAGGGACGTCTGTGTTGGTTCCATATCTTAGCTATGGTCAATAATGCTTCAATAAACATAATCGTGCTGGTAGCTTTAGTATGGCCTTGTTTGAGATCACAGAGGATGACCCATTGCAACAAGGATACCCACCAGAGAGTATATTGGAAAGGAACTCTACAGCTTCAGGTGGGAGAGAGGGGGAAGGGGAAGGGTAGAAAGTAGGGTAGGGTGGGGAGGAATGGAGGAGCGGAGGAGGTGGTGGAGGGAAAGGATAGTGGACAACAACAAGGAAGGGAAGGGATAACAATGATGGACAAGTAATGTACTCACTGCCTTACTCATGTCACTGTAACCCCTCTGTACAGCATCTTTACAATAAAATAAAAAGTGACATATATATATATATATATTATATGAATTCTATGCTTCCATCAGAAAGAATGACATGGTTCCATTTGTAAGGAAATGGAAAGACTTGGAAAAAATAATATTAAGTGAAGTAAGCCAGACCCAAAGAAATATATAGGTCCCATTATTTGCAATAATTAGTATACATCTAGGAAAATCTTAGCAGATGAGCAGAACAGCTCAATAGTTATGTACATATGACCATATAAGATGATGCTAAGCACAATGAACTCCAAGACATGGACATAAGAGGTTTTTTGTTGCTGTTTTAATGTGCTATGTGATTTGTTTGTTTCTTTTGTATGTTCTTCCCCCTGTGGTATATCCCCTGTTGTCACTGTATTTGACTTTGGTACCCTATTATTGTACGTTTATCTGAATTAGGGAAAGAAAGAGGAACAATAGAATGGTGAGACAAAGGACAAGGATGGAACCAATGCAACAGGATTATACACCAGACAGTATGTTGGAAATGATGTGTACAACTTGGGGAGGGGGGTTGGAGGAGGGACAGTAGGAGAAAAATGAGGGAAGGAATAACATTTTGACAAGAAATGGACTTATTACCTTACTTATGTAACTGTAACCCTTCTGTACATCACCTTGACAATTTAAAAAGGTGATTCCAATTAAATCATACATTGTGCTATATCAATACATAGAATAAATGTCTTACTCTGAAAAAAAGTTATGAGAAAGTGCTAGTTTCAAAGTATAATCAGTCTTACAGAGAGAACCATCCAATTATCAAATACTCAAGTCATTGTTATGGGACTTTTTCCATAGTCTGGCATACAGTCCATGACAGCTTTTCTTTTTTTAACGTTAATACAAAGAAATGCATTACACTAAATATTATGAGATAGACATGAATGTTGATTGCAAATTTCTGTTGCCCTGTCAGCAGACTGCTATTCAATGGAGACAGATTTTTGTTTGTTTGTTGTCCCTAAACGGAGTCATCTACAGTAACCTAGAATACAATGAGAAACTATTCTTAACGCATTTGACAGGTTTAATAGATTCCCTCCTCCTCTTCTTCTTCTTCCTCCTCCTTTCAGTGCTGCAAGGCAGCTTTTCCCTCTGGTTGATGACATTTGTCCCACAGAATATGTTCAAGTTGGGATTCCTTCAGCATGATGTCCCTAAGCTCCCACCTGCCCCATTCAGGATTCCCTTTCATTTCATCACATCTGTTTTTTTTAAATGACCACAATAAATAGCAATCCTTCTGTAATTAACCTTTAATTGTTTCATGGGGGTAGAAGTAGTATAAGATCATATGTTCTAACAGCTTATTATTTAAATGTCAGTTATCCCACTGAACACATGGCAATCATTAGTTAGAATGAAGAGGGCCAGAAATTGGGAAGATAGCCCAGTGGTACAGTGCATAGTTACCATTCACAGAGCCCTGGGTTTGATCCCCAGCAATACAGTAATCAATCAACCAATTAATGAATAAATAGATAAATGCCATCTGACCATTAGGTTTCTCTTTCTTTCACTTTATAGTTTTTTTTTTCTTTTTTTGGGGTCCGGTCGTGGGGCCTGAACTCTGGGCCTGGGCGCTGTCTCTCAGCTCAGCTCTTCAGCTCAAGGCTAGCGCTCTACCATTTGAGCCACAGCGCCACTTCCGGCTTTTTTCTTTTTGCTTATATGGTGCTGAGGAATCGAACCCAGGGCCGCATGCATGCAAGGCAAGTGCTCTACCACTGAGCCACCTTCCCAGCCCCTCACTTTATAGTTTAAATGAAGTAAAATTAAAAAAATATTCAGCGATGGAGTTAATATAAAGCTAACTAGCTAAAGCTTTGAGGGACCTTTTCAAGGTTTGGAAGTGACCTGAGCATGAGTTCCGAGTGTATGACATTATAGAATTTAAAGCAGTGGTTATTTCAACCTTAGTAACTAGTTCGCACTGCTCTCTTGTACTCATGATTGCACCTGTCATACTTTCCCTTCTGTTGGCTGGTATTTGAAAGCCTGTAATCATTTTGGGATCCACAGAAGGGGAGCTGGGTTTCACTTATGTCTGGGAGCTGTAGTTACTTGGCTTCAGTTCTCTCTGACTGTAGATTAAATGAAATGCCTACTGCTCTTTGTGCTGAATAACAAAGGACAAGTGCTGTCAGAATGTCCTACAAGATCCAGCTCTGGAGGTATGCTGAGCATTTAGGAGAAAAATGGTCTGAAAATATAGAAGTTGTAAGGCAAATTGAAGTAGGTAGCCGATAAATGAGAACATCACCCGGTATTCAGGCAGGAGGAGAAGTTTTGTTGCCAAACTGCTTGCTGCCCAACTGTGCATGGTGGAGAGCATATGGCCAATATAAATCCAGCTGATATACTGGATTTAAGTAGGGAAGGAGGGAGGAGAAGGTGCAGCCAGGTGTGGTCAGGTGCGGGGGAGGTGTGGCCAGTACCAGTTACCCAAGTGACACAGGTACTGGGCAGAAACTTAGCCAAGAGGAGGGAGGAGTCTGCTCTGACTTCAGGCATCGATTCTCTCTGGCTACTTCCTGTTGGCAAGGGGCAGGGGTGTTGGACAGTATAGGTAAGAGGTGGAGATGTAGTCCCCTCCAGGTGAAGGAAATAAGCAGGTGGTAGACCTGAGTCCTTAAATAATGTCTAGAAGAAGCCTCATGAGGCAGGGGCCAGGCAATAAAAAAAATATTTGAGCGCACACAAACATCAAAAGAAAGGGTTTGGGCAGAAAATTAAAAATGGGATGATTTGGTTAGATTAGAAAGTTCTTATCTCCTACATTCCAGGCTGTCCTGGAGTGGGTGGAAAATGTCCCTAGCTACTTCTGACATCTGGCAACTAGATAGGGGAGAGCATCCGGTAACAAAAGTGAGAATGGTAGAAGGAAGACCAGTTAGAAGGTAGACAGGTGTGGATATTAGATGGTCAAGCTTCTATTTCTATTGACTTCTTGGCTCTGATTAATTTTAAAAGGGTGAGTATAAAGTGACATTTACGATGTGGGATCATTCTCCTCTTACTCCTCTCCATGGTCCCTTGTTCCCTGGACTGGCTGAGTCCCAGAGGTCTAGGTGCTTATTGCTAGGATGGCTTGTCCCAGTTGGCATTTACAGAGTTTGAACTCAAGGCCTGTGCACTGTCCCTGAGCACTTCTGCTTGAGGCTATTGCTCTACCACTTTGAGTCACAGTGCCACTTCCAGTGTTTGTCTGGTTAATTAGAGATAGGAGTCTTAGAAACTAGTCTGTTGGAAATTCTTCTAAGTAGCATTTTTCTTTTTGTCCTTTTATTATTACATTTACTTGTACAAAGGTATTGCCATTTAATAAAGCAGTTTATGAATGTGATATATCTTGACCAATGTCATCACTTTCACCATAACATCTCTTATATATGAAACACTCGCACATAAATACACATAAACAGAGACTACCATTATAAACAGAGTCCTAAGCCAGAAGCCCAGTCATTGGACTTCCAACATGTCAAATATAGAGATGAGCACTGGTCAAGAGTTGAAAAAGGAGACTTATTTACATGACCCAAACACATTGTAGAAGAGGGAAAGTAAGCATTTCAACTGATCATACTTTATATTTAGAATTAATTATCATTTATATTTAAACATAAGAAGAATTGGGTCAGTAGGAGGGAAGTAAGCATAATTACACAACCCCGGGTAAAATGTATCCTGGCTGCTCATTATTTTATGTGTGATGCTGTGAAGGGGAAGTTGTTATCATTTTGCCGTGTTATTGTTATTGTAAAAGTAATGTATGGAGGGATTACAGTTATATAAGTCAGGTAATATCAATGTCTTTTTGTATGTGTTTGTGTGTGTGTGTTGCTACTAGGGTTTGAACTTAGGGCTTGGACATTATTCTTCATTTTTTTCTACTCAAGGCTGAAGCTACTTGAGACACAGCACCACTTTTGGCTGTGTGTGTATGTGTGTGTGTGTGTGTGTGTGTGTGTGTGTGTGTGTGTGTGTGTGTGTATTTAATTGGAGATAAGAGTGCCATGGACTTTTTTGCCCAGCCAAGCCTTGAATCACAATCCTTAGCTATCAGCCTCCTTACAGGCATGAGTCACTGGCATGTGTATAACTGTCATCTTCTGAGGAGAGCAATTTGGTTCCCATGAGATGATTATTCCTGCTGTAGGCTACAGCCTCATCATCATAAGGAATTGTCTTCATTTGGGGGTAATCTATCTTAATAGTCTCTATTTTTTGCCAGTTCTAGGGCTTGAACTCAAGGTCTGGGCACTGTGCCAGGCTTCTTTTGCTCAAGCCTAGCACTCTGCCACTTGAGCCAGTGTCACTTCTGGGTTTTGTTTTTTTGTCTGTTTATTTAGTTCTAAGGAATTGAACCCAGGGCTTCATGCATGCTAGGCAAGCACCCTGCCATTAAACCACATTCCCAGCACCTACTATTTCTTGAGGGCAGTTTCAGGTCCTCGCTACAGATCTTTTCCATCAGTCCTCTCCTTCCTGGTATTCAGGGTAACTGAAGGAGAGAGATTTAAGCGAAGGTAACTGATACAAAATGGAAGCAAGGAAGTCAAGATTTTATTGTGTTTCTAATTAACTTGTAGGCCCAAATAAGGAGTCAGTGCTTTTGAACAAAATAAGTTTCTAAGTACTTACTATGCCTCCACGACTGCAGAAACCTTAATGGAAATATTCCCATATTTGACAGCATTCTTAATGCATTTGATGAATTTATGTAAAACAGCTGAAATATTTTTCCAAACTATCAATAATTAAAGAATATGAAGTCACAACCCATAGGAATCTTCTTATGTAAAGAGAAATTAAGGCTATGTCCCATAGCCACCTTCCCAAGAGAACAAATACAAAACCATTTTGTAAGATAGCCTTCAGCTGTATACGGTGTAGGATTTCTGTCCACTCTATAATAACCAGGACTATTACGGACAATCTGCTTTTTATTCTTTTAAAAGCTCGTTGCTGAATAGCGCATGAAGTAAACGATCTCTGGCTAGTTCTAGAAACTATTTTACTGGACAGTACCTCTCAGTATGTTTCAAATGCCCTTTCTTTTCCAGTGGACTGGTTGTCTAGCATGCTGGGCAGTCCTTGATCAAGGTAGTCTCTTAACTTAACGTCCTATCTTTAAATTCTTGTCACTTAGTCCAATTATGTTCTTTCTCTCTATCCAGATCAGATTCCAGAAATTCTTCCAAGAAGTCTTTTCTGAACTTTCAGCGGAGTGATTGTTATTGCAACGGCTTTTCAAAACTCTTATGACCTCTATTGTATTCCTGTCTCATGCTGGCATTCAATTTTTCCATCTCAGCCTTATTTCTGTGATTAAATTCAAATGCTCTTAGCAGCCCTTATCACTCCTATTATAATTATTTGAGGGTCCATGACTATAGGAATTCAATGTCTAATTTTAAATTATTACAAATGGCCAGTTTTGAATATGAGATTTTTTAAGCTAGTGGAGTTAAGGCCCCTTCACTAAGAAATTCAAATTTTTGTTTTGTTTTGATAGAGAGGGGAACAACTTACACTTTAAGGATTTCTAAGGTTTTTCTTCTTTTTTGTAGGAAGAAATAATTAGTAATTCACATTGAAGGCCCTTTGACCATTTATTTTGTTTCACTTTTTTTCTCTTCTTTTCCTCTTTCTTTGTGTGAAAAATAATACAATAATATTTTCTGGGTACTCATACACATACACATCCTTTTACACAATTAAAAGCGAAACATCTTCCACATATCCTCCTCCAACTATGATCCTCTATATCTGCTTATCATTTCAGCACAATTTCTTATAATGTCAATATTTGACATTTTTGTCTGTTTTATTTCTTTATCTTCTCTATTAGATTCCATTCATTTCATTGTGTTATAACTACTCCTTCAAGGTTACAAATTATTTCTATGTTGCCAAAGTCAATGCCAAGTCTTTATGCTGGCAGTGCTTTCATCCCCACTTATACCCACTTACAGCATTCCTCCTGAGGAAGAAGCACCTGTTCCCCAGCTGTGTGGACACAGACAGGATGAAAACAAAGCTAGGTTAACTACAACTCCAAAAACCTTAGCAGAGACCTGCAGCAGTGGCTGTGGTCTGAATGT